>NW_019729223.1:1405272-1492459 GCF_002891405.2 Cryptotermes secundus
AACACTCACTATGGTGAGTGTGAAGGTACTGTTTCCTGGGATGTAATGCCTTATATCCGATAGTTGTTTGCCGACGTTTCAGAAGAACTTCATCCTTCTTCAGGTCGGAAGAGTGGTGGAAGTACATGACAGGAAATAGATTGGCTTTTCAGATTCGAAACTTTCGTATCTTCGAAGTTGAAACATTTTTTCATACAGGATAAATATGTCATGGTGGTGAGTATAAAGATGGGGCAGCAGGTTTCTCCGAAACCTCGGCCAACTTCTACCGGGTTATACGATGCCACATCCCAGAAGACGGTACTCATCGTAAATGTTATTATTAGCTTCAAGCAATTCGCCTGTAGAGCTACAATTTCCTGCACTGACGCAACGGTGTCGTGGGTGGACAAGACGATGAAGAGGCAGCCAGCAAAGTGAAACGCAAGTCATGTTCCTCGACTCCGCACAGCTAAATGGCCGGCTCACTGAGAGACACATCCGGAAAGTCTGAACTAAATGCATGGCTTATTGTCGTTGATGGACTACGAGGCCAGATGACTGATTGACTTTCTAGCAAACTAGGAAGCCATTTCTGTGGTGTTTAATGACGCCCCCGGACTATACAGACGATAATGGGCGCTCTGTTACGCTCACTTGATTCATTTGTTTTAAACTTAATGTTCCTCTCCGGGGACGGCAGCTAATAGACTTAATTTGTTGGTTTTGAGGCCACCGGAGTGGCGCTGTATCTATTAAAAGGTAAATTTGTTCTTATGCCTAATTGAGCACCACGCCATGAAGATGAATTATAGTTCCGCGCACTCGTAACTTCGGAACCAGAGGTCCGCTTTATCCTCAGGGAAACAGACTCCGGTACACGCTGCATACGAGGCTGGGTGAGGTCTTCACATTCCGTAAATGCGGAAAATTTCTTGACGTGTCAAGTATCTATAAAATTTTCACGAAAGACCTAATATGATGGAGTAAATTAATTAGTTAGTTAGTGGCTAGGTGGTTAATATTTTATGTGGAACACAAATATGTTTCTTCGGACACGTTTCCTTTCGAAAGGCTCAGAAATATGGGAAAGCCAACTAGGAAGACCAAGACTGAAGTTTGGTGGACAATATTAAAATTCATCTTGGAGAGATAGGATGGGACGGTATGGACTGGCTCGATCTGGCTCACGATAGGGACCAGTGGGGGGCTCTGGTGAACACGGTAATGAACATAAAATTCTGGGAATTTCTTGTATAGCTGCACAATTGGCGGCTTATGAAGAAGGGCTTAGCTCTTCGAGTGAGAACTGTTGTCGGAAACAAGAGTCTATCAACAACTCATTCACCAAATTTACACTCCATAAACGGGAACTTCGTAAATAAAACATAATTTTGCAAGGAATAAATCGGCATTTCCTTTCTACGAACTATCAGAACGAGTGAAAAGTACTGTCTTATTGATTGTAGTGTAGCTCGGAGATAAACGTTTCGGAACGTAGCGCCTCTAAATTCAGTTTCGAAAGGTACGTGAACTAAGAAGCCAGCAGTAGCGAGTGGCAAGTCAGTGACCGTTATCACTTCTACATTCCTGTAGACAAAATGGCTAGACGACTTCAGGGGAATATAAGTAAGGTGTAATTTATAATTAAGGCAGCCGAACATGCTCTAATTCATCTATCTATGGCTCTACAGCCATTGTGGACCTTGGCCTCTCTTTCAGTTGCTTAACCTATACAGAGTCGGTAGGACTCCTCTGACGGGGGATCAGCCTGCCGCAAGCCCGCTACCTACACACAGAGAAACACAAACAAAGATCAAACGCACACAGACATCCGTGCCTTGAGTGGGTTTCGAACAGACGATCCCAGTGTTCGAGCGGGCGAAGACGATGCATGCCTTAGATTGCGTTGCTACTATGACCGGCCATGCTTTAATTTACAATGAAATATTCTAATATTGTAAGAAGAGGTACGTAAATATTACAAGGGATACGTGGTAGTGCGTCCCGCTCATGGTGATGATGAGACAAATCGGACCGAGCTCAATTATTCTTCATAAAACAATACCGACAGCCTTTACTCTTCGGTCCTAAATATTGAGGTGAAATGTTCCTCCGAAACGTCGGGCTCTCTTCAGTCTATACGGCGGAATAACCCATAGTTACTGCAGTGAGAGTCTCAAATGTAACTATAGTGGGCAAGAGTAGGAGTGCGGATATGTTTGTTTCGGCAGGACCACCCCTCCTCTATTGTAAATATTTATACATATTTTGGATAGGAAATTCTGGATATTATGATCAAAACTATCTAATAAAATATTCAAGGGAAGTATTTGTTATACAAGATAATTACAAGCAGTTCTGGGAAGAACTAATGGCCTACTTTCCTTTGATACGGCACGGACCACATAGAAAACTACGCCTCAAAAACTCTTCGTTGCCACGGATTTCCTTTACTGAGTTGTTACCTAACAACGATATTATGTTACTCAGAGAGAACCACAGACACACGTGTCCAACAATTTTTCTGTTGTTGTGTGCATACATAGCCGCGGGAATGTGTTTACCGATCACTTGCCTAGTAACGAAAGGAGCGGTGTATTTTCCCGAAATTTTGTTTTGAAACAATAGGAAGGAAACACATACAGACACACAGACTGATGGGAGGGATTTATGAAGTGCGCCGTTGAGATGGGCTCAGGCGCCATGATATACGTACCAAGTTTCATAATGACTGGTTCAGGAATTCAAGAATTAATAGGGAGGGATTTACAAACACAGACAGACAGCACAGACATCGCATTAGCCTACTTTAGGAAAGCAGGCTAAATGATACAGGAGCCATATTGTTAAAAGTATCGATAAATTCAGTTATTCAATAGAGGGGGTGAGTTCCCCCATTCACCGCGACTAATAGTCTATTGTACGTCCCCCTTTAATTTCTACTGTGTCCATACCCTACCGATACTGGTGCCCGCTATCTCCCCTTTCTGCCAGCGAGGTCGGCCCTCTACTGGCATTGGTACCCGATAATTTCCCCATCTACCAGAGGCATTGGAAACGACTTGGGCGGGAAACATTTTGCCTAATTTTGCTCAGAGGTCTCCTAGAGACATGAGGATCTTTTACGTGCCGTAAATCTACGACACTGGACCCACGGCTTAAAGTCCCTCCCGGAGGACTTGTTCCCTGAATTTTTCCGCCCTTAAAAATTCCACGACCTCCGCCGGGTTTGAACCCTCGTACCTAGAGTCATGAGGTGGGAACGTTACCCCTAGACTACGGAGGCCACTTATCGATAAATTAATTTATTGCTCTCCCAACACCGGAGAAAAATCACATCTGTGAAAATAGAATGAACTTCATGGTTCTGACTCGAAATCTCGGCCAGCTTCCAATTCTTCACAGACTACAAATGAAATGCACTCTCTTTTTAAGGTACACAGTGCAATTTTAATCGTATTTTTGCCTCTAAATAAGAGCGAATTGAGAAGTAACTAAAAACAATAACTCAGATCAGGTGCATCCTGCTTTAAGAATCTTAATGACGAACCTATGATACAATTCAATATGCAGATTGTTACATTCCTCTATATATGCCCTACCTTAGTTTACCCCTTCTATTGTTCGCGAGATCAGCACAACACGGAGAACAATGAACATGTATAAAATACAACATACATCAAAGGGGTGCGTCACTGCCAGACGCTTATTGCATCATATGAACATCCTGTAAATATCAGCCTTGCTCTTCCTGAATGTACCTATGTGTGTTCCTATATATGCAGCCTAAAGGTTAATAATTATTTACGCCGTCGAAACTTTTACATTCAATCTATACGACAGGATATCTTTGTACGTTTCCCTGGCAAGTAAATATAGTATTCACTAATGATCTCTCCTTGTGCCAGACTTAGATAAATTGCTTATACGCCCTTGTAAAGCATCCTCGAAGCTTACTTTCACCTACTCGTTGCAGACGTACAGTCCCGTCGAATAAAGTGTTCTAGCATATTTCAAGTTGTCGTTCGTCCTAATTAAGCACTGCCGCAATCGACATTAGGAGAGGTGGAGGTATAGACAGCCCCATCGAATAAAGTGTTCTAGTAAGTTTAAAGTTGTTGCTGTTCCTAATTAAGTACCACGCCATAAGATATTTGAGGCAGTGGAGGTATAGATACACGCATTCTTAGCCTCGGAATTATAGGTGAGTAGTAATTCTCACTTTTGGGTCTCTTTATGCCAGGGGAAAGGAGCCCTCGCCACTCTCTTGATGGGAGACTCGGTGAGCCCCAGAAAAGGTCTGAGCCTAGGGACGGAGAGAGGAATCCCTGTCCCTGACGGCAACCAAAGTCCAGTCATAAAACCCATAGCGAGTCACTTTTCTGACGCAGCTCTCCCTGCCCCGAACAGGTACCGATATTTGTGAGAATGATGTAGGAAATTTACATTCCAGAGGAAGGAGATATTTGTAAGTACAAATGTCCGTTAGCTATAAAGAACGAAATAATAAGTATAAGTAAAAATGTTCCTATTTCTTAAGAATCATACCATTCAGGCGTATAGGAGGTTTATAGGGAAAGATCCACGAATTCTTAACCTCGGTATTTGGTGTAGATGGGTGATGAGCTTCTAATTCCGGCCGCACAGCCCCCCGGAGAAAGAAGACTCCAGTACTCCAGTAACGAAAAGAAAATCCTGGGTCTTCTGAGAATAAAACCGTACATACTAGGACTTAAATGACTGACTTCTATGCTTGAGCTTTACAGACCAGACCAGACCAGAAGATCAACAGCAACAGCCGTTTTACGGGTCGCAACAGAAGAATTTCACCATAGCATTCTGTTCTGTGTTTCGAGATACAATTTGTTACCATTACAATAATTTCAGAAACTTAATTTTCACAGCGATTTCACGTAATTCTCAGTGTCTTCAGTCTTCAGTTCTTCCAGTCGCCCTAAGATAGCTGCTTCTTCTGGTCCTTGCGCATTAGAACCTGACATAACCAGAGGTACAACTTTCTTCACTGCCCACTCTGTTCATCTGTCGTCTACCTAAAGATCTAATTAGCAAGTTTTTTTTTCTACCTACACCGTGGTCCATCTGCACTAAGTTCCGGGTTTTCTCTTCCACACAAACAGTGGGATAACTATAATAATAAATTAATACAATAAAATTATGCCTATTTAATAGTGATACTATTACATTCAACATTAAGGATTTTAACGCTTCTACCAGCTTCAGAATTATTTCTCCTATGTCCGAGCAGTAATCGGAGATTCAGGCAAAGTTCCAAGATGTGTTGAAGCCAAGTTTATATTTACAAGCTTCGGTCATTTTTACTCTTCAGAAGAAACCATCAATTCGCCGTTACACCAGAAGTTTGGTGGGCCCTCGAATAGATTTGGACATGGAGGTGCAATGAAAGCAACAAGATTTTATGCCTGGAGACGTATTAATAGAAAAAAGATAAAGCTATCTCTGTAATAGACCGTGGGGGCCCAAAGGGTTGTGAGACGACGAAGCTCCCACATTTTCTAGACAATCGGCTCGCAGATGGCGATAAGGTTGTCAGCCTCACGCGCCAGCCGCACTTTACCCCCAGGAAGATTCCTGGAAATCATTTCTTTTAGAGGCTAAGTCGACCCCAGGATTATATTGCGGCTTGAAGGATTGGGTAAAATGAAAACATCCAGTGCCCTCATCGGGAATCGTATCTATGACCTCCGGGCTTATAGCATAGTGTCTCAGACCAACTACGCTCTCTGCGTTATTATCCTTGTGTTTACGTGTATTTAGAGACCAACAGAAGTCTGCATGATGTAGCTACAATTGGTCCCGAGCTCATGATTCAAGCACGTGACTTGCATCAGTTCTTACTATGAGAAGGTGTTGAAGGTGTGGAAAAACAGATTTGTTACACAAGGATTCTGCACCCTCCATCTTCAGGGTAGAAGAGTAAGGAAGGAAGAACACGAACCGGAGCTAAGAGAGAACGCATGGGAACGGAGTAACTTCATGGCTACCTGTAACTCGTACAAGGGCTCTACAGGAAGGCAGGAACAGAGGTAAAGGCAAAAGTTGTCCTGTGCTTAACTAATTAAGAATTATGTCATGAAGCAGTATAGGGGAGTGCACGTATAGATCCAAATTGTCTTGACCTGGGTACTAGCTGGAGGTGACTGAACAGTTTCACATTCCGGCCGCTTTACCCCCGGGGAAAGAGTCCCCGGTCCCCACTGGATGAGAGGTTGGGTTGACCCCAGGGTTGGTCTAGACAATGTGGAGAAGAGAAAATTCTTGACCCCACCGGCACTTGAACTTTGACCTCTCGGTCGTCCAGACCGTAGCCAGTCGCCATACCGACAGCACCATCCCGGCTCACGATAGGAACAGAGGTAAAGCCTAAAATACATAGAATATGTAGAAGCAACGAATAAAGAAACAGAATAAAATTATATAAACCAATGAAAATTAAAAAAAAAAACATACACAGTGAAATATGCACCCAACTAAAACGCTGTCCTGCCCGAAAAGTGATGTGTCTGGTTAAATATGGAGACCCGGAAAGCAGAACTCCACAACATGAGATACTTCGAATAAACACTTGGATATTTTGACTAATGGAAACAGCAGTTGATACAAACAATTCTTATGCTAAGAATAAGAGTTCTGGTTCCGAAAGAGCAGCTAATTTCTCTCCGAATAGCTCTTATCTATCTGCCTGTCTGTCTATCTACCTGCCTGCCTGTCTGTCTGCCTGTTTATCTATCTATCTATCTATCTATCTATCTATCTATCTATCTGTCTGTCTGTCTATCTATCTATCTATCTAATGTCTCTACAGCCCTTGTGGACCTTGGCCTCTTTTTCAGTTTCTTAATCTATACCCAGTCGGCAGGACTCCTTGGATATGGGATCAGCCCGTCGCACGGCTGCTACCTACACTCAGAACAACACAATCAGAGAATAAACGCACACAGATATCCATGCCTCGATTGGGATTCGAAACCACAATCGTAATGTTCGAGCGGGTGAAGACGGTTTATGTCTTAGACCGCGCGGCCACTGTGACCGATTCAGAATAACTTTTTGTTTTCCTTGGCACTACAGCCCCAGTGGGCCTAGGCCTACCTCCATGAACTCCGTTCACTTCGGTTTTTCTAGATCTTACACATACGGTAGGACTCCTTGGGCGAGTGATCAGCTCGTCGCAAGGCCTCTACCTGTAGACAAACACAGAAAAACGCACACAAACATCCATGCCCTCAGTGGGATTCGAACCCACGATCCCGGCTTCCGAGCGAGCGAAGACAGTGCATGCCTTAGACCGCTCGGCTACCGTGACCGGCCTCAGAATAACTTTAGTGTATAATAATGTCGGTAAAATGAGAATTTTCTCGTGCATTTTCTATGTCAATTCACATTTTTTCGGATCGTTTCATCAACGAAGGTTATGCCTAAGTTTCTATGGTACTATATAGAGCAGGTACACTCATCACATGAGACTTAGCACATGGAGACTAAAACCGAACGCATACGAAATACTGCAGTTGAATAGAACAGATATGTATGTAACAATGTGTACTTGTGAGTGTGCCAGAGTAAGACTATATGGCCGACGGATAAAAAAAGTGTTTGATGAATGTAGATGGTGTACTCAGATAACATACGCCAAAAGTAATTTATAATCATCTGAAATAAAAAAATATTTATATATATATGCAACATGCAGGCACCTTCACTAACATCAGATGCTTCTATTTACACGCGGTGCTAATTAGGCCACTGGCTCTTATCTCGAGCAGTTCGTTCCCACGTTCTACAACTCCGCACGGGGAGCCATCTGTAGCTCTGATTATCATATCGTCTTTCATGGCTCGAGAAAGCGCGGGTTACTGGTGCACCTTCTTACAATAAATATGCCAGTAATATTTTAGTGTGGGAGGGACGCCCCCAGTAGCTCTCAGACAAAAGGCTTCGACCTAGGAAGTTTCATTTGTAGTGCATTAGTCTGACTCCACACACACAGATGAGGCTTTTAAAGCCAATCACCTGCACTCACTAAGGTTTCTCCTCGCCGTTGTGTTTTCAGTAGTCTAAGAGATATAGCCTACTGCCAGTCACTGAAACTGCAGCATTTATACAGCTATATTCTTATTGGTTACTTTATTTATGTAACGACGCTCTTATAAAACTCCCATTGTGTCTACAATCTTGTTGGACCCTGGTCGCTTTTTTACTCTCTTGATCCTATACAGAGTCAGTAGGACTCATTGGACGGGGGATCAGCCCGTCGCAGGGCCTCTACCTACACACAGAACAACATAAACACAGAAAGAACACAAACACAGACAACCATGCTATGAGTGAGATTTGAGCCCACGATCCCAGCATTCGAGAGAGCGAAGACAGTTCATGACTTAGACCGCGCGGCCACTGTGATCGGTACAGTACCCAGGTTCCTGGGGGTATAACTGGGCAGCCATGTCGCTTGGGGGGGGGGATACATACAAAAATCTCATCCTCCAGGTTGGGGTTGAACGTAAGGTTTGTAAGAAAAAATATTGTTGCGAAATGATAATTAGTGAAACCGGAAGGCAATTTGGCAGAGTCATCTAAGGAAGGCTATGGCTCAAGAAGCGCTGTTCTGCCGATGGTGATGCTGGCTACAGGCTTGACGACCGGGTTTCAGTAACACGAATTATTCTTTTTGTCATGAAGTTTAGAACATCTCTGAGTTCCACTATATAAGCGATATCAGCTACTCTTTATCCAGGAGTACAGCGGCTGGAGCTTCGAGCTTGCCGAGGTTAAGAGTACCTGGATCTTAACCTGCGTCATTCCTATATGCTCTTGAGGGGCAGTGTTTAAACATAGACACAGACACGTACATGTTACACAAGGCCCCGAACTTACGCATTCTTCGGAAAGACATATTCATCTGGCCCAGGACAGGGACCAGTGGAGGGCTCGGCAATGAACCTTCTGGTTCCATAAAATGTTGGGAAATTCTTAAGTGGCTGAGCGATTGGCGGCTTCTCAAGAAGGGCTCAGCTCCATGGAATGAGTTTGTTTTCAGCATTAAGTACCGAGACACTTGGAGCCCAAACGGAAATGGCGACACCACAAACGAACAACTGGACAAGCGGACCATATATCCCTTACCCAGTTCCTTAACGTAAAAATCGACTTCTGTCCTCTGACCAGACAAGTGCCGAGTCAGGAACGAAGTCTCCAGATTCTGAGGATGTGACCAGATTCTGTCTTTTATATAAAGCTTAATATTTTTGTATACCATGATCCTAAATTTACTTAATATTTAAATAAGTGTCTGAAATTCATTAAATGTAACTAATTTAACAGGAGTAAGTAAACATATGGGCACGTGGTAGCGTAGTTGGTTGGGAGCACTATGCTACAAGACGGAAGGTTGTGGGTTTGATGTCCGATAAAGTAATTAGGTTTTAAATTGACCTAAATCTTCCAGCCGCACTATGGCCCTGGGGTCGACTCGGCCTCTAACAAAAATGAGTACCAGGAATCTTCCTTGAGGGTAAATGGCGGCCGGCGCTTAAGTTTGACCTCACCGCCATCTGTGAGCCGATTTTCCAGAAAATGGAGCTTCGACGTCTCACAGCCCTATGGTCCTCCACGGCCTGTTACTGTGATAGCTTTACCTTTTACTTTTTAACTAAACATTTTTATTTCACAAGCTTTCGCTATTATTGGCCATAATGAGAAAGTACATCCAGCATAACAAAGGAATTACATTATATACGTAGCCGAGGAGAGTTTGTTGCTATTCCTTTATACTGTTGATCATGCCTCGTGACAACGGCCAGTAATTGCCGAAACATGTAAAGGCAAGCTTTTACTTCCTCTTATTAAATTAGTTACACTTGATGGACTTCTGCCACTCATTTATGTACTGACGAAGGTAACAGTATCTTATAAAGATCACTGAATATTTTTCACTTACTTAATATGGCCATAGGATAATTGTTTCTTACACGAAAGTTGATGTTGATTCATTACTGATACAAATCTGTTATCGAAAAGCTAATTGCACTACATGTACATATAGAGTATTCCATGCTCTTTACACCTTGTTGCGTGCTATTATCATCCTGTTGTGTTCGACTGACGGTCTACATAACACTCAGAGATCACGTGTTATTTATAACCAACTAATTGTTTTACTTATTAAAATCATACATGTTTCGATCAAATATTGATAATCAGGTAAACACTGACAATTAAAAATGGGTACAGATTAAAATTTTTTTCCTCTTACTCCCACTTTGGAGCATAGGGCTGATTTCTCAGTTTCATGATCAGTTTTAAAGACGGTAGGACTCACTGGACTAGTGATTAGCCCGTCGCAAGGTCTCCACCTAAACACAGAATAAACGCATACACACATCAAACATCCATGCCTTGTTTGGCATTCGAACCCACGATCCTGGCTTCCGAGCAAGCGAAAACAGTGCATGCCTTAGACTGCTCGGCTACCGTGACAGACGGTTAATGAATTATATACTGTAAATTAATTTCGTTGGAATCTGGACTCAGTTCCAGTGAGTTAATTATAGGTTAGTGCTTTAGCACTTAAGATAAACTGCTTAAATATGCCCAAAATGTTTCTAATGCGATGTTACTTAGAGAGGTATCATATATATATATGTAAACGTGTATCTGGTGATGATCAGTATTCGATAGAAACATGCCATTTTAAGACACAGAAACAATATCATTTGTATGGCACCTAAGCACGCTGTGAATAAGGCTAACAGAACCGTGAACCAATTTGAACGAAAAGTAAAAATACTTGTATAATACACAACGCTTATGTTTTCCAATTATTTTCTACCCCGAAATCAAATTTTGAAAATGAACTAGTACTGAACCCTGTTTGGAATATAATGGCAGGACTACAAACGGCACAAGACTTACAATACGTGCGTATGAACCTACAAACTAGCAAGGCAGGCGTTGTAACACCGTGCAAGATCGGGCATTTGGAACGTCTTTTACGTGACACGCTCTGTGGGTTCTGATTGGCTGATGTCCGTACCGTGATGGCGGCATTACTTAGCGAATTCCTAGCTCGTTCTGCTTTGCATGCTCCTACATCTTAATCCATTCCATTCCTTCCACTTTGCTATTTAAATTTCTATAACTAGCCTTTGACTGCACAACAAAGAAGGTATTTCCGGTTTTGATTCTTATTCCATTCTCTTTATTATATTTCTTTCTGGATGTCTTAATGCCGTTATAGCTAATCTTACTCGAGACGGCAATAATGATCTTGGGCCTAGAAGTGACTTTAGGTGGTTTCGTCTTTTCAATAGCCCCCCCCCAACGACTTTCTATCTGGTGAAGTCTCGCATAATGAATGCATGTCATTACGATATCAGAACATTAATCATCCTCATCATCATCACCATCAAACTGTCATTTGATTCCACTGATATCAGATTCAGAACTTCAAAACCGATTTGTGTGAAATGCATTTTATGGCCCTCATAGGAGTATGCATGCCTCCACCCTTCCAACTGATCACATGCTATAATTTTTCACGGCGAAAGTTCTTCATTTATTGCTTATTTCCACCGTTTGTGCTACATTCTCTAGCGCGTTTATTGTAAAGTTAAACGTCAGGTAAATTTGTTCCTCTGTTAAATTAATGAAGCACCACGCCATGAAAATATAGCGAGATCTGGAGGTATAGCTCCACCATACTGACTTCGGCAGTAGAAGTGAATGATCAGCTTCACGATCCGGCCGTTTTACCCTCAGGGAAGAGCCCCCGGTATTCATTGGATTGGGCCCTGGGTGGGCTCCAGAATCGGTCTGGGCGCTGTGGAGATGAGAAAGATCTGCTGACCCTGTTAAGAATCGAACCCTTGCAGTCCAGCCTGTAGCCCGACGATATACGGACTAGCTACCTTGATTTCATCACACAGAAACGAAACAGAGCATTTGTTTGCCTTCTAAAAAAATTAAACAAAATACGTTAAAATGGAAAATAACATTACATTATTGTACTTGCAGACTTAGTACGTAAATTAAGGGATCAGTGAGTACAGTGAACTGGACTGGACTACCGAAACTCGGGGTTCGCTTCTCGGCTGAGGGAAACATTTTTTTCTGTGACACATTTCAGGTTATCTCAGCCATGACTACGAGCTTCAATTAGTCTTATGGGCTGTGATGCCATGTCTACCCTGAAGAGAGTGGCAGGACGCTCGTCCAAGACGTCGGTAGCGATCTAGTGGACTACACGTCGCCACATTCCACGAGAGACAACTCTTCAGAGACTTTCATGTTCGTCATCTTTTCGAGACCGGTTTTGGGGCCAACCCGGACCTCTTTCCAATGGGTATCTGGTGCTTGAATGCGGGGAGCTATACCTAAACTCCTCCATACGGCCTCCTGGCGTTGTGTTTAATTAACCACATATGCAACTTTATCCTACCTTAATAAGTAATGAGCAGATTGAACATTATACGTCCTACGTTTTATAACACTGAGCTTCCGTTTACATGTTTCCGCTCACTAATGTTTTATCTCTTCACCTGGAGGAAGCTACTAAAACAGCAACTCTGTCATGGTTCCTATGCATGCCGTATGCCCCACCCATCTCAACCTACCAGTCACTCATGACGAAGAATAAATAATAAAAATTAGCTCATTATGCAATTATCTCAATTTTGTTCCTGTCTTTCTCTCAGGTCCAAATATTCTCCTGGCCACCGCGACTCCAAATTCCTTAAATGTATGCTCTTCTCTTAGAATGACAGACCAAGTTTAACATCCATATTAAGTGATATACACTTCCAATGAGGAAAAATAAAACAGGAAGTATTTTCTAAGTTATTGCTAAGTTATTTCGTTCGTAAATAAGCACGAAAAACCGCAGCAACTGTGTTTACCATTGATATATAAATCCTGAAATGTTAACTGTAATTTTCGACGTTGAATGTATGGAAAAAAATATTTTTGGGGGTTTTGCCTTATGTGGCGCTTCTCAGAATGCTACCACCGCATCATAGCATATCTGTTCCTCCATCAAATGAAAACTGGAGGAACCTCGCCAAAACTGTAAAACTGCTCTTAATGTTGAAGAGCACTATTTGAGACAATTAAAATACGTGTATTCAAAGGGACAGACGTGAGACAGAATCAATAATGGTTTCACACTGAATGTTGCCGCACACCACATCCTGTTACCTTGAACCGATTGTCCAAGGGATCTGAAACTCAGGACGTCTCAACGTCCCCATGCAGTCCAATGAATTCCTGAACAGTCGGCCTGTCAGTTAGTACATATAACATGACCTAACAAGTTAACATGTTTCTTACTGCGTTCGAATGGTCATATCTACCTTTTTTTGTGTGTAATCCATGTTGCCCTCTATACATCAACGACTTAAGTGTAAGAACGATCTAAAAGCCCGAAACATTCATATCTATTTGAAGATAGACAATGAAAGAATAAAAAGCCGCAACCAACGACATTTTCATGTAAAAATTAGAACTAAAATATAAACAAATATCTCCACCGTAAAAATATTGATAAGTTATATTTACAGATAAGAAGACAAGTAACGTGAAATATGGATCTTGTTACACTTATGACACTATTTAATTTTATAAGCTTTTATTATCTAAGAGTCCATCTTTCATCACTGAAGTTTCGTCCATCATTTGTATTCAATCTCTTATGCTCCAATGAACATATTCAATACTGCAATACGTAAATCCTAGATCCAATTCTATTCATCAAAACGATTTGGACGTCATCACGTTCATTTCCACGCGTCATCTCCTTCCTTATGAGCTCACATTATAGAATAAAGTCTTCACTCATTCCCCAACGCGAAGTATTTCTAAAGGCGAACATTCTTACGCTCAGCCGCTAGTAAATGACCTGGTTACAAAAAAATATTAAGCCGTATATTGAACCGCGTGCAGTTTATTCCATGGAAGACTTTCACAAAGGATTACAACAGAATCATATCCATTAAACATATTCAGTGTCGTGAACATCCAACGTAAGATAGAAAGTCGCAAAATGGCAACTGTTCTTATGAATAAAACAGATTTATGAAATGAATTACGTAATATATACGATTCGATAGATCGTACTTAACGTTGTCTGCTTCGTAACTGAAGTTCCAATGGTTACATTCCTAGCCAGGGGTCACGCAACTTCTTTATTTCCTTAGTTTCATTTTCTGCTCTTCCTGTTGCGTTGTTATTATTAGCAAATGAAATAGCTCGATTACGACAGCGACAATAATTGTATTGAAGAATGCCGTCTTCTAGATATTTTATCAGGCGACGTTTCGGAGGAACATATCGATTCCATCTTTAGGATATAAGAAATCCGCGAGCGATGAACCAGAGTGAGCAGGTGTCTGTAGACCCTGAAGATGGAGGCGATACGTTCATCCAAAACGTCGGTTTTTAATTTTTTTTTATTGCTAGTGGGGTGGGACTAAGTCCCTTGTACTGCGGCCACTTCTGGCCTATTGTACCAGCCACAGATGATAAGTGAGGGTGATTGTGGAGCAATTGGTGGAATGAAGATTGGTAGGGGAAACCGAAGTACTCGGAGAAAACCTGTTCCAGCGCCATTTTGTCCACCACAAATCCCACTTGACCAGACCCGGGATCGAACCCGGGCCGCCGTTATCCATACTAAAAGGCGATACATCCGAGAACATAAGTAAAACTCAAGTAATCAGCTATTGCAACTAGGAATTTCACGGTTTATCAACATAGTTTCGTGCAAATGTCTTAATATCGTCTTGCATTTAAGCTATGAGCACTTCCTAAGCCCTAGACAGTCTGCTTCTCATCGCCATGCAGTGTGATGATGAATATGTCGTTCGCCAGTGAAACGCAGTTTTGTAAAGTGAGAACCAAAACACAGTTATCCTGACTGAAACAAATGGAAACCATAAATATGACCAGATTAAAATTGTATGTGACAGCACATTCTACTCGTACGTATAGACACAGTCTCTGTTCTTTAAGCTTAAATACAGGAAAATTTTCACACTGTAGCTTTCTATGTTGTGACACCATTAGTCTGGCAAGTGGATAGCACCGTTTCGGAATAATGCATTCGTCTTCAGGGTTATTCTCTTATCTTTAACGAAGTTGAAGGCAAAACATGGGGAGTGGAGGTATAGCTCCACACATGTTCAGTCTGGGCACTAGATGATTCTGAGTAGTCAATTTCAAGCACTGGTGCTTTATTCCCAGGAGAAAGTTAAACGGTACATATCAAGCCATGAAGAAGTATGGGGTGTGGAGGTATAGCTCCACACATGCTCAGTCTCGACATTAGATGCTGGTGAATGGTCAGTTTTAAGGATCGGTGCTTTATCCCCGGGAGAAAGCTATAATGATACATATTTCATAGGTGATTGGACAGGACCCAGGGCCATTCTGGACGCTGTGGAGGAGGGAAAACTCTTTTATTCCTGCAGAGAGTGAAATCACGTTTCTTCGACCGTAGAGCCCGTAGAATAGTCACCATATCGACTAAGATATCATGGCTATACTTCTCACGAACACTTGGTCCAGTCTAAACCATCTGGCTATTTTCGACTTCTTTTGCATTGCTTCTGAGGCAAGAAGGAGACCGCTTCTACTGTGACAAACAGAACGGGATACTGAAGCTGGCTAGACGGGCACATGTTTGAAAGAAGAATGCATATTTCATTAATCTTCGTCATGATGACGACACACCAGTTCTAAAACCAGGCTTCAGTATATCAGCCATAGCCGCATGTGTCAGATGCAATATTGTGATGCAATCCTATAAAGGATAGGCCATGCACACAAAGCACGGAATACAGTTATATGTATGCATTTTTGCAGACATTCTTGAATCTGCATTTTCATCTGATTAGAGCTTCATGTGATGCGGCAACTGTTTTATACTTTATATAGAAGAGAGTCGAGCTGGTTCATTCTATAGAAAGGGGGACTTCAAACAGAAAACCGAAACCACATTACAGTTAAAGGAAGAACAGAGAATCTCCCGAGGTATACAAAAAGAATGTTTTAAATTTTATGGTATGTAATATAAACACAAATTTAGTTTTTTTATACTGACTGAGAACAAATATCTATGCATATATACAAAGTGATTCTGAATTATTGTCGGGATTTTCGTGGTCTATAATTTTAAAACCGGGCGGAAAAAACAAAATAAAACTGCTTATGGAACATGAAAATATAATTAAAAAAGTTTTATTCTAGGAGTAATGAATATTTTCAGCTAGAGTTTCATATTATTTAAGCACTTTTATTTTGTTACTTCCGGTTTTGAAAATTATAGGCCACGAAAACCTCGACAATAATTTAGAATCACACCGCAGCACAGAAACTTAAAACATAAACTAAACTGTAGCATTTCCCATTAAGGAAGATATTCAAGTGATTCAGTCGAAGGCTGCAGTCACAAGACGAAATTCCTGCTCCAGTACAATCTGACCGCCAATACTTTATCGCGAATCTCTTTCTAAATATTGTATATATCACACATCGCTAACACTCGTAAGCATAAATATTCTTAACTACAGGATACAAGGCATATTTAAAAGCTGAATTGCACACACACTCTGCTTCAATATCTTGATTGTAGTACTGTTCTTAACGCGCCCTTTTATTACGCTGGTATAAATATACAAAACTATATGAAGAGATTGTTTCGAAGGATGCTGTGAATTTATCATATTTCACAGTCACGTTCAGGTTTTCGATAACATAGAAGCACCTCCCGTGTATAAGGAGAGGCCGGTGAGGAGAATGCATGCATTAAAGACATATGAAATAGCAGGAGACTGGAGAAAATGGCGCGAGGATCTTCACAAATGTTACACTTCACGCCATTAAGCTGACCAAAACAAGGAGGGTGTCAGACAGGGCATGTAATATAAACGTGAGAGGTAAGATGTGTGCACATTTTAATCGGAAACCTGAACAGAAGCTGTCACTTGCGAGACTCAGGCAGAGACGGAAGGATAATATTAAAATTGGTTCTGAAGAAACAGGGTACATGAATGTGGAATGGATTAATTTGGGTTAGGACAAGAGTCACAGATCGACTCTTGTAACACGGTAATGAAAATTCGACTTAAGAGAAGAGATTTTTTTCAATAATTTATTGCTTCTACCAAAAAAGATACATGCCAAACCCATCTTAACCTCCTTCGTTTATCCGACATAATACATAATTAAACCTTCGGAGCCTGAAGGAGATCTAAATACTACTTAAACGTTCAGTTCGTATGTGACACAAAACAAATTGTGTCTACATTACTACGATCAGCAGGTTAAGGTAGTTCAGAGAAATAATCACTGCTTTTTCTGAGACTTACAAATACGTACACTTTGTGAAAATTATTGCAATTCTCTTTCAGAGTTAGAGTTACTTTACGACTGAGGCCATGCCATAGCTCAAGCGGTTAGTCGCTAGCTTCCCACCGCGGCTGCCCGGGTTCGATCCCGGGTCTGGTCAAGTGGGATTTGTGGTGGACAAAGTGGCGCTGGGGCAGGTTTTCTCCGAGTACTTCGGTTTCTCCTGCCAATCTTCATTTCACCAAATTCTCCATCGTCATAATCACCCGGGGCAGGCTACAATAGGCCAAGCAGTGGCCGCCGTGCCGAGTGGACCCAGTTGGACTCCACCCAATTACTTTACGACTGGCGGTTTACAGACAATCAGTTCGTCTTGGCTACAAGCCCCTTGAGGATCATGACCACATTTTTTATTTTTCGAACTAAACACTTTCGGTTATAGTCCTTATGTAACATCCTCCTTGAGGAGAGGATAGGTATGTCGTTTGCAATTGCTGTTGGTCCTCTCCAGTGCAGGCATTCTCAGGTCCGAGTCCCGCGGGATTCATGACCACATTGTACTGTCTCAGATTCGAGACTCCCCCTACACCCCCCAGGCACTGAGTTCCCTTTTAGTCGTTCCCTGCGACTCGCAGGGTTACGGTGCATCCAAGCGGGAAGTTCTCTTTGAGTGACAGAGCTGGTGATATATAGAAATCTCTGTGTTTTAAAGACATAATTCCTAGACGTGTTTCGTTATTAGCTCCAATGTCACTATTACTGTTTTAATCATTAATCATAAATCCTAAGAACAATAGTCTGTAAGCATAAGCAGTTAATTAAGACTCTGTTAACTTGGCATGCTTACGCTCTCTTACATGATCGGATACATCAAGTCGATAACCCAGAGTCGCAATTGCAGCAAGAGACGCGTTGGCTTGAGGAGCCTGATCTGCATTCAGTGAGCGCATTCGAGAAATAGAACAAGCCAACTACGTATGTTGATTATTACTTTCAGACTGCATCCGAGCAACTGCCACTAAACTGGACATGCTGACAGCTATATAAAGCTAAACTGACAAAGAACAAAATTTCAGTGGAAACATGTAACAACGAAAGAGGAATGTCACAACATTGCACATACACACACATGTTCTATGAGATTCCTAATTAAAACCAGTTCACTTTCAAAGTTCAAGATAGTCACATGAAGGTAACCGAAGATTACGTAAAGGCAATGTGGGTGTTACCTCTTCTGTATTTCTTCTTTTTTTCCCCTTATTTCTTTCACGGATTAGGAAACTGCTCTTCCTCCTCTAAGCACCTGTTTTATTGCGCCATACTCCACCACTTTACTCCGTCTATGCAGTTTCTAATTATCCCGTATGTGCTACAAGTGTTTCTACCAGCTCTAACACGTCCTTCAGCAATTACTCTTTTGTCTAATCATTTATATCCATTTGTATCCATATAAGGGCCTTAAGCTCTCATTCCTACCGACTCAGATCTTCTTTTGTATCTTCTACAGTCTGCCCATGTCTCACAACAAATCTTTTGGACAGGTGCAACCAATTGAGATAGGATGGGATGGTATGGATTGGACTGACCTGGCTCAGGATAGGGACCAGTGGGGGGTACCTTTGAACACTGTAATGAACCTTCGGGTTCCATAAAATGCTGGGAAGCTCTGAGTATCTGCACAATTGGCGCCTTCTCAAGAAGGGCTCAGCTCCATGAGTTAAGTACTTTTTTATTGTTAGTGGGGTGGGACTAAGTCCCTTGTACTGCGGCCACTTCTGGCCTATTGTACCAGCCCCAGATAGGTGAGGGCGATTGTGGAGCAATTGGTGGAATGAAGACTGGCAGGGGAAACCGAAGTACTCGGAGAAAACCTACCCCAGCGCCACTTTGTCCACCACAAATCCAACTTGACCAGACCCGGGTTTGAACCCGGGCCGCCGCGGTGGAAAGCCAGCGACTAACCGGCCATGAGTTAAGTAAGTAAGGTGCAACCAATAGTCTCTTACATACAGATGTGGCTCTGTTGTTAGAGACACATCTCAAACCACATGAGAGGTTCTTCATTCCAAATTATCACTTTTATCGGACTGAAAGCTTCCCGGGAAGAGAAGGCATTCTCCATGACCAAGTAGACCTCTGCTATAAGTGCGATACGTACACTTGACAAAAGGCCAGGCGTATTCATAAGAGACAAACACATCTTCTCGTCAGAGGAGATGTTACATAAGGATTGTGACCGCAAGGGTTCAGTTGGAAAAATATCTGGTCGTGAGCTTGAAGGGTCTTGGCGCCAAGACGAACTGATTGACTGTAAACCGCCAGTCGTAAGGTAATTCTGCCTCTGATTCCGGCCAATATTATGCATAACTTGAAGTATGTGTTCCCGAATATGATTTTATCAAAGTGTCTGAATTACTACCACTTATTTGCGCGCAAGTGTTTGACTTATGCCTTCCAAATCTCTCTAAGCAAAAGAGTGTGTTACATTTCCTAAATGCCAAAATTTACCAATTTTTTCTAGTGTGTTATGATTTCGCACAATTTTACCATACCTTACCGGTTTCCTTCTCTTCAAAGGTTTTGGTTTTCTTTGTATGGAAACATAATTTTATTAACCTCAACAACAGATATAATCTTGAAACAATTAAAAATTGTTGCATTTTTGGGGCCTATTTCCCTTTTATCCGTTTCAAAATCATTCTTCTATCAATTCACTAGAATTCCAGTTTGTCTCATTTAGAGCGTTTTTCACAGCGAAAATTTTACCCAAAATACCTCCTTTCTTTATTATCTTAACAATATTAGAAACTTATTAATTATACATTTTTAATTATAATCACTCCCATCTTCTACTTAATTTGTCTCGAATGTCTGAATATTTCCATTATCTCGTTACTTGAAATTATGTCCAGTCCTCGCATAAAACTGACCTATATTAATAAAAACAGCAATTGAGGCAATTCTGATATTAACCTGAGAATCAACAGACAAGGATTCGCACTTTCCCTGATAAGGATCGTAACAATTTATAGTAGAGAAAAAATTAATTGAACTTCATGTAATTTATGTTTACTGTGAGAAACCTCTTCGATTCCCTACGAACTTTTTACATAATTATGCAAAGATGTTTTAATGAATCCTTTCCCAGGTTCAGAAAATATTCTGTTAAAGTTGATGAACAAATTTTTAAGTTTTTTTAACTGGGCTGTTTATGGTAAAAGCAACTATTTTTGGCACTTGCTGGTGCTTCCATGTTGTAAAAAAATAAATCAATGGAGTGGAATCCTTCTTGAAGAGCTACTAGTAACTCAATTAGTTAAGAAATTCCAAGCATTTTATGTAACCCGAAGATCCATTACCGTGCTCATACTGGACGCTAACCTGAAGCACATAAATGATCTCCATGTTCTCACACCATATTTCTTCATGTTCCACTTTAATATTATTCTCTTACGGTCTTTTAAGCGGTGTTTTCCCTCCGGGTACTCTCACTAAATGTTGAATGCATTTCTCATCTTTTGCATACGTGCTACATGCCTCGCCCATTTCATCCTTCTTCAGAACATTAATAATAAACCCAGCTCAGTTCTTACGGTAATGCCAAGTTCTTGGTTATCGATCATTTTCTGCGTGTGCAGAACAATATACAAGGATATACGAGTATAGCCTCATAACACGATACGCGCATGCTCGTTACATACATCTTAAGCTGCGCAAAAAATAGGTCTAGAACATGATGACGCGGACTTTCAGATTCAATATTCCATTCGCTTCGTCGAGAAGAATGCATGAACGCGCCCAGGATTTACCTTAGCGGTGATTTAACTTGACAACAGTGTTATCGTCTTTGGAAGTGGAGGAAAAACGTTTTTATGTTATGGTTGCAGTGACTTGATGTATTGGCAGACGTTGTAATAAAATAAATTTGTTTCCTCACTCGCTGTTTTGCTCTTACTCGAAGTATGTGAGCTATCTGAAATGTTAGCTCAGTGCTGCCGAACGGCGAGTGCCACACGGAACTGAGAATCTCCCAGTCTGATCCAGTAATTAGAATTGTCACCAAGTGTTGCATCTTCTCTTTTCGGCTTTATCTTCAAGATTTGCAATTTTAACTTTATTCGTTTTGCATTTTCTGAATACAAAATTTGTCTTACCTTAAGATGCTCTTGTTTGAATTTATTCAGCGACGTTTACATTAGTATAAAAACATTCCTGTGGGGACCGCCTCTATGGTCCAGTGGTCGGAGTTCTTGGCTACAAATCCAGAGGTCCCGGGTTCGATTCCCGGAGCTACCAGATTTTCTGAGAAGTAGTACGTCTGGAACGAGGTCCACTCAGCCTCGTGAGGATAAGTGAGGAGCTATTTCAAGGAAATAGAGGCTCCGGTGTAGGAAATCGAGATTAACGGCCGTGGGAATCCGTTGCTCTGACCACGCGACACCCTATATCCGCAAAAGTTGGCACTAACTTCACCGACCAGGGGCGGGCGCTCGGTCGGCATAGTTCGTCTGCAGACTACAGGCCACGGAGTTAGTTACATTTCTGTGGCCTCCGTCACCATTCCTGAAAATCTCTCATGCACATCAGGAAAGAATAGAAAGTTCCCTCTCCAAGGACATAGCAGTTACTTTCTCGTGATCCAACACTCTTGTATCATCATCAGTAATCTGTCAGACGACAGGTGCACAGTCTCTTCCAAAACAATTCCTCCATTTAATGCTATCTAGAGCTTTCTCCTTCAAATGACAGTATCCTCTTCTGTCCCCAAGGTCATCCAGCATCTTCTTACGTCTTCTTCCTCTTCTTCTGGTCACTTCCATCCGCCCCTCTATCTGCGTAAAACATGACCAATCCGATTAGCCTTCCGTTTTCTTATTTCGTGTAGGATATTCCTCTGCTCACTGACCCTAATTAACACTTCTTCATTTCTCACATAATCGGTCCAACTGATCTTCTCCATCCTTCTCCAACACCACATTTCGAAACTTTCCAGATGTTTCTGATCTACTGCCCTAAGCGTCCATGTTTCAGCCCCATACAGAGCTATGCTCCAAATGTAGCATTTCACTAGTTTCTTCCTCAAATTTAAGTCCAATTTGCTGGTAAAAAGATTCTTCTTCTTGCTAAATGCAGCTTTTGCCATGGCAATCCTGGATTTAATTTCACAAGTACACCTTCCATCATCTGTTAACAAGCTACCCAAATATTTAAAACATTTCACATTCTCCAGTTGTTTTTGGTCTATCTTTATTGTGACTGGGGTTGGTTGTCTCGAAATTTTCATTACTTTTGTTTTCTCCACATTCATTTCCATGCCATAGCACCTTCCAATTTCAATTAGTCTATCAATCATGCCCTGTAGCACAGTTTCTTCCTTAGCCATTAACATAAGGTCATCTGCATATTTCACAGTTTGAACAATTTGCCCTCCTGATTTGAAGTCTCCGAGCCCATCCAGAGCTTCCTTCGTAAGGCATTCGCTGTACAAGTTGAACAGAATTTGTGATAAACAGCATCTTTGTCGAACTCCTCTTCCAATCTGCACACTTCTTGTCTCCCCACTGTCCAGTCGTACTCTAACTTTCTGATCCATGTACAATTTGCTCTTGTATACTGTCCCTAAAAAGGGCTTCTTTCCTACCTTACTCCCCATAGTGGCCTTGAAAACGGTTAATTCCTGACATTCTCCTGTTTGCCATCCATACAGGGCCAAGATAGGGCTCCCTCCCCCTCTTTCTGGATCACTACCTCCATGTACTTCTTGGTGACATACATGCCACCTCTCTCGTGTAATCTGGAGACATATAACCCAACAAATTTCAAATTTGAAAGTGGAGACAGCACGTTTCTCCGAAAAGCTTTCCTCCACATACAAAGCTACATCGTGTCGCAAATCAGACGATTTTAATCTGAATTATTCATGAACATTTGTAGGTTAAAATGAAAAGAAAATACAATTTTGACGGTCTGTATCTAAGGCAAGATTTAGACTGGCAGTACCAGGTTCAACAGTGTTCAGACAACTCATACTCGTATAGCATAAAGTGGTGGCAATATTGCAGGCCAAGTGCAGCAGTCCTATTACGGATATAAATTTTTAACATCTCGGCCAGGTCACCGCTTATCTTCACTGAGGATTGAATGGATTTTCTCTCAGTCTGGCATAAAAGCTGAGATATTACACTCGAACAGACTAACTCTCCTTTCAAAATCCTTGCACATTCATCCAAGATTATATTCTCATTTCATCGGGTGCTATACAACACTGCAGCTGGCATTAAATAACCTAATAATTAATTTCAGGTGTCAGAATAACGCAGTCGGTATTGCGACTAGCTAGGGGTTGGACGACCGAGGGGTCGGAGTTCGAGTCCCGGTAGGATTAAGAATTTTCTCTTCTTCACGTCGTCCAGACCGGGTCTGGGGTTCATCCAGCCTCATATCCAAAGAGTACGGAGGTAAAGCGGCCGGGGCATCAAGCTCACCACTCACCTCCGGTTAGTGCCGAGGTCAAGAAAATGTGGATCTATACATCCACTCCCCATAAGCATTAATGGCGTAGTGCTTAATTAGTTAAGCACAGGGACAACTTTACCTCAGTCTTTACATTTACCAGGTGCACTATTTCGCGCACATCATCTAGTCAACCATGTGATCGCTAACTGGTATATACAATATTATTACGATTTCAATTTTTCGGTTGTAAGTTAAAAGCTCTAATTGTAAACTGTTCATTTAATGTTGTATTTTAGCGTCCTGTTGCACTGATTCTCGTCCATGATATGTATGTGTTGACCGTCTTCTAGTGCACACAATCTTACATGTCACTTCACTACATGTTTCGGCATCACTGTGCCATCCTCAGGTGTGTTATTTACGTTAAACTATTGCACTGCTCGCATATATATTTTAAATCATTTTATAAACGACACATGATTGCGAGCAGTGCAATAGTTTAACGTAGGTGACACACCTGAGGATGGCACAGTGATGCCGAAACATGTAGTGAAGTGACATGTGAGATTGTGTGCACTAGAAGACGGTCAACACATACATATCATGGACGGTTCATTTAGCCTATATGAAAACAATTCTCGTTTCCGGTTACGTACTTGTGCTATTAGGATATTCGTTCAAAAATTAATTATTCTTGCTATCAAAAGAGCCAGTCTAGCTAGCAAACATGCGGTGCCCAAATTAGGAACATCAAATAAACGTGAGTAAGCAGTGTTCTTGAAAGAAAACAAAGGACACACTTGTCAATTTCGTTCTAAAATCTTTACCCGAATTTTGCCCTTGTGCGCAGAAGGCCTATAATAACACTCACACTGCACATGTCTGTACTCACCATGGAGTGGCCCAGGTACTCAGCAGCGTTGTCGGAGATGTAGAGCAATTTCCCGTTCTGAGTCATCATCATGAGAAACCCACTGAGAGCCTGCAACAAGACCGTCACAGATCAGTCAGGCACAACAGCGACTTCATTGTGGAATTCTGTACTCCTAAGACTCACATACTCGTACAATACGTCCATTCCACTTCAGCGCGGTCCATCCGCAAGTAACGTAGTTTGCTATGAAGCACGGAAATAAGACCACACCCTCAGATTTGGCACTTCAGTGAAGAAATAACTTGAAGCAAAAGATGGTTAAAGTGCAACAGAGCAGAGCAGAGAAGAACACAACATAATAAAATAGAGATCATAACAGAATGTAATAAAATAGATCAAAGGGGAGGAAGTTTAACGATCTTAGCACTGGTGTAAAATGAAAATATAATTACAAAGATGAACAGGTAATGATATATAAGGATTCAGTTGCGGCTTATTGTAAAATAATGACTCAACCTCTGTTTGAAAGGACTAAGGAAATGCATGAGAACTTCAGTCAACATATCCAGCCTCCTGGAGGGAATGAACAAGCACACACACAAGAAACTACTCGTACATATTGCCAGGAGCGACTGAGGAGAACCGCGATAAAGCTCGGTCTGAAAAACTGGCGTATTGGAGAGCTGACTAATATATGGTGAATTTTAGTCAGTACATCCAGCTTCTTGCAGGAACCGAGGTGAACCAAGCAAAACATCAGCATACCTCCTCTCTTGCAGGAACCGAGGTGAACCAAGCAAAACATCAGCATACGTCTTCTCTTGCAGTAACCGAGGTAAACCAAGCAAAACATCAGCATACCTCTTCTCTTGCAGGAACCGAGGTGAACCAAGCAAAACATCAGCATACCTCCTCTCTTGCAGGAACCAAGGTAAACCAAGCAAAACATCAGCATACCTCTTCTCTTGCAGGAACCGAGGTGAACCAAGCAAAACATCAGCATACCTCCTCTCTTGCAGGAACCAAGGTAAACCAAGCAAAACATCAGCATACCTCCTCTCTTGCAGGAACCGAGGTGAACCAAGCGAAACATCAGCATACCTCCTCTCTTGCAGGAACCGAGGTGAACCAAGCGAAACATCAGCATACCTCCTCTATTGCAGGAACCAAGGTAAACCAAGCAAACATCAGAATACCTCCTCTCTTGCAGGAACTGAGGTAAATTAAGGATACCTAAGATACCTGGTCTCTTGAAGGAACTGAGGGAAATAAAAGTTCACAGTTATTGTGCAGGTTCCGGACAGAGAATCAAACATAGAACGCGTTAATCAGAGAGCAGGAATATTGAGCATTCACTAGCGACGTTCAGTGTGGCTCGTTTTCTTTATATGAAGCTCCTTACTGACGGCATCCACCTAGCTCGTTCAGCAGGAGTGGCGACATTTAGTACATGTATATGTATATTCTGGAGTCCCTCCTAATATTTCCTATCTGAAAGAAGATTTAGAGCGTGTTGCTATAATTTCATGTGTTGTTCTCCCAATGTCTCAAAGCGCAACGAAGCCATTTAACGGCATGCCGTGTTTACGACTTGATATAAACCATCGTTACAACACTACCTGAAGCAACGGGGAAAATTGCAACTTCTTTAATGTAGCATGAGCATTTTCTTGTTAGTTACGAGGCTTTCCCCTTTCTTTTAATGCACCACGCAACACTGTATCAGCAGCAGACCCACACCAGAACATAGGTAAGGTAAGGTAATGGAGGTAGAGATATCCCTGAGCTTAATTAATTAATAACTGCGCCATGAAGGCGTAGGGGGAAGTGGATGTATAGATTCACATTTTCTTGACCACACCAGTACACAGTGTCTCCGTTTATTTAATGACAGTATACAGGATGCCCCAGGAGGAAAGGTCAATATACTGGAATATCATAGTATCGTCCATTCTAAGCAGAAACTTGTGTATGTACACGTGTCCAGTGTCACAGATCATTAAAGCATCATTAGATCAATAGATTCTATTTTAAACACATGACGGGTAGCAGAATTGCTATATCAGAGATCTTCTTGAACAAGTAGGCATTTTTTTCCGTGAATTTACCCACTCACTGTATGACATGCTCTCAAAGATAGTTGAGACAAAGTATGTCAGGTTAATATATAATAGCTATTGCTGAAAAGGCACCCGTCAGCCATCCAAAAGGGACAATATTTATTTCTATGATATTATCGAACCGTAGGTAAGATAAGAAGAAAAGATTACTTTCTAAGACAGATTTATCATAATAGCATGATGAGCATTAAAGATAATACTGACACCACTTTCTAGAAACAAAAGCAGAGACCCTGAGGATAAAAGTAATAAGAAGGAATATTCTTCGCAGTGTAGGCTCTTCACAGGAAGTATAATACATCAATATGAAAAGGAAACACTTTATTATCTCTTTCCTAGGGTGACATAAAAGTAAATATTCGAAGATATACGACAATAACGTACAATGAAACATAAAGTACATGTGACTACTTGCTCTGGAAGTAACAAACATGTAACTGAGACCGTCCATTTCAATTAATTATTTCTGAACAAGGAAGCAACCAAGCCACCAATATCTACGGGAACAGGCAGTTCTTCGTTTAAATAAAACTAGAGAAACCAAAAAAAAAAAGCAAAGTCCGTGCCGACCGCCCCTTCTCAGCGAAGTTAGTGCAAATTTTAGCGGATAGCGAGGCTCACGGTGTCAGCGCAACGGATTCCAAAGGCCGTTAATTTCGGTTTTCTAGACCGGAGCCGCTATATCCTTGAAATAGCTCCTCAATTATCCTCATGAGGCTGAGTGGACAACGTTCAAGGCCCACTAATTCTCAGAAAACCTGATAGTGCCGGGAATTGAACTCGTGACCTCTGGAACTGTAGCCAGGAACTCTGACCACTGGATCATAGAGGCGGTCTAAGTATAGAAAAAGAAGAAAAAAAGACGGATTCAGGTGAGGAAGGTTTCGGATACTTCCATCATGTCTCTGTTTTCACACACCTGCAACATATACTTTTCATCCAAGTAAGAAGATTCCCACGAAAGAAATAAATAAAAAATGGCACGGTACCTATTTCTTGTATTATTTTAAACGTTGGTTTATATGGTTGTGACCTCTAACGTCTTACTCCGGAAGTAAAACATGAGCAATTTTAGAACATAAGGCAGATATTTGTTATACTCCGTTTTCAATATCTTTGCACTGTCATTCACAGGTCTAACTGCTGAGCCACCGTAAATAACACCCACAGAAACTCAACAGGTTGTAATTTTATATTCTGCAAATAACAATAATGAATTTTTTAAATTAAAAAAAAATACGATCATGTTTTCAAGGATGTTTTGGTACGTTCGCGCACTGTGTTTACCAGTTTTTCTCCCTGCTAATTAGAAGGGAGTCTATGTTTCGGGAATTAACATCTCCAGCTCTGGAGCCGCCTATGGTGATTTTTATAGTGTACAGTAATTTAAAAATGATCACTCTTACAAACGACTGGTATAACATTCGAGGTTTCTTTTATAAAAAGTTCAATATATGTTATCAATTTCAACAGAATACAGTGTAAAATGTTCTCAGACCTAGAATTATGTGAAGCTTTACTAATTTAACTTTACGTATTCGTCTCAACGTTTCGTAGTTCTTAATAATAGAATAAAGTAAATTTCGTACAGAGCAATATATTTACCGTGGGAAAACCATGTGTTGGCTCAAAAACTCACCGCCCAAGATGCATTTAAATGGGATACGCTACTTTAACCTATATATCCATTTAATTAGGGATGGCCAAACTGAAAATTTTGTGTTATGAAATGTAAGTTACACTTTGGTAAGTATTAGAGGGATTTCGTACCAGATAGCGTGTTGTTAGTTACATCTCCAGGCATCGTCTTAGTTTATCTTGGTTTCTTTCTGTCCGGAAAAGTATTCTCACTTTAGGTCTGAATTTTATTCATGATAAGAGAATTTCCTGCAGAGAAGGTGCTCATCTTAAGTCAAGATCCGAACCACAAAATTTGAATAGTAACATCTCATTGGATGTGGCGCCGTGCAGTGTGGTAGAAGACTGCTTTCTTCATAGTCACCGCCGTGAAAGCCTCAAATCTTACACAGTGTGGTAGAAGTTTACAAACGTTTCTGAGAAACGCAACTCCTCCATCTTCAAGGTGAAAGTAAAGTAATCAGCAAACCAGAAGCAATAACTCTTGTTTCTGTTTCTTGCTCGCCTGACTTACTTTTCGGCCCTGAAGGTAAAGGCAGCACGTTCTTCCCAGAAGTCGTTAAACTACCGAACTACACGGAGTCATATCCCAAGAGTAATTATTGTGACATGACGCCCAAAAGTCGGAATAGCGAAGTCAGAACAGACGTTCATTGCTAGGCAACAACTCGTTAAACATATTCCAGCGGCAACGAATACGCAAGCAACAATCGAATAAATTCCTTTGCTATACAACGGCGGTGTAGACACCTTTCCAACAATAGAGGGGCTGTGTTTTCTGCGTGGTCCTTGCAAAGTCGAGTCGAGTTTCGGGACCCCAGCCTGGAAAGGTAAGAGCTTGGGAGCAGAGGAATTCAACTGAGTCGTGTCTTCGTAATTGACAGTTGCAGAATAATGACAAGAAAGGAAATGAGGCTAGGCAAAGAAGACTTCATGTGTGACTTGAAGTGAGAGTGAGACAGTGAAGAAATCCGTTGCCAGGATACGACTAGCGAAGGCTGAAAACCCTTGTGCTTGTGTAACTGTGAACTGTAAAGTGTGTAGATCAGCGGTAGTGTTGTATTGCCTGTAGAACCGAGTTGTGTGAATAAGGTGTTAATAAACCCAATAATCCAACCCAGAACCCGTCTCATAAGACAAAAAAAAACCCTACATGTGACACAGAAAACACCGCTTCCAACAGCAATTCCATTGTTGCGCTTCCCTGCTACCTAGCAAGGTTCCAACACTGTTGCATAACATGACCGTTTTATTGTTGTTTGCTTCGCGTTCGTTGCCCAGTGACAGTATGACTGTTATAATAAGCAGAAAGTATAAACCTAAACAGTAGTAACCGAATTGTCTCTGCAATGGAGATGCAACATGTTTTTTAAAGTATGAACTACATTTTTAAGTATTCGTATTATATGATGGCCGGTCACGGTAGCCGAGCGGTCTAAGGCATGCACTGTCTTCGCTCGCTCGGAAGCCGGCATCGTGGGTTCGAATCCCACTGAGGGCATGGATGTTTGTGTGCGTTTTTCTGTGTTTGTCTACAGGTAGAGGCCTTGCGACGAGCTGATCATTCGCCCAAGAAGTCCTACCGAATGTGTAAGATCTAGTAAACCGAAGTGAAACGGAGAGTTTCATGGAGGTAGGCCAAGGCCCAAATTGGGGCTGTAGCGCCACAGGGAAAAAATTATATGATGAATCTCTGGCTTAAAAAAAAAAACGGGAATGTATTGAAATCAGAGCCGAAAATCTATATATTCGAAGACCGATTCTTGAGTTCGTTTAACCATTCATCCACCCTGATCGGACATACCTACCCAGTTTCCTTCTCTACATGACTTCACCTTGCTCAGTTAAGATATCATTACTATTTCAATATTTCTTAAAGGGCATAGTCATGAAAACTACATTTTTAAGAAACAGGTTATTATTTGCTGTAATAAATCAGTTATGTTTACATTTGTTTTTAAATCAAAGAATCAGCAAGACTGACATTTGTTTTGCCAGTATTACCTTGTGCAATCGAGTCATTTTTTTCTGCATGAACAAGTCCGAGATCATTGCTAAGTGGTACTACAAATGCATATTGTCACGTGTTGGGTATGTCACGCGACAAATAACTTCACGTGGGTCTCGGATTCAGCGAATCTTTATTGGACACTCACACACACCGTACAATTATCACCTTAACTGTGTTCCGCGGTGGCTACCTTCCAACCGTCTTGTGTGGCGACTAGATCTCAACTAACTTCAGCGGCAGCTTCCTGAAGACTGACTTCTGTATCTCTCGGCGTCTATCCTGAGACTGTCTGGCGAGTCAGAGTCAGAGTTACATTGTGACTGACGGTCAGTCAGTCAGTAAGTCTTGGTGTCGAGCCCCATATTAATTATTATCGTTTGACGGTTACGGTCTTGTTTCTGTGGGGCGCCTTCTCTGACGAGAGGACGGGTCTGTCTTTTGTATATGCTGCTGGCTCTTGCCAGCGCAGTCTTTCTCGGGTCCGAGTCCCTTGGGACTCGCGACCATATTTTACTGTCTCAGAATTGAGACTTGAGAGAGAGAGAGAGAGAGAGAGAGAGACACACACACACACTTACGGATCATCTTCAGAGGGAACATAAATACTTATTCGGAAACCACCATCACAATAGGTGTTCTGATTGCTAAATTACATACATAGGTAATGCCTGGAATACTGTCTGGCGAATGCATTCAACCCCTTTTTATACCCTCGGCCGCTGCTATGCAAATGAACCCTCTGTTATAACGGTGGAAACGTTTTGTTGGTACTGCAATAACTACGCAACGGCAAACTGTTGGGGCTACAATACCTCTATTGTCGCTACCTATGCAACGGTCTGTTCTAGCGTTACTATGGAAGTGTCTTCTGGATTCCGAACATGTGACAATATATTGCTTTGTTAGTTACTAATTAAGGCCGTGTCATAGATAATGCGGTTAGACGCCGACTTCTTATCGCAAAGTCTCGGGTTCAATCCACGCGTGAGCTAATGTGGGATCTGTGGTGCACGATGTGTCTCTACACAAGATCCTTCTCATAGTTTCTTTGGTTTTCTCCTGCTTACACTCACTCTACTATTGCTCCATGTCTAACACAGGCCCTTGAGGTGTGAGAGATAGCATTGACGGGGCTTCCTTTCTGATCCTTCACTTGACTATTACAGAGGACGGTTCAGGTAAACTTGTCCCTGTGCTTAATTAAGCTACCGTCCATGAAGAGGTATGGGGACTAGAGGTATACCTCCACACATGCATAACTTCGGTACTAGATGGAAGTGAATGGTCAGCTTCAAGCCCCGGCAGCGTTACGTCCGGGAAAAGAGCCTTGATCCGTTTGGATGAGAGGCCGGGTGGAGTCCAGGCACAAGGTGAGTTGTTCTGCTCCCCCCCCCCCGTTCTAGAGTATGGAAGATACGTCTATTTATTATGTTCGAAGTACTATCTAATACAAGTAGTTCAATTAATCAATGATCAAACTGTGCTACATGTTTCGGTGCTGCTGGTCAGCTGTATTCAATCAATTAATAAGAAATATTTACAATTTTATTAAAAGGTAAAGCTATCCCTGTAACAGGCCGTGGGCCCATAGGGTTGTGAGACGTCGAGGCTCCCACATTTTCTAGATAATCGGCTCATTGGTGGCGGTGAGGGTGTCAGCCTAACGCGCCGTCAACCCTTCACAGCCAGGAAGATTCGTGGTACTCATTTCTGTTAGAGGCTGAGTTTACCCCATGGCCATAGTGCGGCTAGAAGGTCAATTAAGAATCCAACGACCTCATCGGGAATCGAACCCGCGACCTTCCGGCTTGTAGCATAGTACCTCATCCAGCTACGTTACCGCGTGTCCCCTTTACAATTTTATTACTAATCTGAATGAAATTACTTAAAACTTATATACATCTAAAATAACAAAATATTACAATGTTTGTAGGTTACGTGTAGAAATCAGGAGTCAGTTCTAGTTGCCATTCAAATCGTCTTCTAGGTGCGGTTTTCATGATCTGTTTAGCTGTGTCCTGAGGCATTATCCTCTGGTAGAAGTGTGTGTTATGTGCCGTCGTCAGTTCTACTGATTGGCTGTCAGTCTGTTCTAGTATTCTTTTTTCCTTTGGCGCTACAGCCCCAATTTGGTCCTTGACCTACCTCCATGAAACTCTTCGTTCATTTCGGTTTACTAGATCTTAGACATTCGGTAGGACTCCTTGGGCGAGTGATCAGCTCGTCGCAAGGCCTCTACCTGTACACAAACACAGAAAAAAACACATACACACACAAACACCAAACATCCATGCCCTGAGCGGGATTCGAACCCACGATTCCGGCTTCAGACTGAGCGAAGACAATGCATGCCTTAGACCTCTCGGCTACCGTGACCGGCCTAATATAATATAGTGAAAACAAAAGATGGTAACAGAGACAGGTAACAAAATATATTTCATAAGGTTAACTAATATAAGTTATAAACAGAACATACACGATAATAAAAAAGAAGAAAAATAAGATGTAGTTTAGCAACGTTTCAGACGAAAATACAGCGAGCATGCAACGAGAAACAGGCAGCAAGCAGAGCTCTACAAAACCTAAAGCAGGCCGTAGACATGTATCAGTCAAGACACGATGTCTGTGACATGACACAGTTGACACAGCAGCACAGTTGAAACAAATGAGATTATGAGAACCACCGTACACCGGTCTGAGTCATGATGCTGACGTCAGTTTCATGCTGAAGAATCACGAATGAAGCAAGACTGCATATTTTGTCTCATGTCTTGTTGCCCGTCTTGACGCAGTTGGTGTGCGGCCGCCCTAAGATCACTACTGCGAAGGTCTGTCAGCGCCAGTGCGGATGGTGAAAGAAATAGGTGAAAGGTAAACGTAAGAAGTCGTTCGAGAAATGAGAGAAAATTTATTGCCTGCGGGTGAGCGGGATTGGGGGGGGTTGAGAAGAGGAGCACTGTTTTGTTACAAGGTTCCCAAGCTTCGAACTTTCGTCCTTCCGATAAGAGCAGAGTGACACAGGAGACTTCGTTATGATTACCAGCAGTGGTTTAAGAGAGGGACCACGGAAATTTGATTTTCTGAATTAATGTCGAACTGTAGTTTGGAAAAATAATTTTGCTAACTTCAACAGCAACTGTGTTGCACAGACCTGAAAGTAAGATAGAAAAGAAGGCGAAAACTCATGCAACAAACCAAGTCCGTTAAAGCCAATACGTAGGATCAACTGAACAATTTTATGATGTGAAATTATTTTTTTCTTTTGCCTACTGCTAGTGCCATCTGTGAAGTAAGAACTGAAAACCCTGGGATCCAGTTTCCGAAACGTTGTTCTCTCTAGCGCTTTTTTTTTTCGGAATACCGGAGGAAGGACAAAGTCCAAAAACGCAGTGTCATACATCATCCTCAGAGACCTTCAGGATTTACTCATCCAACATGATTATTTTATAATTAACAACTGACCACTGTCACAGACCTTTAGATGAGAATGATTATTCTACCCTCCTTACGAAAACAATCAGGCCGTCACGAAGTTTCTATCACTGTGAGAAAACACAGAGACGCTGATGAATACGCATGCTCCAAGTCGGTGTCAACTCCCAACCACGTCGTTCGCTGACCCAAGATCATGTACTCCCCCAATCAAACACACCTCTTAGTAACTTGAAGAACATGTCACTCAGGATTAAGACTAACATTCCTCTGAAAACTGATTTTGTTCTTCTCACATTAGGATTGCTACAGCACACACCAGGGTCCACTGATGATGACTTTTCTCATCCTAACTGTTGATTCGTACTGTTATGGAATATTTGTTTTCATTTATTTACCTAATTTCGTTCGTTAACTCTCTGGGCCTGTCTCTATGACTTCTCGACTGATTCACTAAACGGACAAATTAACTAAAGGACACTGGCGTCACCGAACGTCGTGGCTGAGTGATCAGCATTCTGCCGGGTTCCCGGGTTTGAATTTCAATGTGGAAATCGCCTGTCCTTACTCATGATTTGGCGACGTTCTTCTGTCCCTCTAGGCAACAAGAGGATGTGGAGTGGGTACCCTTCCCTTAGTTGGGGGTGGAGTCCAGCTGGGTCCACTCGGCACGGGGGCCACTGATTGCCCTATTGTATCTGCCTGGGGTGATTATGAATGGAGAATTTGGTGGAATGAAGATTGGCAGGGGAAACCGAAGTACTTGGAGAAAACCCGCCCCAGCGCCACTTTGTCCACCACAAACCCCACTTGACCAGACCCGGGATTTAACCCGGGCCACCGCGGTGGGAAGCCAGCGACTAACCGCTTGAGTTATGGTACGGCTTTGGGTGCTCTTACTAACGGTTTCGATGATTTTCTTAAGTTTCTCAAGGAATATACCGAAACTGCTCCAAATCAATGAAGAGTTTTCCATTTCACCAATCTAATTATTTCTGCCATTCGACGATATAGTGAAAACCGCCATTGAGTAACCCGTCCCCCCTTATTTATACAAAAATACTGATCTGAATAGAAGCGCGGATATGTACTTGTCTTTGCATACTAAGAGAATGCAGGCAGACATCCTGTTTGGGCACCACGCATAATAAAGTAAACACATAATTAAGTTGGAAGCCACAGGTGGCCACAAATGATACTTCTTGAAGATAAGATTGGTGTGTTTATACTGCATATTAATAATTATTTACAGTTCATGTCTGCGCTTTGAATACATGTAGACCGACTTGTAATGAGCAGATACGCTCTCACCCTTTTGTTTGAACTTTTTGACGGCTGCTAATGAAGCCCTGTGATTGCTGATTGGACTCATTCAGCAGGTTGGTGTAACAGCATCGCTCTAGATTTGAATTGGGGGCATATCCGAATGGACTCTCAACCGAGTTACCGGTTACAGTTCCTATAGTGTTACGTGGTTTTATTCGGTTTCTCCTTCTTCAAAATCTTTATTGTACCCTAGTTCATAACAGTCCCGTAATCTCGTTCAACCAATAGAAGAAGGCGGAAAGCTAAAGATGAAGGCGATATGCTCTTCCGAAACGTCACGCCCTGTCCGAACTACATGGCGTTAAAACCAAGACACTTCACAGTCACCAATATGAGAGCCTCAAAACCAAAATCTACGTAATGTCTTAATATATTTGGGGCAGTCACTTCGTCTCTACGGTGAGGTCAGTGAGGGTATCAGAGATGGCGGCAGTGCATCNCCCCCCCCCCCGCAAGAAAGCAGGAACCACCTTCACACCAAACAACAGCAAAGGTACACGGCACTCCCATAAATCCCGAAACCTTCTGTGGTTCTGCTGCTGCTTAATTACAAGCAGACAGTGACTGTCACGGTTCCGTTGCCTAGTGCTTAACTACAGTACTGTGTGTGACATCCGCATTCATCACCGGTGTCTTCTGTGAGATTTGATTTAAGTATTTTAAGGTAAGCTATCTACAAACCATTCAAGAACCATCCCCCCCCCAAAAAATATGATCTTGCGTCCCGATGAGGCCAACAATTAAAAATGACTGTGCCTCAGCCTCAAATTGCAGCAAGAATCATCCCCCATTCCTGAACCTCTGTGGTTTTATCCTCAGGGTTGGGAGATCCCCTGAGGTTCCTACCTCCAAAAATATTTAACGAAAAATAGATGAATTAAAGGAGAGTAAATGTAAATGAGCATGGAGTCGACATTGCTGACACGAGTGAGAGGAATTATCCTACATAATTTCATCAGCAGAACTGGCATGATTTCGAGGCGTTAACCTGATAGTGTAGTCGTACCTAAGGACGCACCATGTTCTAGTATTTTTTATTTGTTATTATAAGGAATGACTTTCTCTGGAATCTGATAACCTATAACGAGGCGGTATCCTGTGTTAATATTTCCCGTTGACCTTTGATTTTAATGAGCCCTTCTCTATTTCTGTAATTTTAATTTCGCAAACCTTTTTTGTAATTTTTCACCGTCATTCATATTGTATACAAATATGGTTCGCTCTTAAAAATTTCTACTGAAATCCGAAGACATCCACCAGATTATTAATAACATTTTTAATATAAATTATTATTGCTCTTAATTGAGTTATTATTATTATTNGTAATTGGAATCTGTGCTGTTAAGTTTGCACGTAAATAAACACGAATTGTCCTCTAACCACTGTTCTGGAGCGAACAGAGTGCCTAAAGTTTCACTCCCTTGATTTTCAGTGTTGGGTGTTTGAATTATAATGTTTACCGTTTAATAGAACATAAATTAATACATCCGATTTCAAAGTTCTCAAAGAATTACGTAGGGACATAGGGGTACAGCATACCCTCGCTAACCCGGTTACAGTTAATCCGTAGTCGGATAATCCGGAACAAAATATAAAAAATTTTGTTTACAGTTGAGTATATTCTTTAATACGACACGTGGAATTTACGGGCAAGATGACTTTCAGACTGTGTTGAGGACAGCTGGAGAGACTGAAACCACGCAAGAAAATATTCAAGATTGACTTAAGGAGATCCTGGACATCAGCTTCTTGTCAACTTACAGTTTTTAAATAAAGGGTCTACAGAGATATTTGTTTCTTTTCATCAGCCCTACTTATATTATTAAATTTTCCATTTATTTGTTTTCCAGTTTCTTGGCTTTTAGGTACATTTTTACTTCATTAACCTGGATTAGCGAGGATTTACTGTATACGATAGGTCGCCACATCTCAGTGTGCTGACGTCGTATCCGGAAACCGCTATCCTCAACCCTAATGACCAGTCCCAAGAACTGGAAGAAAAGCCGACCTAACAATTACGCCTGGCACACATTTTCGCTTAACGCAATGTACCATAATTAAGTGTAACATACATGCCTTTATATTCTTCGTATAAAAATGCAAAGCATTACAAGTTTTCTTTAATTCGCTTAGTGGGGGGTGGAGTCTAATGTGGTCCACTGGGCACGGCTGCCACTGATTGGCCTATTGTACATGCCTCGAGAGATTATGATGGATAATTTTGTGGAATGAAGATTGGCAGGAGAAACCGAAGTACTCGGAGAAAAGCCGCTTCAGCGCCACTTTGTTCACCACAAAATCCACTTGATCAGACCCGGGATCGAACTGGGGCTGTCGCGGTGGGAAGCCAGCGACTAACAGCTTGAGCTATGGCGCGACCTTACTGCATTAAAATGCTTTAACACAAACACTTACTTACTTATTCATGGAGCTGAGCCCTTCTGGAGGAGCCGCCAATTCTGCAGTTACTCAAGAATTTCCCAGCGTTTTATGGAACCCGAAGGTTCATTACCGTGTTCACAAGAGCCCTCCACTAGTCTCTATCCTGAGCCAGATAAATCCAATCCATAAAATCCCATCCTATCTCTCTAAGATCCATTTTAATATTATCCATTCACTTACACCTTGGTCTTCCCAGTGGTCTCTTTCCTTCTGGCTTTCCCCACAATATCCTATAAGCATTCTTTGTCTCCCCCATTCATGCTACATGCCAAGCCCACCTCATCCTCCTTGACTTGGTCATTCTAATTATACTTGGAGAAGAGTACAAGTTATGAAGCTCCTCATTATGCAGTTTTCTCGAACCTCCTGTCACTTCATCCCTCTTTGGTCCAAATATTCTCCTCAACACCCTGTTCTCAAACGCTCTCAGTCTATGTTCCTCCCTTAATGTCAGAGACCAAATTTCACACCCATACAGAACCACAGGCAACATTATAGTTTTGTATATTCTAATTTTTATGTTTTTGGACAGCAGACGAGAAATGTTTACCTACACGCACTTTACTATACGTTTCGTTTAAACATATTTTAATCAAACTAACTAGTTTCATGGGTATCCCAAACTCTATCAGAATATTGTACAATACTTCCCTCCTAACTGAATCATAGGCTTTCTTGAAGTATATGAAGAGCTGTTGTACTGTTTCATCGTACTCCCATTTTTTCTTCAATATCTGACGAATGCAAAAGATCTGATCTGTAGTTGATCTGTTACGTCGAAACCCACACTGATGATCCTCAATAATTTCATTTATATATGAACTTAACCTTGAGAGAAGAATATTGGATACAATTTTGTATGAAGTTGATAGCAGTGATATCCCCCGATAATTACTACAGTCAGTTTTATCACCCTTCTTGTGAACTGGTACAATAATAGACTCCTTCCACTGATCAGGCAATTTTTCCTTATGCCAAACAGAAGTAATTAGATTGTGGATCTTAGAACGTAATATTTCGCCTCCTGCTTGAAAAAGTTCTGCCGGAATTTGATCACTACCTGGCGATTTATACCGTTTCAATTTGGAATAGCACTTTCAACCTCAAAAGGACTAGGATCAGGTATTAACGGCTCAGCCGTATGGATTTCCGTCTGCCTAACATCACTGGCCCTATGTGCATTCAATAACTGAGAGAAGTATTTCCTCGCCTATTCAAAATGTTATGGGAATCTGCAAGCAGATCACCATTTTCGTCCTTCACTAAGTTACTGCTAGGCTGGTAACCCCTCTGAAAGTTATTTATTCATATCCTGCTTACAGTGTCTGTAATCTCATCTTTTACACATTTTTTAACTACGGGACTCTATATACAGACTCAGAGCAGAACAATCGATACAATCGCTGGGAAGAACATTTCAGTAGCTAACTATTCTTACCTCAGCACCGATGAAAGTAAAATACTATACCGTCTAGTGCAAGAAATGTTACATCTCTTTCCATGTGGGATTACTTGGTATTTGGACTTTGCCCATCGTCCGGAATTATAAAGAAGAAAAAAAAAGTATAGAAATTGGATCTGTTTCCGTCCAAATTCCAAAACCCCTGTAATCACGAGTGTTACACCATCGTCAGAACCCTTTTAGAATCAACTTATTTCCAGGAGACGGAATTGTCCATAGTCACAGCCGTGAAAACTTCAAATCTTACAATCTATTTTCAGTTCCGGGGCCATGACAATAATAACATTTCCATAGGCGCTTAATTTGAGGATCGAATCCCGATGAGGTGGATTTTTTTTTTCAATTTACCTAATCCTTGCAGCCGCACTATGGCCCTGGGTTCGACTCAGCCTCCAACAGAAATGAGTACCAGGAATATTCTTGGAATATTATTCGGGGTAAAGGGCGGCCGGGGCGTAAGGCTGGAAACGTTACCGCCATCTATTAATCGACTGTCTAGAATATGTGGGAACCTCAACATCTCACAGCCCTATGTACCTCCACGGCCTGTTACATGGATAGCTATATCTATTTTTACTTTAATAACCATAAATAGTCCATCGTAATCTTTTCCTTTACATAGTATATTACACATCATATACCTACATCAAAATAATATTGTGACATGACGCCCGAAAGCCGAAATAGTGAAGTCAGAATAGACGTTCATGGCTAGGCAACGAGTCGGTAAACATATTCCCGCGACAACGGATACACAAACAACACTCTAGTAACTTCCGTTGCCATGCAACCGCATTGTAAACAGATTTTCCCAACAACAGAGAGGTTGTGTTTTATGCGCGGTCCTTGCGAATTGGTTATAAAGAAGATTTCAGATGAGGAGAATAGTGTCGAGTTTCGAGACGCCAGCCTGCCAGGATATGAGCTTGGGAGCAGAGGAACTGAACTGAGTTGGCAGTTGCAGAATAATGTCAATAAGGGAACTAGGCTGTGAAAAGAAGTCTTCATGTATGATTTGAATTTACAGTGAGACGGTTATGAATCCGTTGCCACGATACGACTAGTGAAGACTGAGAATCCTGGCGCGTGCGTAACAGTGAACTGTATGTACAATGTGCAGATCAGCAATAGCCCTGTATTTGCTGTAGTTCCGAGCTGAATGCATACGGTGTCAATAAATCTAACCGTCCGCTCAAAACCCCGTCTTTAGTCGTTCCTAAAATAAAAGGTGACAATATCAATGTTCACGGAACATACACGATACACAGAAAAGAAACTGCTGGCTCGTTCGTGACATACTACGTAACTTGCATTCATATAATGTGTTAACACTCTACAGTTTGTTACTAGCTTACTCCAAACAACGTAATGACACTGACAAATCTCGCGCTTACAAAAACATATATACATAGAATAAAATGATATACAGGGGTAATGTTTCACACCTGTGATCCCAGCTTACAGACAACATAGAACGAGAAGACAGTGAAGGGACGCCCACCAGACACTCCACCTTCGCCTCAGTAGACCTACATTAAAAAAAAAAGTAAAATACCTGGGAAATTGATGCAACCGCCCATATATCAAACCCATTTTTAAGCAACTATTTTTTATATATATTTCCCCGCCTCATTTCTTCTGACCCTTTCTTTTAACTACACCTGGAAGGAAATGTTACACCACTTCGGAGTCATACATCACAAAAACCTCCTATTTCCTCTACCGTACGAGATCACCCCACCAAACTGAAGGGTAGGGATAAACACGACCTAGCTTACACTTAAGGTACTCGTTTCCAAACAATTTGTTTAATTAAACTCTGAAAGTGTAAAGCAAAACACGAGCTCCCATGCTGTTTTTGTTTGTTATTTAACGATGCTTTCGGTAGCTACACTATATAGTGTAGAATGGCAGGAAGATAGGATAAATGATAAATTGGAAAGGATTTGGAAGGAAGAACTTGTGGTCTAATTGAAAAACTACTCCAGCATTTGCTTGGAGGAACTGAGAAGAAGCATGAAAATTTAGACCAGGTGTTTCGGCCGAGATTCGAACTGAACATCTTTCGAACACGACTCTATGGAGTGGTACGGCCATATTAAAACGCTCTACTCCACGCTATTGTCACCAGATGATTTCATAAACAATATTTCTGTTATAAGCTACAGCCACCATTCCGACTTCATGATTTTGAACGGAGTTTCTCTACGATAACGAATCCTCGAGTTACATAATTTCATTGCCCCTACTTTCGTATATGGTTGCTATATTACCACAGGTGTTCAGAAACCAATACTTATACCTGGAATGAATCCTCTGTTATATTCTTCAAAATTATGATATTAAGGACTGAATATAATTTTTATAATAAAATTACACTTACGAAACATCGTATTGTCTTTCTGAATTCAAGACAGAGATACAGCAAACTACCAGACGTTGTATATTTTGTGTAACATCAAAAGCGATTGAAAGCCAGACAACCCGATTAAGTATAATTTACATAACCTGAAGACAGAGACAGGAATAGCCATCGAAACGTCATACATTACAAAATCTGAATAGAGAAAACCCCTAGTCTCTTTTGTAACATAAAGGCAATTGATGTTGAAGATACATCATCCCTAACATGAAGAAACAGAAGCCTGCAAAACGTCGAATATCTTCTGTATCCAGGCACTGAACAATGCCCAAAGAAATCACATGGTACGTTATACAACACCGATAACATTTAATGAGTGTTTATTCATTTTGAATACGACATTAATAGGTGGATACAAAGATATTATATTTATCCGCAGGTTCTTTACGTGGCTTTACAACTAATTGAATTTAACCGTGGTTCATATTAACGGTGCATTATACTGAAAATGAGTGCTTACCCTTGACCCAAACCACATAAATTACATGAAGCGTGTAGAGACGGTGGAGCCCGCTTGTAAGTCTCAATTATGTGGACACTCACACCTCCCCCCCCCTCCCTCGAGCCTGAACGCGTGCCTGTCTGAACAATAGGCAGGAATCTGCATTCAGATAATTCTCCCCCCTAGAGCCACTAATGTTACGAGGCGACTTTATTGCTTACGTCAATTTTCCATTGACGGGGATAAAACCAAATTACTCAATAGGCTGTAAGGTAAGGTAAAGTTGTCCCTGTGCTTAATGAACTAAGCGCTAGGCCATGAAAGCGTATGGGGGAGTGGATGGTTAGATCCACATTTTCTTACAAGAGAAATACTCCCAAGTAATAGTCTTAGAGTGTAATGAGGTTCGCGTTTACTCATACAGCATGTGGCCTTTTTATTAGAAACTTTTGAATTAGATTTGACTCTCACGAAAAGCAGGGGCTACACACAACCGATATGAACAAAATAAAGAAATTCCTGACAAAAATCTTAGTCGAAGATATCCAATAACAAATTTCATCTAAATCCTTTCATATTTTCGAAAAAGTCAATTGTTAACCACTGGAGAAGAAGATAGTTTTGAAAGGTCCTTGGTTCGATTCCGATAATTGCCTCTATTAAAAAAACAAGAAGTGCAAATATTTATCAGTATACTGATAACAGATAAACTGAAGATGGAAGTAATGCCAACTTCCGAAATGTAATGCCTAACAGATATATATCAGTCGCGAGATTATACCCCTCTTTTTAAGTTGTCATGATGCTGCGTGAGGGTATCACAACGCAATACAGCAAGAGATAGCAGCAGGCATTGGCTGCAGGTAGTAATAATACTGCCTCTAACAGCAGTCTCTCTGTCGTCATTTGCCGTCATTTTCATGAGGAATTCTCGTTTAAAAGAATTTCCTGAAACCTGTATTTTTTATTTCTTCAATACTGAAGGTTATAATTAGGCTGAGTAAGCGAAGTGGGTGCCGGTCACGGTAGCCGAGCGGTCTAAGGCATGTACTGTATTCGCTCGCCTGGAAACCGGGAACGTGGGTTCGAATCCCACTCAGGGCATGGATGTTTAGTTTGTGTGTGTGCGTTTTTCTGTGTTTGTGTATAGGTAGAGGCCTTGCGACGAACTGATCACCCGCCCAAGGAGTCCTACCGAATGTGTAAGATCCAGAAAAACCGAAATGAACGGAGAAGTTCATGGAGGTAGGCCTAGGCCCACTGGAGATGTAGGGCCAAGGAAAAAAAAAAGCGAAGTGGGTCCCTAGCGCAACATACGGGCTGAGTAAGAACGCAAATACAGTCAGAAAGCTTCATAAAATCATTCCTTTACGGTGATCAAGATTATAAGAAGGGTACCGTTTCGTGTTGTATTCTAACGCTGTACTATTCTATTACTGCTTCCAACTCAGCAGGCAGTAATTCCCTTGTATGTATAAAAAGCTCTCTGAGTATCACTTCTTGGAAGGTTGTATGTAATCATAACGGTCCCATTGATAAAGATAGACGCAATCTCAACGCAATTTCTGAGTAACAGCGTTTAGGTCAGTTACTGCATACACTATACACAAACTGGCTAGCAGTAAATGCTTTCCGAAAGGTTAGTTCTTACCTGTGCATAACCAATTAGCCAATCCAAGCGTACAAATTGGTTCCTATGAACTCTGGATAAAAAATTAGCACATACCATGTCTCAGAATCGTTTAGCCTATAAATCACGACCACGTAATGAGGAACAGGGTAGCCAACCGTAAATAAATCAGAGCATTGAGATTAATACTGGAATATATGTACTGCCCTGTCCGGTTTGTGGGTGTAAAGTCTCTAAAGTAGCTATAGGAGCAGGGATGTTGTACCGACGGGTAACCGGTGAAAGGGATTTAGCGGGTTTCATTTACACCAAATGCCGGTCACTGTAGCCCAGCGGTCTGAGGCATGTACTGTCTTGGATCGCTCGGGAGCCGGGATCATGGGTTCGAACCCCATATAAGGAATGGATGTTTGGTGTGTGTATGCATTTATTCTGTGTTTGTGTTGTCCTGCGTTTAGGTAGAGGCCTTGCGGCGGGCTGATCACCCATCCAAGGAGTCCTACCGTCTGTAAATTGATCATGAAACTGAGAAATGAGCCCCATGCTCCAAGGTGGGGGCAAGAGGAAGGGGAAATCACACCAAATGTGTTTTGTTCTGGGCCGGATATGAGCTAACGAATGAAGTTGGAGCACTGCGGGTTGTGGAACAGCAGGGACCGTAACGATCATCATGAGAGCAAAATACATGCATTTTAATCTCTGAAAAACCACTAGACAGAAAATAATCAAGACGGAAAAGAAGAAATGAATGAAAGGGGGGAAAAATGTAAAGCAATACAGGTGAGTCCCGGAAGAGCCAATAAGTGCTCAGTTGGTCAAAAAATTCTTAAGTGTTTCTTTCTTTCTTTTTCTTTCTTTCTTTCTTTCTTTCTTTCTTTCTTTCTTTCTTTCTTTCTTTCTTCTTTTTTTATTTGTTTCATTCTGGTCCGCCACACTGACAGGTTTACAATTAAGTTTATTTCAGTCCAATGTAACATATAATGCTTCCTCCACTTTAGCAATTAGTTACCCAACATGTTTCGATTCATAATGAATCATCATCAGAGGTATGCCTCTACGATCAGGAATCCACTTATACGTAAAAGTTTTTAAGAGCAGAAACACTTAAAACATTTATGATGCTCACTATATGTAGTTGTTGATTTCTGGATAATTAAAAATGTTCCACTGTATTTTATATAAAAAATTCAATTTGTTTCACCATAGCAGCATTCCTTACGTTAAAATTATGTTTATTAGTGTGTGTATAAACTTATTTTAAGATAAGAACTTTATTCGTGAACCAATGTGGGTTGGTCTTATCTTCCTTAGTAGAGGAATTGTCGTCCATTTCTTGGTGGTGTGTCCCTGTTATCAACGGTGCGGTTTGTATGCGGGCTGTGTTTCTTGTTCAGAACTCTAAAATTCATTATCGGTCTCCCGAATAAAATCTTGTGTGCAATTTTACCACTCTAATGCGTGCTACATGTTATGTATCTCATCTTCCTTCACTTAATCGCCCTAATAAGATTAGGTGAAGGTTACAAATTATGAACCTCATCATTATACAGCCCTAATTTTATCCCACTGTCTGTTGCTTGTCCTGTTTCAAGTTCACTTACTCTCTTCAAAATTTTCTTTTCAAACACTTTCACTTTATCAAGGTTCCTTCTCATAAATGGCGTCAACACTTCTGAATTTACTAGCAGAAAGTTTCGGCTTGTCCGCCAACTGCAGTGTCTCTTGGCACTTAAGACATTAGTGAAACGAATCCAGCCGAGACCCTAAATTTATGTTCTTCTTGTAGAGTTATAACTTTCGCACCCATAAAAAACAGTCGATAAAATTATACTTCATATATATTTTAAAGCACATAATTACATTCTTTTAAATAGTTCTTCCTTCTGGGATATAAGACTGTATAGTCTGTTCAAAGTCAACCAATATTTCGAAGCAACATGTCGTCTCCATCTTCAGGGTCGCAGAATAAACCTAGCGAGGAACCATCATGAAATGGGAGACAAGGTCTCATGAAACGTCGGTTGATTTTCAACAGACTGCACGGCGTTATATCCTAGGATACATAACCCTTCCTAATCACCATTGTGAGAACCCCAAATCCTTATATTGTTTTAGATTACGTTGCTTTTCTGTGAAAACGTCTTACACCGTTTACTAACAGAAACAACAGACGTCACTGGTGAGATTGTAGGATCCAATATCTGTTGAAATTCACTTGTTTTGATGCTGGTTAAACGTAAAAATCAACGTCAATGTGAGTAAAAACTACATGTTCAAAAATCAGTTTCTTGCTCACGGAGTTTTACAATTTGAACCATAGATATATTTCTATGCGACGAAGCAAGCTCATAAAAACACTAACTCGACAGATAGGAATATAAGTGAATATTGATTTCCAAGGGCTACTTCAAGCAGTTTGTCTTACTGGTCAGCCTGTCTAGGTGTGATTTTAATGAATGCGGCCAGAATGATGAGTGAACCAGTTACTGCGAGCATGACAGTGCGGGGGCGTAAAAGGACGCCAACAGAGCAAGCAAGCTTAACATCAGCAAACAGGTTCCGGTCCAGAACTACCTTAAAAGACGGTCATTAACATACAAAACGGACTGCTCTTAGTTAATTTGTAATGACAACTACATAAAGTGAAAAAAGTGACAAAGAAAATGTCTGAACGTAAAAGAGATTAAGTGTGGAATGGGACTAGTTCCGTAACAAGGAATTCCGTAAGCTACATTGTTCCGTTTTATTAGTATTATCGTTGGCGTCGTCGAAGTCTTTCTCAGTCACTCCAGTCAAATGTCGGGACAGTCTGGACAATTACGATCACAACCTGCTTAGAATACACTAGAAGTGTATGCAGAATTTTTGTGGAGCATTCATTTGGAAAACACCCATTCGAAAGATGGAGGCGGAAAGGGAAAATTATTATAAAGATAGAATATATAAGTTATCGGATTAAAGGAATCTGCTGCTCTGTTGTCACGCACCGTAATTTTTACACCTGATGATGGCCGGTTAGTTGGACACGTGTAGTGTTGTATAATGAGACGAGACGAAGACGTTGAAGTGTGAATATTAATACGGACGAAGCTGGACAAAAATGGCAAGGAGTCAAAAACACAGAGTTAGAATATACAGTCCATAAGGACGCTGCAGCATAATATTTTCACGTCATATTGTGTGGACGGGGTCTGGATTGTTAATTGGATTTACTGACCGCTTACAGATTGTAACTCCCAGTAACTTTAGCACTACCGTTAATTCACACACTCAGCAGCTTACTGCAGCACGTACTAAGTCTCTTCAGTCTACTGTGTCTTCACAAGTCGTTGCCTGGTAACGGCTTCCAACGGCGGACGTCCCTCTTACTCTGGGTTCCCGAAATATCCCCGTGTCTCAGTTGCCACCTTCTAAGAGCAACATCTCACGACTGAACTGCAGTTCACGACTAACTTATCGAGCAATTTTTTCACTTTCTGCACTCACTAGCTCAGCTCGGTCGGTCGAGTGATATTGCCCCGGAGCGGACACATAGAAAACACCGCTTCCAACAGTACTTCCATTGTTGATCGCGGGCAGCTGCTAGCAACAGCTCCAATCGTTTTGGGGATTTACGAAGCTGCTTTCTAGCAATGGTCGTTGTGTTGTTTCGCTGTCGATCCTTGTTCTATATACCACAATATTAAATTTCTTACTTAACAACACTGTTAGAATCGAGACTGAAAGGATATGCAATGGTTTGTGAAATGAGAAGGCAATGAGAGGGAAAACTGAAATACTCGGAGAAGAAATCTGCATTTGAACCTTTTTGTCAACCATAAATTCCACATGACAGGAGGTCGAAAGCTGGCCGTCGCGGTGGGAAGCGGACGAAGAACTGCATGAGCTATGGCACGGCCTTACTGAATGCCAGATACTGTCACAAATACGGATCTGCTGCCGAACTCCATGCGGTAACTGGACTGTGGTAAGACCTCAGTCCGGTTTGGAGAACTGATTTGTTTGGTGTTTCTGTTATTGCTGCTTTGGTAGTAACTACGGAGATTTGAGCCATAGCAACAGGCGGACCGGTATGACACCACACTGCCATTCGCCGGCAGTATGTCGGGGCGACAGCCTTCCACCTTAGCGGTTCAAACAAACCGTTCCGTGCCAGAGCGGATCAAGGGACAGCCACACAAGAATGCTATTCTCACACTGAAGGCAAAGTCATCCACTTCCTATCAACACATCATAAAGGCCTACTTGACAGTAGTTGAACCTAGGGAAGAACCAATCATAAAATAGATTAATGTGTTCAAAACAGAAAGTTACATGATTAAAAAAAATGGCAGGTCTCTTCCATGAATTATTAACATCCACTCTTACTTTATGGAAGTAAAATTTGAGTTTTAACAGATAAAGACGGGTGCAATCTGCTGAAATTTTATTTATTTAAGAAATGTTATACGATTCTTTGACCACCTCTGTGGTCTAGTGGTCAGAGTTCCTGGCTACATATCCAGAGGTCCCGGGTTCGATTCCCGTCGCTATCAGATTTTCTGAGAAGTAGTGGGTCTTGAACAGGGTTCACTCGGCCTCGTGAGGATAACTGAGGAGCTATTTCAAGGAAATAGCAGCTCCGGTCTAGAGAACCGAAATTAACGGCCGTCGGGATTCGTTGCGCTGACCACGCGACATCCTCTACCCGCTAAAATTGGCACTAACTTCGACGACAAGCGGCGGTCGCTCGGTCGGTATAGTTCGCTTGCGGACTACAAGCCACGGAGGGTTTTTTTTTTGTTTATGTGATTCGTCTGTTTAGATATCATGAAGAGTAACTATATTACGAGAACATTTAGGCGAAATTCAAAATCTATTCTAAATTTCCTTTCGCAAGTAAGAAAAGATACTGAAAAACATCATAAAAATGTCAATGGAACAGAATTGTGGACTACCAAAGAAAGGAAGAAGAAGAAGAAGAAGAAGGAACAAAGAAAGAAGAAAGACATAATGACCGGAAGGTCCCCAAATAGCCCCAACGTCTGCAAGAAGTCGAATTTCAGTCGACCAACCCAGGGCCAGTTAAAAGAGAAGCCACAGTTTCTTTATGAACCAAAGGAACAATTCTAGTGACAATGCAGATGGGTTAGGAGCGAATACTTGCAGGTCATCCTGACAAAACATTAATTTCGCATTTGTAACAGGCTAAACAAATAACATCTTTACATTTCTTAAGGGGCTCATTGCAAACCTTAAGCTGGTTAATGACAGTAAAAGGTGAAGTAAAAGCTGAAGTGTGTTCCCTAAGAACCAACTGATGGTTTCGTACGAAAGTCTATTGGCAGGTCATGCCACTCGAGATCAGCCCAAAAGAGCAGAGCGCTCCTCCCTTGTCTGGGTTCAGTACAGCGACTGTGAGAATTTCTGAGGTGTGTAGCTGGCTCAACAAATAACGCGACCAGCTTGAGTATTAGCCGGGTCGCTCAGTGTCCTGATTAAGGTTGTCCGCTGTCTTCCTCAGTCCTTGCAATCAAATTCCGGGATAGTACGGTACTTTGAATTTGGCTATGATTTCTTCTTCCATATTTATTCTAAATCAGTATTGAGTATCATCGTATAATCCGACGCTATTCAGTCTGAGTTACAGACAACGTCGTGAAATGAAGTACAAAATAATATACTATCCCCATAATGTTTATGATCAGAAATGATATAAACACAACGTCTTCGTCAAAAATACTTTCACAAGCAATGGCAAATAAAATACAGTTCATTCACACACCACCGTGGCAGCTCCCCCCACCCCACCACCGGGATGACGGGCTATATAGGAATCCTTCTTGCCTCGTAATGTTTCCTTTATTTAATGGGTTTCCTCCCTCTCCCAAACCTGGGAACATCTAAAGAGGTCAAATCGGTTTAATTTTGCATGGGTTGGGGCATAAGCTCAACACAGAATCTTAACACTGGTATCTCAATGGCGATAAAATAGAGGATTGGTGCTAAGGAAGAGAGCATAAAAAGGCCCTGTCTACCGCCGAGATTTAAAACCGCGATCTCAGTGTTTGCTTGAGGTAAGACAGTGACCAGCTTTAACCCCTTGCTTTCTACATATAAAATACAGTACTAGAGTACAGTACAGTATACTAGAGTTGTTTTGTGTTTCAGAAGATCGGTGAAATATACGCCTGTCATTTATAAGAGTACTCGTACATGCTGTTAAAAAAGGTTATAGGCTGAAATGGGCATAGTACTTAAATGAACAAAAATATCCCAAGAAACCAATGCCTGCTGAGATATGGACGAATCAGTGTCTTAGACGATCAGCTCTTAGGACCACTTGTCTTACCTAACAGACTATGAGGTGCAGTGTGACCATTATTTTGGCGTAATGATTTGGCAGTGCTCTAGGAACTTGCGCCCCTTCATCGACAACACATGTGGTCCAGTCCACGCATGATGGGGAACCACCTCATTTTCTCCGCATTGTCAAACAACACCTGAACCAGATTTTTGGGGAACAGTGGATAGGACACAGTGGCTCATTCAACTGGCCTGCATGATCCCATGATTCAAATTCTACGGATTTTTGGTTGTGTGTACACTTAAAAACTTTGGTGAATTCAGCTCCGATCTGTGACTTAGAGGTCCTACAGCAACGGATAGAGAAAGCCTGTCTGGAGATTCGAGGGAAACCAGGAATTTTCGACTGGGTTGGAAGTTGTGTTGAAATGCATGGGAACCACGCAGAGCATCTGCTGTAGAGATCACACTAACATGGTTCATATCTCACCAGGCACCGGCTTCTGGACGTGTGTTGACTGGGACCCCTTCGATCATTTAAGTGAGTACTAACCCCCTTAAAACATGTAATCTCCTTTTTAAAACTCCACTAATAAAGCTAGGTATTCGTAACTTTTAAACTAGTAACATTTATAACAACAAATTTATTGTAATACAAATACGTTCCTTTAAATAAGACCAGCATGGATAAGATCAACCTGGCCGTCTACCTAAGGAATCCATTTGATAAGTCACAAGCAGCTTTAAACCTTTAAAGAAAAGATTTCTCCTAAATGTTATATAAAATTCAGTTCGTACCTCACAGGAAACGCATTAAGTCCCCGCTATAAAACCAACCGGTTAATGCTGCTTAGGGAAACAATCCCTGCTTATTGTGAGAACCATATGAAACACAAGTGCACTCTGTGGACACAATGCAGAGTTTTAGTGTGATAACGCAGGTGGTACATTTAGTAACACTGGGCTTTAAGGGGTTAATATATACGTGTAATTTCAACAATATTCATGTTCCATCACAGCAACAAAAGCGGAAAATTTGTGAAAAAGTTCGTCATCATCAGGAAGTGATATAGCTCTTCTGTCATTCTACTTGAGGACATATGGCCTCCTGATGTGCAAGTGTTGAACAACGCACCTGAGCATGTGACGGCCTTTGGAAGCCGGTAACATGGAAATATCATTACAGAACAGCGGTGCCCAGGGCAGGACTACAGCTCGCCACCAGAAACCAGCACGTGACAGCAGCAGCTGTTATCAGACCGTGAGCAACGAGAAAGAAATACAGGCCCTAAATAACCCTCAAAACAAATAACGTAAAAGCCTCTTCTTGCCAACCCACGGTTTTGAAAGTCACTTTTACAAGATCTTTCAAAATGCTGTCCTCCTATTTCTGATTGGGCCTTTCGAGGTGTCGCATCGCAAGAGGTTTATTTACTTGTCTTGTCCCCCACATATATGCTGAATCAATAGTAGGATCCTTGATATGACATATGTGAAGAATATTAATTGAGAAGAAAATATAAGTAGATTATTTTTACGAAGGATCCCCAAAACCTCCAATAATATTAAAAAGAATAAAATTATCTGCGAATGATAATTGTTTTAAGAGAGAGAAGCTTAAAGTCAAGAATCATCGAGTACACTAAATAGGGCTAAAGATAGAATGACAGTTAATATACACCTGAAGAATAATTACTTTATAATAAAATAATCAATATCAGAAATGGTAAGAGTCATTACTACGTGTCATCACGAAGAAAGTAAGACGAGAGCAAAGGAAGAATTTGGGTCTGTATGAATGACATAAAGATAGGAAACAGATGTTTTGAAAATGTGGTACAGTTCACATATTTGGGAACAACGATAACAGATCGAAACCTGATTCAGGAGGAAATTAAGAGGAGATTGAACTCGGGTAATGCTTGCTGCCGTTCAGTCCAGAACCTTTTGTCTTCCCGTCTACATAAACATAAACATAAAAATCAGAGTATACAAAACTACAATTTTGCCTGTCGTTCTGTATGGGTGTGAAACTTTGTCTCTGATATTAAGGGAGGAACATAGACTGAGGGTGTTTGAGAACAGGGTGTTGAGGAGAATATTTGGACCAAAGAGGGATGAAGTTACAGGAGGTTGGAGAAAACTGCATAATGAGGAGTTTCATAACTTGTACTCTTCTCCAAGTATAGTAATTAGAATGATCAAGTCAAGGAGGATGAGGTGGACAGGGCATGTACAACGAATGGGGAGAATAGGAATGCATATAGGTTATTTGTGGGAAAGCTGGAAGGAAGGAGACGACTAGGAAGACCAAGGCGTAGCTGGATGGATAACATTAAAATGGATCTTTAGAGAGATATGATGGGATGGATTGGATTGATCTGGCTCAGGATAGGGACAAGTAGAGGGCTCTTGTGAACACGGTAATGAACTTTCGGGTTCCATAAAATGCTGGAAAATTCTTGAGTAGCTGCAGAATTGGCGGCTCCTCAAGAAGGGCTCACCTCCCTAAGTAAGTAAGTAAGTAAGTAAGTAAGTAAGTGATGAGGTAAGGTGAGCTGCGAAACAATTCCCGTATGGAAGTAAGGTCATCTGGAAGAAAGTGAGGCGAGAGCAACGGAAGAATTTGGGTCTGTATGAAGTAAAGTGAGCCACATACGAACAAATGACAGGAAATAAGGTCGGGCCATGGAGAGGATAAATGAAGCCGCAGAGGAAGTTATGTCAGGCTCGAAGTACATAACATCAGAGAGGAAAAGCTGATCCGTGGGGAAAACAGAAAACCACCGAAGATGTGCAGGAAACAATGTAAGTCAACAATGAACTGATAAAAGCCATGGATGATTCAGGTCGATGCTCGGAACAGGCGAATTAAGTCAGGGCTAGGTTTAGTGGGAACAGTCTGAACCATGAATTTATGCAATTTAATATTTTGAATTCCGAAGTTAATCTAAATAATATCTGAAAATTCTGCTCCTACCTCACAGAAAACATTTCAAACGCCATGAGATTTATTAGGTATAGAATAGTAGTGTCAAATTGCTGCTTATTCCGAGAATCATAAGAAAAACACAAAATGCAGGAGTTTTAATGTTAAAGCAGAGATTACTTCTGTCGTACAGAACCAGAAGGGCTATGTGTTATGTGATGAGACTGTGACGCATATGCCCTTTGCAAGGCAACTGCTCGGCAAACATAGCTCTCAACAATATGACATCCATTGCTAGGTAATGGACCAATAAACAAGCATTATTGACAAGAGAAAACAGTGCTTTCCCTGGGGTTCGTGCCAAGGAGTTACAAGAGGGTACGGTAAGTCGTAGTTCAGGAGACTCTGACAAAAGACAGACTCGTCCCCTCTTCAGAGAGGCTGTCCAACAAAAACAAGATCGTAACTGTCAAACGGTAATAAATATCTGGTCTTGAGCCCCAGATGGAGGCTCGACACCAAGACTGACCGACTGACTGACTGACTGACTGACTGACTGACTGACTGACTGTCAGTTGAAATGTGACTTTGACTTCGTAGTTCAGATTAGAACTGAGGGAGTATAACGGAGTTCGGTTGGAAGACTTCCCGTGGAGTGTCCAGTCGGAAGAAGATAACAGTCAGGTAGTGATTTGTGAACAGTTGTAACCAGTTGTATAAAGGTCCAATAAATTCGATCATCAAATCCAAAACCCGTCTTATTAGTCACGCAAATCCCGGATACGTAACAATATTATATGGCACTACTTTCGAATAATCATTGGTACCAATTAAAGTATTCAGTATGGTGAGGTCTGTTACGTCGTTTTTCCTTTAGAAGCCTGAAGGGAAAACATTATATGAACACTAAGATGAGAGTTGAATAGGAGGAGAAAAAATAAATAAATCAAGGGACCAACCCTTTGCACGGTAATTGGCCACTGGCAAACATTGCCAGTGCGTGGATATAATCATTATTACGAAACATTGTGTTGTTACCAAACATTATTTCATCTCGCTCGGCAGTATGTGAGCTTGCGTGCTTCGGACAAATCCCAGTATTTCACCGGGCGGTGATAGTTTGGCCACTGGCTACAGCAATATGCTCGGATAAGATCCTTTCTTAACATCCAGTATTGAGCATTTATTTTATTCTTCTTACCAGATTGTAACTGCTACAGACGAGGCATTTAAAATGAGATATTTATTGTAATTTAGAGCTTGAAACAAACAACACAAAATACAATTTCAGAGGCAAATACAATAAAGACGCTTGTCAATTACTGTTAAATTCAAGGGAAGATTTTATGTCTTGATTAGGGATAAATTCTTTCATAATCTCGAATGCACATTATAACTATATTGTGACATATAAGGGTTTCTACGGAACGAACCGGCAAACAAGTTGTCACGGATATGCGATTCTTGGACTCAAACCATCGCCAGGTGTTAAACAAACGTGTCTACAGATTGGCAAATGGAAGTTGCAGACCGTTGCTACGAGCAAGCAACAAACGCTTCGTAAGACATGTGCAAGAAGCAAATATTTTCCGTTAATTTGCTAGATTATTAAGCGGCCATTGATACAAGAATGCATTTATTCATACATGAGGAGTCATTCGTGATTCAGAATTCATTCATGAAGCAGAACCAAGTCAGTCACAGTAGAAGAGAGACTAGAATAGAAGAGAATGGTAGCCCAACCAGAATGGAGTGAGTCTTAGGCATTCATTGATTGTGCGCTGTTGTAATTGATTGTGAACAAGAGTGATTGTAAAAGAAAGCTTCAATAAATCCAATCATCCAATCCAGAACCTGTTCTTATTAGTCACGGAACCCCGGACAAATGACAATATTAACCTTTCTATATATATATGTATATGGCTCTAAAGCCCTTGTGCCGCTTTTTATAGCAATCTTTCATAATATAATATTCATCTGTAAAACATTGGTCTCCATTAATAAGGCCAATTACGAAATTATAACTGTTTATTTTGAAAATAACACGAAACCCATAAACAGACTCCGTAAGCCAAATGAAGTTCCATGAAACTGGTAGTGTAAATATAACTTAAACCTTTAAAGACAGAATCACTCCTACATAATATATATTAATCCAGTTCGTACCTCACAGGAAACATTACGTCTCCGCTACAAAGGCCAACACAAATGCACTCTGTGCGTATTATACAGAATTATAGCACGTTAAAGCAAGTGGTACATACAGTAATCACAGGGCTTTAAAAGGATAAAGGGTTCAGATGTGCCAACGCAATTTCATGGTCTCATTTTGCGTTTAATTTCAATAACCAGACTAGCACAGCGGTAACGGATTTGCGTACTGGAAGTGGCGTTCTTCGTTTATGTCATTTTTTTTTCAGGAAAATTCAGGTCAGTGTCTTGAAACAGACCATAACATTTCCTTCTCATCCCTTCCAACAAACCGTGCATTGTCGTTATGTCGCTAATCTGATGTTCCATTGCCTGAATTTGGCAAAATTTTCATTAAAAATCCACGAAACAAAATTAAAAATCATTGTTTAAAATATAATGAAGATTTTCACTAACTAAGCGTTAGAATAAGGATACTTTCTCGACCATGACCATAGGGGTTCCATTTTGAAACATTGACGCTGAAATTGTACGTTAAAAAAAGCATTTTTGTAAAAAAATAAATATTTAAAATTGTTCATAATGCAAAAACTTAACATAATGTAGGCCACAATATTTATGTCAGCCATTTCTGCAGTCACTTTTCAATTCGATTAAACATGCCTATATAAGGAGACAAGCATACATGTTTACGTCATCTTCAAGTAAATTGTCGGATCCAAGATTTCTATCAACAGTAAATTGTGGATGTTGTTGGTATGTTACAGATCCTCTTTGTTGTCATATTCTGTATCTTTCCTGGACCCGAGAGTCTGAATATTTGGATCATTTCGCTACGTGTCTCGAAGGAATGGGATAATATCTTTGATATTGCGTCACCGAACTGACAGACCCTAAATCAAAATCTAGCTCCAGAACTTACCTCTACTTTGATAAACCATGGTTCACTGGGATGGCTGCTGAGAGGAAAAATTAAACAGCAGAAATGAATTTCTCCAACACAACAAGTAGCCGCGGCTATAGTCCTACAGATAAACATTTTTCACGCCACACTCAGCCACAAAAAAGGAAACTCAAAGTCATCAGCAACAACTGTAGATCTGTGATCTAGTTGTTGGGTGCTCTCAGCTCTACGTTCTACCGCTGCGGGGAGTGTGATCCGTTCTTCCCATCTGAATAGGTAAATTGAGTCACCTTGGATTAAAAGGCGTCTAAGTAGCACGAAATGTGAAAGACGCTAATTGTGGATTACCATAGGCGCTCAAGCATGCACAGATCAATGACTGCAATGGAAGGACTGTACACCACCGAGGCACATACTTCAAAAGGTCCTTAATTTACAGTTGAAATTCAGATTTTTAGCCTACTTTCTATATTAAAAAAAAAGGAGGCTTATGAGACCACATTACTGTCTGGGTTAATGTAGCGGAAAGAGACAGTAGACGGATTCTGAAAGTAAGGGAGTACGCGGTAGCGTAGTTGAGGGGCTATGCTACAAGCCAGAAGGTCGCGATTTCAAGTCCCGATGAGGTAATTAGATTTTTTTTCAATTGACCTACTCCTTACAGCCGCACTATGGCCCCTGGGGTTGACCCAGCCTCTAACAGAAGTGAGTACCAGGAAATAATTAAATAATTTTTCTGAGGAGTAAAGCGTGGCTGTCGCGTAAGGCTGATAACCTTACCGCCATCTATGAGCCGATTGCCTAGATAATGTGGGACCCTCAACGTCTCACAACCCTATGGGCGTTCACGGCCTGGTACAGCGATAGCTTTACTTTTTTTACTTACTTTAGGGAAACTGCAAAAGAGAATCTGTAAGCAGGCAGATTTGGAGGGGTCATTTGAATGAAGCCATGGTTTGACTTTGGGCCATCTAGCCACACAAGAGGAAGGAGGGGGAAGGAAGAGATACATTTATATTTTATCTCAACAGCTAACACAAATACTGTGATACTTTTTATTCATTGCTGCAGCACAATTTTCTGCATATCGGTTAGGCCAGTGATGAATGGATTTTAGTTTAGTAATATTGCGGTTTCATTGAGTGTGTTTTTAACTTCATAAAAATATTTCATATTTATGGACATTATTCAGTAGGATAATATTAATTTAGTAGCATATGAAGATACTGACTGGATTGAATGGAGTGATAAAAATATCCAATGACGACTTTTTAATGACTGCGATGAAACTTCCGGTTCAATATCGGGGAATTTATTGATCAGGCAAATAACTACCGAATACTCAAGGATAATTCTGTTGACTGTTAACCCTCGAAAGCTCTCTGGTTACTTTAGTGTATATATCTCCTCCTTTTACATTTAAGAGCTCTGCATTTTGCCCCGCTGTATACTTGTGGGTTTCATATTCTTGTCTGAGATTAATTCCCTGAAAGGCATTAACCGATTGGTCTTTGTAAAGGGGGGAACCATGTGTTCTCTATGGGGTAGGAACTTATTTTTTTTTTGGCATTATTTACAATAATTTCTGGATTTAAAGAGCAAATTAAGTACCTATTTAGGTAATAACTTTAAATATGCGCTATATCAGAAACTAAGAGTCGTTTTCTCCATCACGAACGCTTGTATTCACAGAAAACGACCAGACACCGAACGAAGGATGGAACATATAGCATAACAAATAAATTAATATTAACATGTCTAGGTGTAAGATGTGATACTAAGTTCCATTGTCGTCTAATATAAGGCCCCTTCTGAAAAATATATTTATAAATTTATACACTGTTGCTGTGTATTTTCTTCATGTATCATGAAGTCTATAGCCACACAAACATTCCCACAATTCAATTCAAAGCTCGTACTAATTCAAAAACTGACAATAGAGGCGCCACTGTACGCGTGCCCTCTGCGCATGTCTCAAGATATTTCAAACAGATAATATTGTATGGACGAATGTTTGAACGAGTAAAATAAAACGAATAAATATTTTGTTAACACAAGTTAATTCTAAGCTGTAGAATCTCGTTTATTCAAGGTGTGTTTTGTGTAGGTACACTTTTTACATGTAAGCGAGGTAGCGTTTTTGTAGAAGCGTTCAAAGTAAACGTAATGACCAACACACACACACAGAGCTCTGTTTCCTAGAAGCACACAAATAAGGTCGTCTTCCCTGTGGGAACTACTGTGTATTGATGGAACCTTCCCCTTCTTTGTCAGTTTCGAAAGGGAAGAAAAAGTATTTCTCTTTGTTAATTAAAGGAATGAGGATAAAAATGAAGCTAGCGACATCTGTACTGATGATTATTCTCTAGTATCACACTGGTCTTACTTTCTAATTTGAACATTCCTTCTTTTTCTTTTTTTGAGACAAAATAAAATCATCACAACTTTCTAACGCTTAAGTATCTGGCTGGGTCGCTGTGTATGAGAATGCGATTTTCAATCACATCCAGTCTCTCGAAAATTATGATCGAATTGATTAATTATTGAAGTATAAATTAATCGATTATACTAAAATATCGATAATATTGATAAATTATAATCTGTCCTAGTATCAAAGACAAAAATGTGTGGCCAATAATAGATATTCCACCGTCAACACAACTATAATTAAATAACTTATGTTCCACTCATGTTTCGACCGTTATAGGGTCATCTTCAGGTGTTGTGATTTATATATTTTTCATTATTGAATTCTAAAGCGTGTATTCATATTTACATACATAAGCTTAAAATTACTATCTTCTATGTACATTTATATTTTAACTGTTAGATGTTGATTTAACTATAAGATACATATGAAACTAAAAGTTAAAAATTAAAAATATTTAAAATTAATTTAAAAGTTTCGTATGCTGTATTCAGCTTAGTGTCCGTTGCTTTAGTAGAGTAAGCATCATTTCGTCTGATTCTACTATTATTGGGTAGATTCGTTTGTGTTAACCGTTTCTTGAGCACGGATTTATATACTTTCTTATTACCAGGATATCGACTGTTATTATTGTGGTATGCTTTGCTGCGTGTGTGTGGATTGAATATATATTTATAAAAGGAGTCTTTGCGCAAGATTGAAGAAACTGAGTGAAATCTGAAGTGTCCAAATTAATAAGATCTTCTAGGGGCTACCAGTCAAATCAGTTGTTTAATAATTGCCGACGTTTCAGGAATACTCTCTGCCCCTGTCATCAGTTTTGATGTGATATGGAAGCAGTCCCTGAATCGTCAGCAATTATTAGTGTGACGTGACATATAAGCCTGACGTTAGGGACAGAGCTGGTCCCTCAAATGTCCGTAATCTTTGACAAACTCTTGCGGAGAAAATTACAAGGCAAGTCGGTGCATAGTTTACACCCACACTGAAGGATAAGACGGTGGAAACGTAACATGTACGGAAGAAATGAGGCTCATATAGAAATGTTTGGTCGAAAAACCGTAAGGAAAGGTACGGTCATCATCACATACTTCGAAAATTGTTGTTGAAAACTGCTGAACTTACTGCATACTTTGGAATTGCATTCAATATTAGGAGTTCAGCAGTTTTCGATAGAAATTTTCGAAGTGCCTGATGATAACCATGTCGATCGAAACATGCACCGCAACAGTGACGTGAAAAATAATTTAATATTCATAAAACGTGAATTGTAAGATTCTAACACAAGTTTGCGTGTGTCTGGGGGGGTGGGGGGGGGAAATTGAGGCTCTCACAATTGTGGTCAATTTTTCCTCGTAGCCCCATTTTTCTCCTTAACTATAAATGGGGACGAAGTAAATGAAGATAATAAAAAGCCAAAGCTATCCCTGTAACAGACCTTGGAGGCCCATAGGTTTGTGAGCCGTCGAGGCTCTCACATTTTCTAGAGAATCGGCTTACAGATGGCGGTGAGATTGTCAGCCCTACGCGCCGGCAGCCCTTTAACTCCCAGGAATATTCCTGGTACTCATTTCTGTTAGAGGCTGAATCGACCCCAGGGCCATAATGTGGCTGGAAATATTAGATAAATTGAAACAATTCACCTCACCAGTATTCGATCCCACGACCTTCCGGCTTGTAGCATAGTGCCTCAACCAACAACACTACCGCGTGGCCGATATATATATGGAGTATAAAGGATAATCACTAGAATTTTTAATTGCGTCTGTCTCAAAGCACTTCGGGGATGCCCATTGATGCATGAGAATTTCCAATCACTTCGTTCTGTTTAGTTTCTACTTAGAAGGTCTTTTTCATATATTTGTACAAGGAATGACCGACCGTCATTTCCAGCAACAGAACTGTGTAAGAAAAGAACGCCACTCACTTTTGCAGACGAAATGCTATGTTACTTTCAAGAAAAAGTGACGCGTTGCGGGCACACTGTCCCTGTGCGCCTGTCGGGCCGTTAAACTGCTCATCTACTTTCTTCTCACATTGTGGCTTTTGCATTACGCCATCGTACAGTTTCGTACTTGATTATTAACAGTTCCTACGAATATATTGTCTTTATCTTCAGCGAAGACGTGTGAAGATGGAAGCATTACGTTCCTTCGAAACGTCTGTAACCATCTTAGTACGAGACCAGCCCTTACGAACCAGTCTGTTTATGATGCCTTGGTAAGCTCATATTTTAGTCGCTTTCTTTTCAATAATGCAGACCTCAGAAACACTGAGAGGGGAAAAGAAATAGCTCAGGTGGTATAGCGACTAGACTATGGACTGGACGACCGATAAACCGGGGTTCGATTCGCGGTAGATGCAAGAGATGATTCTCTTCTCCATAACGTCGAGACCATCTCTGGGGACCACCCAGCCTCATACACAATGAGTACCGGGGACTGACTCCCTGGGGTAAAACGGCCGGGGCGTGAAGCTGACCAATCACATCTATCAAGTGTCGTGGCCAGGAATTTTGGTGCTATACCTCCCATAAGTTTTCATGTCGTGACACTTAATTGATTAAAATCAGGGGTGATTTCAAGTTTCAGGAACACTGTGAGGGACTAATCAGTTCCGTGCTACGAACGATTCATCTTGGTTGGATGCATCTCGACATTTTCTGTTATGAATATCTTTTTCGTGGGCTTCAGTAATAACATGCTACACTGCTGTCCATTGGCTGTTTGAGAATATTATCTGACGAAGTTTCTACAGCAATAGAGGAGAATTCTTTGATAGAATTTTAGGTAAGGGAAAGGTTAAGTGGGGCTCTGTCTGCATAGACTGGCATGCCATCTGTCGATGAATGTTGGAGACAGCCTTCGGATACACAGGATAGGTACGGGTAGGCATACGTCGAGAATAATTGGAGCCGAAACTCACAGAATCAGGACAAATGAAAGCAACTGTAAAGGAGGCCAAGGTTCATCCTGGACTGTTGCGCCCGTAGAAGAAGAAGAATAAACGTTGAGTATGCAACGGCGCAGGGGTTGGCAGGTGTTGTCCAGCTTCGGTGCCTGGTTATGATGAACTTTTACAACCTTAGTATGAAATCAGTGGCTCATGTAGCATGCAAGGCAGAATTAATAAATACATGACAAATTTAGATTTGTTATTCAGGGAAAACAGAAGAGAACGGAGTTCATGGAGGTAGGCCTAGGCCCACTGGGGCTGTAGTGCCAAGGAAAAAAATTCAGGAAAAGGAGACATGGCTTAGGTTGACTCGATACGGAGATGATACGAAAATGTATATGGGAGGAACAGGAAGTGATAGTATGGACGGAAGAGAGGTGGCTCAGGATAACTCCAACGACAGTCTCTTATGAATAGGATGAATGAACCTCAGAGTCCGTAAATATCTTAATAGTTGAAAACAACTATTTTTTTTTCAAGGAATGACTTACAAAACATACATTCTGTCTACCTAAAATAATGAAGACGATAATGAACACACAAATTTACGCTTTTAAATACAAAGCAAATACACAAACGATGGCCAAAAGGTAGAATATATATTTCACTTCCATGTTTCAGAAATTCTATAGAAATTTGTATATTTAATATGGTAAATAAACATCAATCTAACATCTGGGTTGTTTCCTTTGGGTTTGGGAGGTCCCTAGTTGAAATCTCGAGCTAGCGTGAATATTCTGACTCAAGTTTCTCTTGCTTTCCGAAGTTACCCCACGCAGATATCGAGAGAGAAATTCAAAACAGGCCACGACAGTGTTCATCGGCTTTCTTCCTGATTCATATTTCACAGGTCATCTTACAACTCGATTCGATTTAATCAAGACAATTAAAAATGCAATTAAATAAGTGAAGAAACTGTCAATAAATCAATCAAAAGAACAAGAATTCTAATGAGGCATGCAAAACCGCCAAAGAATGCGCTGAGAGAATTTTTTTTCCTTGGCACTACAGCCTCAATGGGCCTAGGCCTACCTCCATGAACTTCTCCGTTCACGTCGGTTTTTCTAGATCTTACACATTCGGTAGGACTCCTTGGGCGGGTGATCAGCTCGTCGCAAAGTCTCTACCTGTACACAAACACAGAAAAACGCACACACACAAACTAAACATCCATGCCCTGAGTGGAATTCGAACGGACGATGCCAGTTTCCAAGCGAGCGAAGACAGTGCATGCCTTAGACGTCTCGGCTACCGTGACCGGCGCGCTGAGGGAATATCTGTAATTAATAGCCGAACGCATTTCCGCTTCCACCTTGAGAGCAAACTGAGTTCAATCTGGCAGAGCTACTCGTATTTGCTATACGCACAGTACAAATTGACTTCTCTGTTCCTTTAACATTTCGAAACAATAAGTCAGAAATGTGGCCTCATTAATGCCTTAACTGTACGGATGACGGTTTAATGCCCAGACTTTCAAAGATCCAGCTTCCAGGTCATTTCGTACACACTTGAAATGTTAGTCCCTTAAAACTATAGCCAAACACTTTATCTTAAAGCGCCCAGACTTAGCTTTTCTCTCCTACAGGTGGTTCCCAAAGAAAGAGCACAATGCCTTAAGAATTAGAAGGCTCCTGATTTCCATCTACAGGAAAACAACCGGAGCGCGGCCATATCCTGACTGAGTAGACGCCTCGGAACATACTCCATCTTATTAAGCTGATAGTCTCTCAGTTAGCCAAGAAATTCTCCACTGTTTATGGAACCTGAAATTTGATTTCGGTGTTTACAACATCCAGCCACTGGAATCTATCCTGAGCAACATGAACGCAATCCTCATACAAAAACCTACTTTCTTAAGATCCGCTTTAGTATTATACTTCTATTCACGTTTAGGTCTCTCAAGTTGTCTTTTGCTCTCAGATTTCCTGAATAGCCATTTTATATTAATTTCTCATTTCTCCCACGAGTGCTACATGCTTCGCTTTGTAATGAAAACTGTTGCATATCTCATGACTAAACATGTACGTAAGGTAAGACTATAAATATTAAATAATACAGAGGTAGTGGATTCGATTCCCGAAGAGTTCATTCGGCTTTTCAATTGATGTAATCCTTCCAGGCGCACTACGGTCCTGGGGTCGACTCAGCCTCTAACAGGAATGAGTACCAGGAATATTCTTGGGGGTAAAGGATGGCCGGCGCGTATGGCTGACAAACTCATCGCCATCTGTGAGCCGATTGTTTAGAAATTGTGGGAGCTTCGACGTCTCACAACCGTATGGGCCTGCACGGCCTGTTACAGGGACAGCTTTACCTAGAAATTGAAATGCTCTTCGGCTGACATATCCGCTCTATCTTAAAAAGGTTCCTCGGCTTTCCAGGACGCTTATGATTATGACATCGACAATAACGCATACGTCAAAGCTAATGGTCACGAATTTTGAAGGATGCTGTGGCTATCAATAATATTATCTTCTCTGGGATATAACGCGGTGTAGTCCGTTGATAGTAAACCGACATTTCGGAGGAATATGTCACTAGTTGCTTCATGCTAGCTTATTGCTTGGCTTATTCTTCCACCTTAGAGACGGATATGAAATTTTTCTCCGAACCATCGGGTAAATTTCATCGGACTACGCGGCGTTATATCCCAGAAAGTGAAAGGTTTCATCACGAATTTTGATTGGTCAGAACGGTGCAAAAATATGTGTGGCTGCTGATCATTTTATATTATCACACTCTTATATCGATAATAGATAGCTCTATTTGGAAACAAATGCTACTGTTCATAGTATGTTATAATCCTACTTGAAACTTCTTACACTGTTATTCCGTTATTTCATCCTTGAAAGGAGGAGGCATAGCATTTTCTTCTAAAACGATAACATTTATCACTTTATATAATGCAATAACCCACAAAATTATACCATTAAACAGCTTACAATTAGTCTGTGCTTATACAATATGATTCTACATTAATGTCGAGGTTTCCTAGGCTATAATTTTCAAATCTGAAATTGCATGTTGTTTAGCATTCTGTAGTATTAATTCTATAAGTAATAAAACCCTTTATTTTATTATTGCTAGTGGGGTGAGACTAAGTCCCTTGTACTGCAGCCACTTCTGGCCTATTGTACCAGCCCCAGATGATAGGTGAGGGTGATTGTGGAGTAATTAGTGGAATGAAGATTGGCAAGGGAAACCGAAATACTCGGAGAAAACCTGCCCCAGCAATATTTTGTCCACCACAAATCCCACTTGACCAGACCCGGGATCGAACCCGGCCCGCCGGGGTGGGAAGCCAGAGACTAACCGCTTGAGCTATGGTGCCATCAATAAAACCCTTTGAGTTATATTTTCATATTCCGTATTCATATTTCGTTTTATTGTTTCCGATTTGAAAATTATAAGCCATGAAAACCCCGACAATAATTTAGAATCATCCCCTATACTTTTAGAGCTCATTTTAAAAGTCCTTGCCATCAGATAAAAAATAAAATGAAGACACACAGTCCGGTCCAGTAGGCAAGGTTTGTCTTTAAGATCTACTAGAAATTAAAATAGGAGATAATCTTTAAATACAAAATGTCTGCGTAAAACATCATACGAGTACAATGTAATGCATCATTGGTTCAAAATGAGCTGTGAAATTATGTGCACGTATGGTGAAAGTTTGCTCTTTAAGATGCACCATTCCGACAAATATGGGTTAACATATAATACAAGCAATCAGAACTACCTCCTGGTTGAGGGTGTTTGATTCGTGGGAACGTAGCGGCTCTGGAGAAAGTGGTGCTCGTTTATGAGAAGAGACAATTCTGACAACCGCACATGCATAAACAGGTTGCAGAAGTGAGGTTACTGCAGGGTGACTGTCAGCTTATCCTCTCTCCGGCTCTACAGGCTGGGAAAGAAGTGGTATTAAAGGATAGTTCCAGTAAGTAATGCAACAAATTGGAGAACGGAACTATGCAATTATCAGCTAAAGAAATTAGCGTATGTCGTATGGGATAATGAATAAATCCATGTATTTATTTCTAACCGAGCAAATCGGTTCAGGCGGCAAATTTTCTGATTTGTATTAAGAAAGTGTCGGATTCGAATCTTGGTCTGGACGAACACGATCTTTTCTGAAGTTTTGCGTGGAATTCCTCAGTTCCTCCAAGCAAATGCTTCAATTATACCATGAAATAGGCCACGACTGCTTCCTTATTTATCGTTTCCAGTTCATAATTCATTAATCTACCTACCGCTCGTTGCAACATAACCGGAAGTACTAAAAGCGTCGTTAAACAAACCATAAAGTAAAAGTTATTTAGTTCTACAGAGTGATTCTAAATTACTGTTAGGGTTTCCGTGACCTATATTTTCAAACCGGAAAAAGGAAATTGAAACTGCTTATGAAATACGAAAATATAACTCAAAAAGTTTTGTTATCTATGGAATCAATACTGAAAAATGCAAAACAACTTCAACATGCGCGCCTTACTCGGCAAGTAAGAAGTCTATTGGGTAGATCACGGAAAACTCAACAATAATTTAGAATCATATTGTATATTTATAACAACAGTTTTCACAATTTACATATTTAATTATGATGAATTATCAAAAGCGACACAGCCATTTTGTGGACAGGTGGTAAGGTTCCCCCCCCCCGCAGAATGAATAGTAAAATCGGTGGTATCTCTGCCACATTTGTGTGACGTCACAACATACAAAACGTACTTCACAGAACCGGATGTACAGCGAGTGCACTGTAACTTGCGTTCCTCTGACACCACCAGACAAAGTGGCAAGCCTATTCGTAAAGCAAAAGTCTAAGTTTACCAGAAATAACGAAAGGATATACGTTAAACATAACTGTCACATTAAAATGAAATATAAAAGACGTGGAATCTATGTTAACATAAGAAAATACAAAAAAAAAAAAAAAGAAGAAAACAAACCTTTAAAAACTGCATTAAATTTCTTGTAAGTCTGACCTCAAATATTTACACTCAGTCACACTGTCATTTCTCGAAACATAATTAATATTATATAATCTGCATATTTTTAAACACAAAGATAATAGTGAAATCTTCGGGAAACATGACATGAGGATGTGGTGTGGATTCATCTGATTCAGGATATGGACTAATAGCGCGTTTTTGGTAACATCGTAATCAATTTTTGAGTTTCACAAAAGGCGGGACTTTGACTACCTGCGCAATTATCAGATTCTCAAGAAGGATTTTGCCTCATGTATTTTTTTTTTCATTGGCACTAGAGCCCCAGTGTGCCTAGGCCTACCTCCATGAACTTCTCCGTTCACTTCGGTTTTTCTAAATCTTACACATTCGGTAGGTCTCCTTGGGCGGGTGATCAGCTCATCGCAAGGCCTCTACCTGTACGCCTCATGTATTTACTAAGTTATAATTATTTAGTATGTTTATAACATCTTCATGCCTAATTCCACACACCTGAAGGAGAAAACGGGGAGAAAAGTAATTAGGAGGGAGAGAGAAAGAAAGAAGGGGAGAAGAACATAGAAAGACAAAAAGGAAAGAAGAAAGAAAGTCAGGCTGAGTCGGGCGTGGGAACTGCTGCACTTCCAACGTGACCCACATATCGCGCGTATAGGGGGGCATTGCCCGTGATGGGTTGCTGACCCCCAAGCGTTATCTCCTGGCTACCCCCAGACGCACGCACCCTTAAGCCTGTCTTGTACTGAGGGGTACTGTGATTAGGCTCAGAGCCTGAACAGAAAATACAACTGTTCTGTGGAATGGTTAATCACTTATGACTGCCGCATTATTTACATTGGCAGGAAAGGCAATATTCTTCCATGTTTCCGTGAAAATGTTAATATGTTAAAAAGTAAATTTAGTACAGACTTACAGTGACGGTCTGGTAGATGGGGGAAGCATTATAGATACCTCTCAGCTAGTAGAGCCGGTCTCGCTGGCTGGGCGGGACTGATGGTAAGCACCAGTACCGGTAGGATATAGAGACTGGTAGAAATCATAGAGGGAAGCATAATGGACCAATATAGGTCTCGGTGCATGGGGAAACCCACCCTCTCCAATAATTAACTAACTAACTAACTACAGTGACGGTGTGCAATGATGAATCACTACGTAGGAGATGAAGGAGCCGGGATAGCTCAGTCGATATAGCGACTGATTACGGGCTGGACGGCGAGAGGGAAGAGTTAGAGTCCTAGTAGGTTCCAGAATTTTTCCTTCTTCACGTCAACCAGACCGGTTCTGGGGCTTCCTACCGAATGGGTACCGGTGGCTCTTTCTCTGGGAAATAAAGCGGCAGGGGAATGAAGCTAACCACTCACTTCCATCTACTACCGAGCTGTACTTCCACTCTCGCATAGGGTTTCATAGCGTGGTGCTTAATTAATTAAACACACTGACAAATTTACCCTTTCTTATCTTCATCTGAAGGCAGGAGATCACTTGGAGGACGGTGACGTATGAGAGAAGAGTCTAATATCAACACGGGATCGAAAGCAATGGCGTGGCAGGTTGTGAACCGGATTAACCTGGCTTAGGATTGAACTCTGTAAAGAACCTTGGGGTTCCACCTAGACTGTATATTTCTTGGAGCACACGGTATTGTAGTTGCTTGAGGCACTGTGCTACAAGCCGGGAGGTAGCGGTTTAGATTCCCGATGATGTAATTTCATTTTTTAATTGACCTAATCCTTCCAGCAGCACTATGGCCCTGGGGTCGACTCACAACAGAAATGAGTATCAGGTATCTTCCTGGGGGTAAAGGGCGACCGACGCGTAAGGCTGACAACCTCACTGCCAACTTTGAACCAAGTGTTTAGAAAATATGGGATCCTCAACGTCTCACAACCCTATGGGCCTCCGCGGCCTGTTACAGGGATAGCTTTACCTTTTTTCCATGGGAATTTTTTGACTGTGCTAAACCAATATCAGTATCTCTAGAGGGACTTGGATACATTTTTAGATGTCTGACTTCAGATTCGACAAGCAACCTTCTTGATGAAACGCAGAGTTCAGTTTATGAAAACGAGTTTTTGAGGAGTTTCGTTGTTACCCATTTGAAACTAGAATATTTATTCTGAAATACCTTATACACCATTCTTTAAGAGTTGCAACGATCAAGAAAGGTTCGTATTTCCTTTTGTTGTGTGCAAGAAAATCATGAAGGCGCGTCGCGACAGGCGATCAAGTGGGAGGGGAGGAGAAAACTGGGGCAGACAGCCTGCATAATGAGACAGGGGCTCATACTATTAGAGTCAGTTAGTTAATGCACTGCCATTTGTAAGTATGAACCGCTGTTCGTAGTGAGGTCATGACATACTCGTATGTAAAGATACGGATAACAGTGGTTTCTAACAAGAAGTTCTCTGAAGAACTAATCGCCTACTTTGCTTTCACTAGAAATTGAGGATTTGCTTTGGTACGGACCGCTCAGAATGCACCGCGTCCAACAATTATATTGTTACGCGCATATTATTTGCCGTTGGAAAGTGTTTACTGAAATCATTGCTCTCTCTTATGGCTTCACTATTGCGGCTTTCAGGCGGCATGTCACAATTCCCTTCTTAAGACTGTTAAGTAATTTGAGAGGCTGTAATGTTGATATTGCCGGTCACGGTAGCCGAGCGGTCTAAGGCATGTACTGTCTTCGCTCGCTTGGAAACCGGGATCGTGGGTTCGAATCCCACTGAGGGCATGGATGTTTAGTTTGTGTGTGTGCGTTTTTCTGTGTATGTATACAGGTAGAGGCCTTGCGACGAGCTGATCACCCGCCCAAGGAGTCCTACCGAATGTGTAAGATCTAGAAAAACCGAAGTGAACGGAGAAGTTCATGGAGGTAGGCCTAGGCCCTCTGGGGCTGTAGTGCCAAGGGGAAAAAAAGTTGATATTACTGTTGGGAACGATTTATGAAGTACGCCAATGAGATTGGTTCAGGTACCATGATATTCATATCAAGTTTCATAAAGATTGGTCCAGGCATTCGAAAGTGGTTGGAGGAAAGGAGGAATACACATACAGACAGACAGAAAGGAAATTATGCTAAAACGGCGGCTTGTGGGGATTCTCCTGTCGTTTTAATGAAATATTTTTTGGGAAGCTACGTTAATGATATTGTGTCCATACAACCGTGTATAACGTATAAATCAACTGAAGAATTTTCGTGAGCCTTGGTGCGCACATGAAAGAATTGAATGCTTACTATAAGTTTGTACATATCTCACTGAAGTACATAACATCAGTACAGCAGTCATGTGGGGACAACCGGTAGCGTAGTTTGTTGAGGCACTATGCTACAAGCTTGAAGATCGCGGATTCGAATCCCAATGAAGTCATTATTGTCAAGTTGATTATTCAATCAACCTACCCCTTCCAGCCGCACTATGGTCCTGGGGTCGACTCAGCCTCTTATCAGAAATGAGTACCAGGAGTCTTCTTGAGGGGGTAACGGACGGCCGGCGCGTAAGGCTGACAACCTCACCGCATTCTGTGAGCCGATTGTCTGGAAAATGTGGGAACCCTGACCTCTCACAAACCTAGGGCCTTCACGGACTGGCACAGGGAGAGCTTTAATTTCTTTTCCCCTTGATAGCAGTCGTGTGAACTTGCGGTGCGAAAGCAATATTAGTATCAGTTGATACCGGGTCCTTAAATGATGCGTGATAAATATGTTAAAAAACGTTATTACTCTTTTGGGATTTTTTTGTTTACTTTGAAAACTGTTAGTGTTGAAGACTATACAGCATCGAATGAGGATGACTGATAAATGCTACATAATTGGAAAAGCAAAGGAAAGAAACGGCCGTGGCTTAATTTATGCACTACTCTCGAATCAGCTTTTTGGGAAGTCTGCAGAAAACCACGGCGAAACCTCAGAAAAATCTTCGGTGTTCCGTTTGACATACGAATAGAGCACCTCCAAAATACAAATATAATATACAACGGCAGGGCATGTAGCACGAATGGGGACGAGGTCGAATGCATATAGGATATTGGTGGGAAAGCCAGAAGGAAAGAGACCACTGGGAAGACCAGCAAGTGGGTGGCCAATACTAAAATTAATCTTAGAGAGACAGGATGGCATGGTTTGGATTGGATTGATCTGACTCAGGATAGGGACCCGTTGAGGGCTCCAGTGAACACGGTAATGAACCTTCGGGTTCCATAAAATGCTGGGAAGTTCTTGAGTAGCTGACAATTGGCAGCTTCTCAAGAAGAGCTCAGTTCCATGAGTGGGTGACGCCAAACAACAAAACCGAAAATATTCGCAATGTAGTAACATTATTCTTGAACACACTTTACTATTTTCTGTTTATTTATTCGGTCATCTGGAGTAATATGAGGCCTTCCGATAGTTTCACATTGGACACTCGTCTATAGACTGATGACTTCTCAAGTTTCAGTTGGCATTTCACTCAATCTCCTAAAAAGTCAGATGAATAGCTTCAGTGTAGTCCCGCACAGCAGCCATGAGTAGAGTTCAGTGGAGCCAGTAAACTACATTCCACTCCTGCTTGAAGAGCGTGGCGTATTATTTACAATCAAGTGTCTATAATGAAAATTTAGGTGAAAAAATTTGTCGAGATGCACGGCTGAGTTGTCATTCTGCCGGCTTCGTTAAATGTAGCGGGCATTGTAAACTAGAAGCAAACCAGATACCCGATCAGGGATATAATAGGGAGAAATGACATATAGGCTGCAGTCACGTACACTCTACTGTAAATATTAAGATTAGAACTCCTTTCAATATAATAGAGCTATTTCAATACATTCCCCTTACGTTGTTCTGTACACATTCAAATTCAATTGTTTTGCTTTCTCTTGTAATAGTATACAAAAACTATTGTGATCCCAAAAAGTGTCCACATTCAGAGTCTAATCGCTAAATACGTTCTTTCAGATAACCTCTGGTTTCGAAGAACTGCTTTTAAGACCGTAAATATATCCCAAAGTCTTCAATACTAAATTAAGAAACAAGAAATTTTAGGTAAACTATTAGCCTGCTTTCCATTGATACGATACGGACCGCATAGAAAAAGGAGTGTGTATTTGTTGCCGCGGTAACTTTTTATATAGCCGTTGCCTAGCAACAATAGGGATAAACATAAAGTCATACAGATTGATCGGAGGAATTTATGAAGCACGCCGTTAAGATGGGCTCAGTTGCCATGACATATGTACCAAGTTTCATTAAGGTTGGCTCAGGCATTCAAAAGTTGATGGGAGGGGATTGACAGACACACACACAGGATGGTGATCTCATAAGAGTTCTTTTATGTTTTCAATATAAGGAATTAATTCTAAAAATACATGACCAGTACCATGATTACGTACCAACCTATACATAAACAGGGAATAAAAATATTAGCTGAAGTTGTCCCTGTGGTTACTTCAGCAGTATGTCATGACGACATGTGGGGAGTGGAGTTATAGCTCCACCTTCCTTAGCCTCGGCACTAGATGGAGGTGAGTCCCGACAGCTTTACCAGCGGGAATGAGTCCCCGGTACCCATCGAATAGGAGATAACGTGGGGAAGACAAGAATCGAATCCGCAGAAGAAATATTAGGTTATAACAATACTAGGGCCGGTCACGGTAGCCCAGCGGTCTAAGGCATGCACTGTCTTCGCTCGCTTGGAAACCGGGATCGTGGGTTCGAATCCCACTCAGGGCATGGCTGTTTAGTTTGTGTGTGTGCGTTTTTCTGTGATTATGTGCAGGTAGAGGCTTTGCGACGAGCTGATCACCCGCCCAAGGAGTCCTACCGAATGTGTAAGATCTAGAAAACCCGAAGTGAACGGAGAAGTTCATGGAGGTAGGCCTAGGCCCACTGGGACTGTAGTGCCAAGGAAAAAAAACAATAATAGGACGGTGCCGTAACACAGGCGGTTAGTCGCCGGCTTCCCAATGCGGCGGCCAAAGTATGATTCTGTGTCAGATCACCTGGTGGACAAAATGGGACTGGGGCACGCCTTCTCCGTGTAATTTTGTTTCGCTTGCTAATTCCCATTCACCAACTGCCCCATATTCATTAATAGCCCTATTTTCCGCGCTATATAGTCTCTTGTATCAGAGCGTCATATCGTGTTGTATATTCACTTGTATTTATTTCCGTTAACACAAGTTCCTGTATTCGATGTGCTGTATGTTAGTTATTTGTTACACATGCTTCGGCCTTTCGGCAATCACCAGGTATTGCACATTCCTTATCTACATTGGCCAGTGTTTGCATTCAATATATTGTCATTTGTGATAGTGATTAAAGACGGAGTTGGGATTGGTAATTTGATTTATTGATCACTCACAAGTCGTAACTACAGCTAAGTATACCACTCTTGCCCATTCTCACAATATGCAATCACTCCGTACTGAATCATCTCATTGTGCTTTCACTAATCTTCACTCTCCGTTTCCTAGTAATGGATTTATCAAAGTCTCACCGTAACTTAAAATATCATTGAAACTACAGCATGTGTTCAGTCTTCTTCTCGGCACAGTGTAACTACTTTCTTGCTATGACCTTCGACTGCCGATGCCCTCAGTTCCGATCTGCGACTCTCTCAATTCTGACTCAATTCGTGACCACTCACTGTCTGAAACACTTTATTTTCTTCTTCTGCTGGACACTTCAATGGGACTTCCAGATGAACTCTCAGTTATTGTTCACTTCTCCTTATACAGCTTCGGTTCTGACCTCACAGGAAACATGTCCACTGCCTAGCAATGGACGTCCTATATTGTTGCTTATTTGTTGGAACGTGTTTATATAGTAACGATCTGTTTACTACGAATCTGTCTCCGCTGGAAGGCGTTTATCGAGCCGTTGCCTATCAGTGGGTCTATAAGTCTCAGTATTCCATAATGTGGGTTTCTTGAATTGAATTATAATGCTCCATATATACATTTTATAATTAAGTGGCTTTTGAATAAGTGAATAACATTATATGATACACTTCAAAGTCTTTCCATCTAGCATCTTAAAAATACCACGATATATATTTTTTTATTGCTAGTGGGGTGGGACTAAGTGCCTTCTACTGCGGCCACTTCTGGCCTATTGTACCAGCCCCAGATGATAGGTGAGGGTGATTGTGTAGCAACTGGTGGAATGAAGATTGGCAGGGGAAACCGAAGTACTTGGAGGAAACCTGCCCCAGCACCACTTTGTCCACCAAAAATCCCACATGACCAGACCCCGGGATTGAACCCGGGCCGCCGCGGTGGGAAGTCAGCGACTAACCGCTTGAGCTATGGCGCGGCCTACCTCTATATAAGTTTGCATTAAACATGAACGTAAGAAAAATACTATAAAATATAACGAGTGTAATCATTGGCAAATGCATGGAAGGAGCAGTCGAGATAATGGTGAGCTAGTACTACAGCGCCTGATGATGATCGAAAGGCCGAAACTTGCAATACTAAACACCTGACGTACAGCACAAAGTTGTGCTGACGGAAATGAATACAACTGGATGTATAGTACCGATACTGACAGCGTCGTTAAGTGCGGTTGTGTTTTTATGCAGCCAGATCTGCATCAGCAGAGTCGAGTTCGAAGTTCGATCCGGAACCAGCGGCTCTTGTTTGATGTGGTGACGCACATTAATTTTCCCTTCATCTGGTCAGACTTGTTGCCTGCGTGCAGACTTCCAGTTCCCACAGCCACCCCGCTCCCTCACAAAAAGTAGAGATTACTTATAGCTCGGGGCGTCTGGACGCTGTGCCGACTCAACAGGCGGAAGTCCGAGGGCAAGTTGACGCACGAGACAACAAAGCTATGATTTTGAACGTTAACAGATGATTCATTTGCCCATGAGAACGTGTAATTGTTCTACTTATATGGTTTCTATATATAGGGAGTTCTGTGAACAGCAAGCCCGTGAAACGAACTTAAGCGTACCGAGTCGACTCGACTTGGCGTGAGAGGGAGCAGTTGCTTCCGCCTGAGTAAACGTTCGTAAAGACGCAGTACTCGCTGTAGCTTCAGACTGATACTATTTAGACCAAATTAAGTAAACAAGCGGGCATTTATGAACAGAGAATTCATGATTCATTCATCGTCCTACTTCGTTTCTTGTATAACTATCTCTCTCTCTTTTTTTTTCCTTGGCACTACAGCCCCAGTGGGCCTAGGCCTACCTCCATGAACTTCTTCGTTCACTTAAGTTTTTCTAGATCTTACACATTCGGTAGGACTTCTTGGGCGGGTGATCAGCTCGTCGCAAGGCCTCTACCTGTACACAAACACAGAGAAACGCACACATACAAACTAAACATCCATGCCCTGAGTGGGATTCGAACCCAAGATCCCGGTTCCCAAAGGAGCGAAGAGAGTAGTACATGCCTTAGACCGCTCGGCTACCGTGACTGGTATCTCTCTCTTCAGCCACAAGAATTAGACATACTGTGAAGACTGTTTCAAAGTTCAGAAAATAAATGCATAACCATAAAGTAAAATATTCTGATAAGCACGTAAAGACTTACTTATACAAATAAACATAGAAATTGAGAAATAAGAGGGTAAGTCAATAAGTAAGTTACAAATGGATATAGAACTTAAACAAATAAGAGTACTGATTTGAAAAATGTTTTTATTTCTCAACGTAATCTCCCTGTACATTGAGGCACTTGTCCCATTGTCTCACAAGCTCCTGAAAACCAGCAGCATAAAATTCTTTGGGCTGTTGTTGGAACCAGGCGGTGTGTTCCCTTTAAACAGCTTCATCGTCGGGAAAATTTTCAGCCGAAAGATGATGTTTAAGAGGGCCGAACAAATGGAAGTCGCTTGGAGCAAGGCTCATCACCTGTGACAATTCGAGCTAGCATATCGTGTCCATCGTGGTAACGATTAAGATGCTGTAATGCCAGACCAATTCTTTGCATTTTGTGTTGTGGGGTCAGCATGCATGGCACCCATCATGCACAGACTTTGTGAAAACCTAACCTGTCATGCATTGTGAGGTAGGCCATGCCACGTGAACAACCAATAGCAGTGGCTATAGTGTCTATAGTTACCCTTCTGTAGGCAAGTCACTGCCTGGTTCCGACAGCAGCCAAAAGAATTTTATGCTGCTGGTTTTCAGGGGCTTGTGAAACGATGGGACAACTGCCTCAATATACAGGGAGATTATGTTGAAAAATGAAGGAGCCTTGTGACTGCTTCTGAAGATGGTGAACTTTTAAATTTAGTATGAACTTAACCACGACTGTAATAGTATCAATGTTACCAATGTCGAAAATTGTCTCACAAGTTCCAGGAAATTATATTAAGGAAACTACAAACTATCAATTATATTGGAACATGAGACCTTCGGAGACTCCGACAATTTATGTTCACAAAAATAAATTCTAAATACCATAATATAAAATTTCCAACAGGTTTAATTTGTGTCGCCGATTTACTTACTAACTTTCTATAACACCGAGATTATCCGCAAAATCATAGATGCAGGTGGGAAGATAACATTAAGGTAGATCTTAGAGAAATAAGTTAGAGTGGTAAGGACTACATTTGTCTGGCTCAGGATAGGGACCAGTGGAGGTGAACACAGTATTGAACTTTCGGATTCCATAAAATGTTGGGAAATTCTTGAATAGCTGGGCGACTGGCAGCTTCTCAAAAATGACTCAGCTCCATGGGGTTAGTGTTACTACCTATTACTACAGGAATTTCTCCCTTAAAAAGTAAATTATATTTGGAGAGAAATATAAAAAAAATATGTGTGACACAGCAAGATACGGCAATTCTACATGAGAAATTCATAGTAACCCGAATTTCTTAACTCACCTCCAACTAGCGCATAGGTCAAGAAAACGTGGATCTATACATCCATTCCCCCATACGTCTTCATAGAGTAGTGCTTAATTAGTTAAGTACATGGGCAGCTTAGTAGGGGTGGAGTCCAGCTGGGTCCACCCGGCAAGGCGGCCACTGATTGGCCTATTGTATTTGCCCCGGGTGATTATGATGATGATGATGATGATGATGATGGGGAATTTGGTGGAATGAAGATTGACAGGGGAAACCGAAATACTCGGAGAAAAACCGCCCCAGCGCCACTTTGTCCACCACAAATCCCACTTGACCAGACCCGGGATCGAACAGGGGCCGCCGCGGTGAGAAGTCAGCGACTAACCGCTTGAGCCACGGCGCGGCCCTTCCCTTCACCTTACTCCGAGTTTCATAAGCACTATGATGCCGAAAGCTTCTGCGTGTCCACGCAATGATCTTACGAGAACAGATCTTGTGTAAAGAAGTCATACTACTTGTCGACCAGCAGTAAGCTAACACAAAAGTGTTTATGCATTGAATAAATCCAGTCCCAGTGTCTAACAAATTAGTCCTCGGCTGCGCCTTCTTGAATGCTTCCCGCGACCTCTGGTTATGCGTGAGTAAGGTCGATTCCACAATCTCTACAAATGCCATGTCTTCTCAAAGTACCCGCATACACTGCAAAGCATATCTTCTCCTTAGTTCTTAAGGGTTCTATCTCCAATTGTTATTATTTGTCAGGTTATTAAAATCTCTGACATTAAGGGAAGATCATAGACTGAGGGTGTTTGAGAACAGGGTGTAGAAAAAAATTGGACCGAAGAGAGATGATGTGACAGGAAGTTGAATAAACTGCATAATGAGAAACTTCGTAACTTGTAATCTTCACGAAATATAATTAGAATGATCAAGTCAAGGAGGATGAGGTGGACAGGGCATGTAGCACGAATGGGGAGAAAAGGAATTCATATAGGTTATTGGTGGGAAAGCCAGAAGGGATGAGACCACTGGGAAGACCAAGACGTAGGTGGGTGGGCAATATTAAAACGTATCTTAGAGATATAGGATGGGATTTTATGGATTGAATTGATTTGGCTCAGGATATGGACCAGTAGAGGGCTCTTGTGAACACGGTAATGAACTTTCGGGTTCCATAAAACGGTGGAAAATTCTTCAGTAGCTTCACAACTGGCGGCTTCTCAAGAAGCTCTAAGGTCCATAGAGTTAGTCTGGTTATTAAGGCACCTATTTCCTTGGGTCATTAGAGATATAAGTCCAAGAATAAATTGGGCAAAATCACAATATAAATTAGAAAAAGGCACTTCTCTTCCGTTCTCCCATGATCAATTATTCGTGTTTCAGGCATTGCTCCATTTATTTCTTGTATACATTTATACACCCCAACCCTTGGATAACAAGTATATAACTGGAAATATAAATAGCAAGATGTTCCTTGAAGAACTAATACCCTACTTTCTTTCATATGTCACAGACCGCACAGAAAACAACGTATCCAACAATTCTTCTATTGTTGCGTGTGTAATCGTTGCCTCAGTGATGTTTTTACGATCCGTTGCATAGCAACCTTAGGGGGATTCACATACAGTCACACAGACTGATGGGAGGGATTTATGAAGTGCGCCGCTGAGATGGGCTCAGGTGCCATGACATACGTACCAAGATTCATACAGACTCAGAAGTTGATGGGATGCATGATTTCACAGACACACAGACAGCATGGAGATAGCATAAGCCTAATTTCATTCTTTCAAAACAAGGAATGCATGCTAAAAACGAAAAGAATAATGTGAAAATCAGCAATATGGCCAATATTTACTACCACTGGTGGAACATCCTCGTAGGTAATGAAGGAAATAATGACAAATTGATCCACTGTTAATGACAATTGTTGGGACGCCACATAAATTGTTGTTGTTCTGCTTCTCACGGGGAGCGTTGGAGTAAGTGAAGGAATGTAGCCGTTATTGGTTCCCCTTATGACTTATAAATCTCAACACTGAAACATTGAAACAGCTGCCTGAATACACTAACAGCCGGTTGGCACGGCGGGAAGCCGTGGAACGAGTCAATCTTATATTTGGGGCCAGCAAGCTAACTTCGCGTGAGACCAACATCCAACTGAAATTGAAAGAAGAAACAAAGCCTGATTTGAAGTTTCAGTTAGGGAGTGCCTTGACATCCCATTAAGTTGTACCAGATAGCTGGTAGTTAACTATCATTATTACAAAGTTGCATAAAGTCGCGTCCAAGTGTAATTTGACGTGCAAATTAAGCAGAGGTACACTGAGATCGCGTCTACAAGTACAGATTCTGGGATTTTCCACTGATGAATATAAATAAGTTGGGTTCTTGTGCACTTGTTCAATCGGTAGCTGCGTCCGTGTTTCTCTGGCGAAAAGCGAGGAGCGCAGGGAATATTTCCAATATTGATACGAGGATCAAATGGAGGTTGGCCTGAGTGTTGACTCTCACATGTTAATTGCTTCATACTACTTCACTGCGTAGTACAGAACAGAGGCGCGGGAAAGCTCCCAGATTTATATGAGAGAAAATAAAATACAATCAAAACAAAAAATAAACAAAATCCGTGGCCTGCAGTCCGCAAGCGAACTATACCGACCGAGCGACCGCAGCTTGTCGGCGAAGTTAGTGCCAACTTTAGCGTCACGTGGTCAGCGCAACGGATCCCCACGGCCGTTAATATCGGTTTCCTAGGCCGGAGCTGCTATTTCCTTGAAATACCTCTTCAATTATCCTCACGAGGCTAAGTGGACCCCGTTACAGACCCACTACTTCTCAGAAAATGTAGTAGCGCCGGGTATCGAAACCGGTACGTCTGGATCTGTAGCCAGGAACTCTGACCACTAGCCCACAGAGGCGGTCTAAAATAAAATACAATCTCTATTATTAAAAGGATAAATGTAAAATGTAAAATCGTCCCTTTACGTGTACAACACTCTCCGAGAAATTATGTACAACCCAACATCCACCGAAAACATGACACTGATAAACACAGTGAAACTTGATGCAACTTCTTGAGCCGTTCCTCCAAATTTCGTGCAACTCGGTTTAGAGATAAGGAACAGGCGCAGATGGGAGCCCAGCCGTCCACTTCTCTTTGAGACAGTTGACGTTAGTGGACACTCAACTGTTCTGGTAGCTGTCAGCGAGAGCCACACACAGAGAATTACGTGTTGCAGATTGTCTCGGTCTCATAAACTGAATTTGACGAGGTAAAGTCACAGTGTGCCGGTCACGGTAGCCGAGCGGTCTAAGGCATGTACTGTCTTCGCTCGCTTGGAAACCGGGATCGTGGGTTCGAATACCACTCAGGGCATGGATGTTTAGTTTGTGTGTGTGCGTTTTTCTGTGTTTGTGTACAGGTAGAGGCCTTGCGACGAGCTGAACACCCGCCCAAGGAGTCCTACCGAATGTGTAAGATCTAGAAAAACTAAAGTGAACGGAGTTCATGGAGGTAGACCTAGGCCCACTGGGGCTGTAGTGCCAAGGAAAAAAAAGTCACCGTGCTGCCTCGTTCCAAGTGTATCTAACTTGTTTAATATGCGACAAGACTCAAAATGATGGCCCAACATAAGATCGACCAACCAGAGGTTCTTAATAGCGTAGCTTCTCAAGAATTTCCAAACATTTCATGGATCCCGAAGGTTCATTATCGTGTTCAGAAAATCCCTCCACTGGTCCCCATCCTGAGCCAGATTAATAAAGTCCATATCACACCATTCTATCTCTCTAAGATCAGTTTTAATATTATCCTCTCACCTGCATCTAAATTTTCCTAGTTGTCGCTTTCCTTCTAGCTTGAACACCAAAACTCTATACGCATTCCTCTCTTCACCATTTCCTGCTACATGCCCTGCCCATCTCATCCTCCTTGACTTAGTCCTTCTAATTATATTTTGCGAGGTGTACATGTTATAGCTCTCCTCACTGTGCAGTTTTCTCCAGCCTCCAATTATATCATCCGTCTCAGGTCCAAATATCCTTCTCAGCACTCTATTCGTCTAATATTAGATACCACGTTTCACACCCATACAAAAGTAAAGGCAAAATTATAGTTCTGTATATTTTAGTTTCTACAATTTGAGACAGCTAACGAGAAGACGTGATGAGATGATTTAACGAATAATGAACTGAAAAGGATAGCAGAAGGAGTAGGCCACCGTAGAAAGGCCATAGCAATATCAGGCCATTTACAATTATCTGATATGGAATAAGGAAAAAGTAAAAACATGGACTAAAATATTGATCTAGTTGGGAGTTGAATATCAAATGAAATATATGTAGTTTTCGGTGAGGGGGAGGCAGGAGAAAATATGGTCTCATTGTACGAGTATAACAAGAAAATTAGTATATCTTGTCTTTCTATGAGTATCAGGTTTTGATGCAAAACACTTCGACACCCCCCGCCTGGAATTCCGGCAATCATCTTCTCTGAGTGTGTACCCTCCGATATCAAGATAAAGATCTTGAAACATAAGAACTCTCTTTCTTCTTTCTTTTCTTTCTGTGGCGTCACAGCCCCAATTTTTGGGCCTAGGCCTACCTCCATGAAACTCTCCGTTTCACTTCGGTTTACTAGATCTTACACATTCGGTAGGACTCCTTGGGCGAGTGATGAGCTCGTCGCAAGGCCTCTACCTATAGACAAACACAGAAAAACGCACACAATCATCCATGCCATGACTGGGATTCGTACCCACGATCCCTGCTTCCGAGCGAGCGAAGACAGCGCATGCCTTAGACCGCTCGGCTACCGCGACCGGCTAAGAACTCTCTTACCTCCCTTAAAAATATCTTAATTCCATGAAACATAAACTTACACATCCATAACATTTAAAATTATGCAATTGTGCATCCCTGTAAGAAACTTCAACAAGAAATAAATCCTTAAATGTCTGTAACTAGAGAAAGGGCTATCAGTTCATTCACAGTTTCAATTTTTGCTAAAAGAGCACAGAGCAGGAACCAAACTAACAATCTCGGGAAAATATAGCCATGAAATAGACTTTGGTGAAAAAGGAACATTCCATATATACGGTATGTATAGATAAATTACAGGCTACTGTAACCGTACATGGTACACGTCGACAGTGCTTCTGTCCGCGCAACAATGTGAAGAGCGAAGTCTCCTTCGGGGGGGGGGGATCCTTTCTTTTTGATGTCGTTCTTATTTCACGTCCATATTAAAGTGTCGGTGAATTGTGGTGTAAAGCCTTAAATGGACAGGCAGCATATCTCGGCCTCTTGCGTCTAAGTGACTTTGATGTGAGAAATGAATGAATCTTGTCACTGATTTCGAGGTTCACGTGAGACGAATGTGTCAATCCAAAATTCACCTCATACATAGTCTACCAGACAAGACAGTCCATTTAATGGAGGACAGAAGCCATATACCACACGGAGACAGTCGCGTGCACAAAAACTAGATCAGACATAGGAATTATTATGTGGTTAAGAGGAGACGTATTGAAGGCAACAGTTTATACAATCAAACTATATTTTGTTATAAGAGAAATATACTTATATGTCCTCTATGAGGATTCTCATTGATGGCCCCTTGTTTTTCAATACAGACGTTTTCAATTTTGGACGAATATATTCATGCACGTTCGGTCTAGAAAATCGAAATTAATTACCGTGGGGATTCGTTGCGTTGACCACGTGACACTCTGTATCCCTAAAGTTGGCATTAACTTCGCCGACAAGCGGCGGTCGCTCGGTCAGTATAGTTCGCTTGTGGACTCAAGCCACGGAGTTTGTTTCTTTTATATTCATGCACTTCTTGCACACATGGATAACAAGTGATAAGTTTTAAATAGTATATTTTCATAAATAGATCCATTCACAGTACGATATTACAGAAGATGTCAAAACACATAGAAATATATGGAAATTTTCTAAGGTGAAAATATTTCAGTTACAGGAAGTTGGTTTCTGAATTATATTCGGGAGGAACTTCGTTCGAACCTTGGCTATAACATCAACTATCCTGAATGATGAGGTCATTCGTGATTTTGATCAGTAGCTCTAAACGAATGTCGGATTAGTTCCTTAAAACAGGACATGACCGCGTCCTCGCCAGTCCTCTTAATTCACCGAATGCTATCTTATCATATAAGTCGACATTAAATAACCTCTGCAGTTGATTCGGCATCTACGACCGTCAATGTGAGAAAATTCACCCTCTGTGACTGCAAGCGAAGGGCGAAATACTGACTTGTCAAAGTAACTGTTTCTGGCAAGCACACTGCAGCAAACGAAAGTTCAGTCAAAGAATTGACGCAAGAGCGGTTGTCAACTTCACCCCACCTGACGGCAAGAGCCATAACCCAGCCTCCTTTCAAGTGTTTCTTCAATACCTGCAGAGGTATTCAAACTTCGAACTGACTCTTGCCCTCACAATCAGAATATCACTGAAATTTCCGAACTTCTTGAACAATCTATTGATTACTGCACCTGTTATTACACTGAAATTCGTTGAGGAAACTTTGCCATAGGCTACTTGAACAGGACTGTTAGTTTTAAGAAATGTTTCCAATTCAAGTAAGCAATTTCTAACTTCTACACTCCGGAGATGCAGAGCTACCAATTACAGCGTAATAGAAGATTTACTGAAAGTCAAACATATTTAGAAACTTACATTTATTTTTAAAGCTCTAATGTATGCATGGGGTATTTGAGGAAGAAAAAACGAGAATAGGAAAAAAAAGAAAAAAGAGAGATTGGAATGAACTAATGAAAGAAAAATAAATAAAAATACTCCACAAAGGAAACAAAACAGACAGTGAAAAGAAATGGGGAAGGAAGGATGAAACCAGAGGAGAAAGACCACATGAAATGTAAGAGGAAGAAAGCAGAAAAAGCAGAAATAGTGAAATTATTATTTGCTTTTATACAACGCAGAATTTCTTGAAGAGTCTAAGAAAGGACATACCGGAAGCAGAGGTTTATTGTCGGCTGCAGGAGTAATGCCTGCCTATAATCATTCAAAATATAGGTCTACTCTTTATTGCGCCCACCAAAGAGGCCCTCGTGGGAATCCCTAGACTACACCACTAAAACTTTCGGGTCGTACCCTGGCTGACCCCAGCAGGTAACCCGCAGCAACAGGGTCAGTGGGTTCTTCTTATCTGGTTGGATCCATCATGTTCTTCACTCCCTCCTTCGATCTTTACTTTTATCCCCAGACGGCACCGTCTGAATTAATCTCTTTATATCTCCGGCTTTTGTAGCAGGGAAGTTAACTGCCATGTTTCATATACAAGATATAAAATGCTATCGACCGGAACTCGAAGTCGTGCCTTGAAGAGAAATGCAGCCGTAGGCTATCAACAAATGCAGAACTGTTCCATGCAGGACGTTGGGCGGGTCGTGAACTATGACGTTGGGTTGCGCAAAGATTTTGATTGTCCCACTAAGATGCAGGGATTTTTGTACGTCTCACACAGCTCACAGCCGTGGCGCTGGGCTTCACGGTGGCTACGGGTATGATACTACCGCTCTGTGCTAGAAAACCACATTTCCAACAATTTTAAAATCTTGAAATCTCCGAAATTTTAAAACTTAGGGTAATCTCCTTTCAAAAGTTCTGGAAATTACAAAAAAAAAAATAAACATTTTAAAATTAAGAATATTTTAAACTCTTCCTTACTTACTCACTCATGAAGCTGAGCCCTTCTGGAGAAGCCGCCAATTCTGCAGCTGCTCAAGAATTTCCCAGCATTTTATGAAACCCGAAGGTTTATTACCGTGTTCACAAGAGCCCTCCACTGGTCCCTATCCTGAACCAGATCAATCCAATCCATACCATCCCATCCTATCTCTCTAAGATCCATTTTAATATTGTCCACCCACTTACGCCTTGGTCTTCCCAGTGGTTCAAACTCTTCCTACACTTTAAAAATTATTTTTTAATTATATATTTTTAAAACTTTCCTAAACTGGGTCAGACAACTCTTAAGCGCCATGACAGAATAGTCTCAGACAATAAGACAGCACAGAAGAACAACCCAGGACTTCAGCCTGCAACAAACTCGCAGCCATCTCTCAACTATCACATCAGTGACATCTCCAAACACACTCACCATGAGATATCTACTTAACACAACGAAACGCACAATCATTTATAAATTTACAATCTGCTCAACCTCTGTCTGAATGTGCAGGGAGGCAAGTTGGTGGATGCACAATGATCTGATGTTCCAACATAAATTAACATTATCTCAGGTTAAACTTAATGTAACGCAGTCTCGCCAATTTGAAAATTATCACATTTTTAAATTTACTTAAACGATTGAAAATTTTAACTTCCGTGAAATTTATTATTTTCCGAACATTCAATGATTGTTAAAATTTTCGTTATCTAGAAAATAGTGAACAAGTTTAGAAAACTGAGTAAATTCGGAAATGTTCTAAAATGTAAAAGACGAGAAAATTTTCTAAAAATTTCTAGTCCGAAAATTATGTAATTTCGTAAAGTGTCAGAAAATAAGTTAAATTAAAAATTTTGAAATTTTTAAATTATCATAAATTTTATAATACTTTAAATTGTTAAGAATTAAGAATTTTCGGTCTTAAAATCTCTGTCAAAATTCGAAAAAAAATTTTTTTTTAATGTTCCGAAAAATTAAAACATTTCAACACATTTAAAATATTCGAGAGTTTGCAGTATTTAAAAATCCAAACATTTCCCAAATTTTAAAAAGTAATCGAAAACTGTGTTTGGATGCGCAGGTGATTGCTTTCTAGTACGCGTCAACCCGACTTATCTCAATGTAACATAATGTATAATTAACCAGGATCTGCCTGAAAGCCCTGGTGGATGAGCAGTCGTACGATGCACTAACCTAAACTTACCTAATGTAACTTATTCTAACCTGATTAAACCCACTCTAACCAAGCTATGCACGACTGCACAGGTGGAAGCAGCAGTGACAAATGAAAGCATTGCATTTCTTACGTGGCTCCTTAAGTATAATCCTTTTAGGGGAACCCTGCACTGAGAAGTCTGAAAAGACGCGAAATAAATCCTTCTTTTATTCGCCTGACAAAACTACGGCAGGAAATAGAGGCTGGTTCGTGAAAGGACCAACAGACTTCATATTGTAAATCTATGCAAAAGTAAAGTTATCCATGTGATTAACTAATTAAGCATTACGCCATGAAGACGTATGGGGAATGGATGTATAGATCCACGTTTTCTTGACCTCGACACTAGTTGGAGGTGAATGATCAGCTTCACGCCTCGGCCGCTTTATCGCTAGGGCTGAGGGGGTCCCAGATCCGGTCTGGACGCTGCGGAGAAGAGAATTTTTTACCCTACACCGATGAGAGAACCTCAAATCCTACTAGGGTTTCTGATGATAGCCCAAGGTTAAGTCCCAACCTTTCGAGGTCTCGAACTTTTTTGGAGTCACCCTATCACGCAGTGCAAAATTACCCTTATGGCTACTTTGTCCTCTACTCACCTTGGAGAAGCCGATGTTGGGTGTCGGTACGTGGTGTAGGGTGACGTCGTGACGTTTGAACACTGCAACAAGGAAACACAGCACGTTATTTCTTACGATCCTGGCAATAAATATTGTTAAATTAAATTAAAATTAATGAAATGTGCCCACAGCAATAAACACATAACTGTCGTATGAGGCAAGTGCACAAAATGGACCACATACGAGTTATTGAAACAGCTCTGAAAGTACGCCAGAAGTGGGAACGCCAAATCGAGTTGGTTTGAAGATGCAGAGAATGATTCACGAGAGTTGCACGTGAAGAGATGAAGTCAGGAGGCAAACAATAGAGAATAATAGGATGCCATAAAGGAGATTAAGCTCTTAGATACCTTATAGACAAGGAGTTACATGGAAATCTGTCAAAGCTTTCAGCATATATGGGCGTGCGTAGAGGTTCAATTAGACCTTGAAATTAAGGGGCTCTTTAAATTAATTAGTGTGAATGAAATTCCACACATTAATACCCGCCTAAGCCGTAAGTGCGCAACGGAACAATGGCAGTCACTGTCTGCTTGTAATAAAGCAGTAGAGAACCACAGGTTTCCAAGATTTGAGGGATCGCCGTGTTCCTCCGCGGCTGTACAATGCTAACGTAGAGTCCACTTTATGGGAGGAGAGGAGGGGGCATCTCTGATACCCTCACTGACCCCACCATAGGGGCGAAGTGACTGCCCATAATATAGAAGACACTGTGGTACTTGTGTATGAGGGTCTCACAGAGGTTACAATGAACAGTACCGTCTCCTGGATTTTAACGCCCTGTAGTTGAGATACCCCGAGCATTACTTGAGCTTAGCCCTCTGCCTTCCTCCTCTGGTTTCACGCTTTGCCAGGGTGATGGTTGCCATAGATCACTTAAATTTAATAAAAATAGTTAGAACAGTTAGGGTCTATAACTGGGTAAGACAAGGCTTAGATGATGGATATTGGTGCGGTTTGTAAACTGCGAAGGGCGAAGGAGGCTCTTGTCTATGGGTAGGGTACTACAAAATCAAGACTTCTGCTCCCACTGCTTAAGGACTGGTCTGATAGCGCCATAGCTCAAGCGGTTAGTAGCTGGCTTCCCACCACGGCGGCCCGGGTTCGATCCCGGTTCTGGTCAGGTGGGATTTGTGGTGGACAAAGTGGTACTGGGGCAGGTTTTCTCCGAGAACTTCGGTTTCCCTGCCAATCTTCATTCCACCAATTCCTCCACAACCACCCTCTCGTATCATCTGGGGCTGGTAGAATAGGCCAGAAGTGGTCGCAGTACAAGGGACTTAGCTCCACCCCACTTACTTACTTACTTATGGAGCTGAGTCCTTCTGGAGGAGCCGCCAATTCTGCAGCATTTTATGGAACCCGAAGGTTCATTACCATGTTCACAAGAGCCCTCCACTGGTCCCTATCCTAAGCCAGATCTATCCAATCCATACTATGCCATCTTATCTCTCTAAGATCCATTCTAATATTGAAGAATGCAGTCTTCTGGGATTTGGCACCGTGTATATGTGGTGTTAACCGACGTTTCGGAGGAACGTATCGCCCCCATCTTCAGGGTTGAAGAAAAAGTATAAGTAAATCTGCAAGCGACAACACCGTGAGACACGATAA
>NW_019729223.1:1492715-1518368 GCF_002891405.2 Cryptotermes secundus
AGCTCCTCATAGTTTTCTCCAACCTCCTGTCACTTCATCTCTCTTCTGTCCAAATATTCTCCTCAACACCCTGTTCTCAAACACCTTCAGCCTATGGTCCTCCCTTAATGTCAGAGACCAAGTTTCACACCCATACAGAACCACAGGCAAAATTATAATGCTGTATACTATAATTTTTATGTTTTTGGACAGCAAACGAGAAGACAAAAGGTTCTGGACTGAATGATAGCAAGCATTACGCGAGATCAATCGCCTCTTAATTTACTCCTGAATCAGGTTTCGATCTGTTATCTTCTTCTTCTGTGGCGCTACAGCCCCAATTTGAGCCTAGGCCTACCTCCATGAAATTCTCCGTTTCACTTCGGTTTACTAGATCTTACACATGCGGTAGGACTCCTTGGGCGAGTGATCAGCTCGTCGCAAGGCCTCTGCCTGTAGACAAACACAGAAAAACGCACACAAACATCCATGCTCTGAGTGGGATTCGAACCCACTATCCCGGCTTCCGAGCGAGCGAAGACAGTGCACGCCTTAGACCGCTCGGCTACCGTGACCGGCTTCGATCTGTTATTATTGTTCCCAAATATCTTAACTGTGCCACATTTTCAAAACATCTGTTTCCTATCTTTATGTAATGATTTTCCTCTGCATTTTGGTGACGAGACAGGAACATATACTTAGTTTTCTCTGTGTTTACTTCTAGACCAACCTCTTTACTTGCGTCAATTAAAGGTTGTGTGTTTTTCTTTATGGTATCTACATTATCACCCAGTAGATTCACATCATCGGCGTAGGCCAACAGCTGATGTGTCGCGTTTAGTTTGTCTCACCTGGTTTCCCTGGACCTTCCTAATGGCATATTCCAAGGCAAAGCTAAATAGGAGTGGCGATAAAGCATCTCCTTGTCTTAGACCATTCTGCTTAGGAAATTTATCAGACAGATATTTACCTATGTGGACTTTAATATAAGTTTCGTTTAAACACATTTTAATCAGCTTAACTAGTTTTATGGGTATCCCAAGCTCTATCCGAGTATTGTACAATATTTCCCTCCTAACTGAATCATAGGCTTTCTTGAAGTCTATGAATAGTTGATGTATTGTCTTATCATAGTCGCATTTTTTCTCCAATATTTGACGAATGCAAAAGATCTGATCTGTAGTTGATCTGTTACGTCAGAACCCACTCTGATGATCCCCAATAATTTCATCTATATATGGACTTAACCTTGAAGGAAGAATATATGTCCCACCACACTAGCAATTAAAAAGAATTAAGGGCTGGGCTTAGGGCTGACGACCTTATCCTATAAAAAATCTTTTCGAGTAGCCTTTACAATTATTGGCTGATTGTGAAGGAAACCGAAGCCTTCCGAAGGCCGTAGAGCTGAGAAAGAAGAAGGTAGAATGATTATCAAAAGAGTCGCCATCTTGATTTTTGTGACATCTGAAGGCCATGTTTCAGGAACTGGAATATTCAGATTGACAAGACAGCGATCTAGGATGGGTCATCTCTTGAATACCGAGTATCCATCCAACGGTTCGGGAGCCAGAGAAGTGCACATCCACACATACGAAATCCCAAACACTGCTATTCCGTAATCATGGAAGCGTCAGCCAGTCAGTATCTCAAGATCATTTTATATCAAGCCCACAACACATCTGTTCACACTCTCGTATCAAGTACATGAGAAAACAAGAAATAAAAGCAAATTAAATATCATGAATTATTCGCAGTTCGCACATTTATCTTAATAAATATAACTATCAATTCAATTAGTAGAGATAAAAGCAGAATAAATCTGTTAAACTTGCACATTTAAGAAGAATGTGCCGGCTTGGACAGGATAAATAATGATTCTATTAAGTAAGGTAAAACTATCACTGTAGAAAGCTGTGGAGGGACATGGGGTTGTGAGACGTCGAGGCTCCGACATTTTCTACACAATCGGCTCACAGTTGGCGGTAAGTTTCTCAGCCTTACGCGCCGGCCGCACATAACCCCCAGGAAGATTCCTGGTAGTCATTTTTGTTAGAGGCTGAGTCGACCACAAGGCCATAGTGCGGCTGAAAGGATTAGGTCAATTTAAAAAGATCAATGTCATCGGGACTCGAACCCGAGAGCTTCCGGCTTGTAGCATAGTGCCTCAACCAACTACGCTACCCCGTGCCTGATTATATTAGGCTACACATAATTTTCATTTATATTACACACATGCCTTTTGTGTTTGCTGTAAGAGGAAAACAAATTCAGAAGCAGAAGGGTATAGAATTCGTAGTGAGAATACTATGAGAGTGGTCGTCAAGCTCAGTCCTTAATTACTCACACAGAGCTGAGAAAATAAAATTGAAGACCTAGAAAATTAAAGATTAAAGAAAGAAAAAACTTAAATCTTATCCTTGAGGGGAAGATGATCTCTTTGGATAGTTGTACCGCCTGTTTCTGTGGTCTTCTCTGGTTATTCCCGCCGCGAACATAACCACAACCCTCTACTTGCGGCATGACGCATTGCCAACAGATTTCTGCCGTGCAGTCATATGGAGAACTGACGACCCACTTCTTATCCATTAATTACTCCCAGAAAGTGTCACCTGTCAGCATATTCCTATTACTTCTTCGACACCGGTTTGACTTAAAAGAATTGAGAACAAGCGCTCCAAATTGTTTTTGGCGATCTTATGTGAGTATTGTTAACTTGAATTAATGGCAAGATGCGATAAAAAGCACAGTAATTAATGATGTGTATCTGTATGTAATTTTAACAAAGCCCAAGCATCACAATAAGACCACACGTGGATGCCAGTCGGTCAGCAACAAAGGTCAGCGTGTCGTCTAGAGCAAGAGTGATGTACGTTACAGTTTTTCTACAACACGTTTCACAAGTGAATGGAAAAAATACAGTGTACTGTAATATATAAGGGAGATCCTGCCGGTCACGGTAGCCGAGCGGTCTAAGGCATGTACTGTCTTCGCTCGCTTGGAAACCGGGATCGTGGGTTCGAATCCCACTCAGGGCATGGATGTCTAGTGTGTGTGTGTGCGTTTTTCTGTGTTTGTGTACAGGTAGAGGTCTTGCGACGAGCTGATCACCCGCCCAAGGAGTCCTACCGAATGTGTAAGATCTAGACAAACCGAAGTGAACGGAGAAGTTCATGGAGGTAGGCCTAGGCCCACTGGGGCTGTAGTGCCAAGGAAAAAAAAAATAACCGAGATCCTATACTCTTTCCTTTCGTAATAGGAACTCCTTTATAACAAGACACTTACATTAAAGAGTTCGCGGGTTTAGAGATCTCCATTTGACATATAACTGATGGAAAGGATCTGCGGTTTCATGGAACAGTGACAGTAAATTCAGTGCTGCAAACATGTAACCGCCTTCGGTTTATGATTTTCTGTTACTTTTCTTCTCTCACTGCATTTCTGCTGTCATAGTTTGTCGTCATATAAGAACATAAGTTTAATAGCAGCCGAGATAGCGCAGTCGGTATAGCGACGGGCTACGGGCTGGGCAACCGAGGGGTTGGAGTTCCAGTCCCGGTAGTGTAAAGAATTATCTCTTCTCCACGTCTTTCAAACCGACTCCGGGTCCCACTTAGCCTCCTATCCAATGAGTAACGGATGCCCCTTCTCCAGGGTTAAAGCTGTCGGGGCGTGAAGCTGAACACTCACCTACAGTTAGTGTCGAGGTCAATAAAACGTGGCTATATATATCTACTCGCCCACACGTCCTCATGGCATAATTAGTTAAGCAGAGGAAGAACTTTTCTTTCTTTTACATATTTTTCTTTATTGCTAGTGAGGTAGGACTAAGTCCCTTGCACTGCGGCCTCTTCTGGCCTATTGTACCAGCCCCAGATGATAGGTGATGGTGATTGTGGAGCAAATGGTGGAATGAAGATTGGCAGGGGAAACCGAAGTACTCGGAGAAAACCTGCCACAGCGCCACTTTGTCCACCACAAATCCTACTTGACCAGACCCGGGATCGAACCCGGGCCGCCGTGGTGCGAAGCCAGCGACTAACCGCTTTAGCTATGGCGCGGCCTTCTTTCATATAAGTTACAGATGTTTAAAGCAAAGTACTCAGGAAAGATGAAGCAAGTTAGGTATCTAGATATTACGTAACGAATTATTTAATGATATATAAGAGGTCACCTGTCATCATTAGGATATTAAAATCAAGGAAGTTGTTCTGTGTTGTACATGCAGATAAGATGAGAGAGAAAGGAAACACTTCAGCTGCAGAATTTTGGTGTGGAACTTAGATAGGAGGATAACATGGATTCTGGAGTGACAGCCTGAAAGAATCAGGGTTGATGGAAGTGACTCAGGGTCGTGTCCAGTTGAGGGCTTTGTTAGTATGACTTTATCGCGGAGGCCCGGGTTCGATTCCGGGGTCTGGTGAAGTGGGATTTATGGTGGACAAAGTGGTGCTGGGGCAGGTTTTCTCCGAGTACTTCGGTTTCCCTTGTCAATCTTCATTCCACCAATTGCTCCACAATCACCCTCACCTATCATCTGGGGCTGGTACAATAGGCCAGAAGTGGTCGCAGTACAAGGGACTTAGTCCCACCCCACTAGCATTTAAAAAATAATAGTATGATTTCCCGAACTTTTTCCCTGGACGTACGTTAAATGGCGCAGCCCTGTCCGGATTGCAAAGAGGGTATGCAAATTGGGTTCCGCATCGTTAGGCTCACTTCATTTTAGGGGTGCCACCTGTATTCGAGGGCGGCTTATGTTCGACCAGTTATTGCATAGTATTATCATACAACCGTCAGCACAACAAATTCGTAATAAATAACCACACGTTATTGTCTTATCATTCGCTTTATTATCTACATTTGCTACATGTTTCGATCCAGCTGGATCATCATCAGGCAATTTCTCATGAAATATACTGTTCATTATTGAATTGCATTTTATGTTTATTTCTAACGTGGATCCACATTAGTAGTAATCATTAACATAAATTTCATTGCAATACCTGTGTTTCATTATATTTTTGGATATTAGTCTTAAAATGTAGAACCTTATAACACTGTTGAAAGTTAAATGTTAAAAAAAATGAAAATGCTATTATGTTTAGCGTGGAATACAAGTCTATAATGTACCGTAGATGGATTTTCAGGGAAACTGAGTTGTTTTCCAGTTCTTTGTGCACATATTACATGTCTGTTTTCCGCATGTATGTGAAATTATGTACTATTTTTCTTTTTAGTACCTGTGGTAAAATTATTGTTTATGTTGTATCGTGCCCTATATAGGAATGCATGTCTTCTTGTTATCATGTAGCTGTTCCCTTCTGTCTATTTCTACAAACAGAACCACAGAATGGGAAAAACCGATACGTAATAGCAAGAAGACGTGGTACTTTATATAGGACACGATACAACATAAAAATAACTTTACCAAAGTCACTAAAAAGGAAAATAGAACATAAGACTAATATCAAAAAAATAGAACGAAACACAGGTACTGTAATGATATTCATATTACTGATTACTAATATGAATCCACATTAGAAATACATAGAAATAAAATTCAATAACGAAGAGAATTTTTCATGAAAATTTGACTCATCACGATCCAGCTGGATCGAAACATGTAGCAATGTACATAATAAAACGAAAGATGATACAATAACACTGGTTATTTATTATGTATTTATTGTGTTGACGGCTGTATAATAATATATATATGATAAACAATAGATTGCAAACAACAAAGCTAATTAATGTACATTTGTTTAAACACAGGATTACACATAACAGTTATTTTATTGATGTTCTTAAACACTAAGGTGCTCAATTTTACTTGAATTTTTTTTTTCCTGTGGCGCTACAGCCCCAATTTGGGCCTAGGCCTACCTCCATGAAACTCTCCGTTTCACTTCAGTTTACTAGATCTTACACATACGGTAGGACTCCTTGGGCGAGTGATCAGCTCGTCGCAAGGCCTCTACTTGTAGACAAACACAGAAAAACGCACACAAACATCCATGCCTTGAGTGGGATTCGAACACACGATCCCGGCTTCCGAGCGAGCGAAGACAGTGCATGCCTTAGACCGCTCAGCTACCGTGACCGGCTTACTTGAAATTAGAAACGTGGAATACATGCCTACTTTACGATAATTATTTGCTGACAGTGGCGCTTCGAATCCTATTACTTATATAATTTGAACACGTTCTTTTTCTGTTCGAACAGCCATCTTTTGTACGCTAATATGGTGAATCAATTACATACTAATACCATTTAAATCTCGAATTAATTCTGCTGCACTTCTTATATACGTCTATACAACTCTTTTTTCCAGAACAGTCCTGTCATTGATGAAAGAAAACATTCTATTGGTGCAGGCTGCCTGGGAATTGATTTGCACGGAGAATTTAATTATTTGCTACACCTGTCGGAAAGGTTTCAGAACCCAAACATTCATATCCTTGATAGGAGAGGGAAAGGAAGTCTGCGGATTATGTCTTTCAACCCACACATTTGCGCGAGATTAATAGTCAGACTGAAAGCTACTGAAAAGGAGTAAACGTTGAGGTTTGGGCAAAGAGAAATCCTGGACCGGTGATGATCTACAAATATCGGCTGGAGAAAAGAAGATGGCCTAAAACGGTCAAAATTAATGGATGTATGGAATAGCATGAAATTCAGATCTACAAATTTGTGATGATGGTATATCGGTACACATGTTATGTTTTTGGACATTATCAATCGCCTTCTCTCTATCTAAAGGCCGCCATGTTTATTTTTCAAAGCAATGTTTTGGAGACTGGATTCTGTCTCGTCTTCAGGTGAAACCTATCCAGTTGGGCCCAATCCCCGGAGATAGGGACAGCTGTGCCTTCACCTTTATATGAATAGGAAAGGGAACCTGTTGTGCCGATCACTACGCTGTCCTACACGTTTACTTAACCTCAAGTGAAACAACAAACGCACGTCCTGCCTTTAGTGCCACTTTAAAAGTATTCTGTGGTCAATTTTACTGATGATGTTTGTTAAACTTAGGATCAGCTTAAGGTGATAAGGGCTAACAGAATTACATCCTGATTTAAATTCCTTTGGGAATATAATTCTATGATAAGCACTGAAATTCTATGTCGCGTGGTGTGACTTTTAAGTGCCGAGGCCAGTAAACAGCAACTGTCTGTCCGTAATTTAAATGCCTCCAACCGAACGCACATTTTAAATTGGTCAGAAGAAGTGGGCAGCTGATTTATTACAGGAAACAAGTCGACACGGAGAAATTTCATCAGTAGGCATACAACAGACTGCGTTCCTTTGGTTTGCTTTATGTGCACCTCAAGCACAGATATGAACCACGGGTAGAAGCGTTTGGGTGAGCCAGAAATGGCTGTGTACACGTACTTATTGGATAGGGGAACTGATAGTCTGTGTATGGTTGTCACCTATTGGGAAGTTAATGGCTTTCCAGTCTCGCTACAACCAGGTGAGGATGAACACGAGATTGGGAATAAAACGTTACGCACAGTCGGATGATAAAAGAAGGAAGAGAGAAAGAAGATTAGTTATAAAATGTGCGAGTATAAAGGAACAGGGAAAAAAAGAGATAAATAGATGACAGAAGGAGGAAGTTGGAAGAGAAATGAAAAATAAGGCGAGAAAGAATGCAAGCATAAGACATTAAGCAACGATTTGTCTGGTAAGCAAGAGGATGGGTGACGTTTCGAAAATACCAGCTGCCGATGTGATTTTGATGCAGTCCTAGACCCTTAAAAGGACCGTCTGAAAAACTTTCTTAGCCCGCTCTCCATTTTGACACAGATGGAACACTAATCCTCGTTCTATCTCACCCGTGCACCCGGTGCTTTTCAAAACACAGTTATATGTATATTGGAAATACTCAAAAACCTCTATACTTATACTCTGAAAATGGATGCAGCATGTACGTTCGAAATGTCTGCAATACTGTCGACATCCAAGCGGCATAACAAACCCAAGAACATAATCAACGTAAATAATTAACAACCGTGAAATCATAAAATTAATAATGAAAGAAGAGCGGAAAAAGGAAGAGGAAAACGAAGAAAGGGAAGAAGGGAGGATGAAAAAGAGAAAGAAAGACGTGATGAAAGATAGAAAGAAATCAAGAGAGATAAGAAATTGAAAATGGAAGAAAGAAAGCATATATATATAATTTGGACCTACGAGAAACCCCGGAAGTTTTTATATGAACTTGAACTCAGCAACTACCCCATAAAATATGTGGGCAGGCAGGTAGGCACTCTCCAACTTAAATTAGTATATTAATGTACTTCACAGAAATAAGACTGTTAGCAGACCACTTGGAGCGACTGATGCAAGAATGTGGAAAAACGAATTCTGCAGTGTAAACCAAAAAGGACGGTGAGACTGAGTAATATCTTGAAACAAGTTGGAATTAATATGTGAAATGGAAACAGATTAGTGAATAACGAAAAAAGAAATTATTATTCGGCGATCTGAATGGACGAACATCCTACGAAAAACAGGGAAATAATGAAATCTCCATAACAACAAAACGATAAATCATAAATATAAAATGTACGTAAGAAGAAAGTGATACAAATCGATGACTTATTTGACCAACTTATTGAGAGAAGACTGACAATTGTAGGACATTTATAAGAGAACTGGTTGTATGGATAGTTTTGTATCACAATATAAATTAAAGGAAACAGTCAACAGCTTACGTGATTCATAACCCTTTAAAAAATTTCGCTTTCCAGTTAAATAGTAACAAATTACACTTTCTTCCTCCGAGGCATATGAAATGACAGGTAATTCCACTATGTATAATTACGTATTGGCTAGATCTGCAGAGAAAGGAACTGTCTGCGATTCAGAGCTGAGAACAATGTCCTAGAATTCAACCGACTGAACAGAGAATATGAGTTAAGTCTACGACTGCAAGAACAATCGAACAACGCACCAGAAGGCATAGGCTACAGAGAGCGACCTGTGAATTTAACACTTCGTAATTTGTTGTGAACTTCAATGAATTTATTATCGTTAGGCTGTCAAGGCTGTCAACCATCTGTACCTAAGCACATTGTTGCGACATTGTTAAGGACTAGCTGTGAGATTCGTACCAGCTCATTGCGGTTTCTCTCTGGAGGAAATACGCGAAAGAATCATGAATGATAATTTTAGTGGTGTGGAATGACGATCATAATGACGATAATAAAGATGAAGATGATGATAATAATAATAAAAATAATTCACTTCTTCATTTTGTAAGTTTTGAGGTTTTCACGGCGATGACTATGAAGAAAGTCGTCTTCTGGGTTTTGGCGCCGTGTATTTTTCGTTTTGGCCGATGTTTTGGCGTTACGCTACTGCTCTCTGCATTCACAAGCCATTCACCTGCTATGAAGATGGAGGCGATATGTTCCTCCGAAACGTCGGCCAAAACGAATACACGGCGCCAAAACCCAGAAGACGACTTTCTTCAGTTCTTCATTTATTTACGTGTTTACTCAAAAGCCCGAAGATGAATTATGGAGTAAGCAAGCGCAAAGAGAAAAAGGAAACAAATATACACACAAACAAAAGGCAAAATAATAATAACATTTATTATTATTATTATTTCCAAGAAANATTTTAATTTTAATGTTTTAGACAGCAGACGAGAAGACAAAATGTTCTGGACTGAATGGTAGCAAGCATTGCCCGAGTTCAGTCTCGGCTTAATTTCCTCCTGAATCAGGTGTTGATTTGTTATCGTCGTTCCCAAATGTCTGAACTGTGCCACATTTTCAAAACATTTGTTTTCTACCGTTATGTCATAATTTTGCCCTTCCTAATGTCATATTTTTAAGCAAAGTTGAAAAGGAGTGGCGATAAAGCATCTCCTTGTCTTAGACCATTCTGGTTAGGAAATTTATGGGACAGATGTTTACCTATACGGACTTTACTATAAGTTTCGTTTAAACACATTTTAATTAGCTTAACTAATCAATAGTTAACAGTGAGATATATTTAGCACAGGTACTGGAATGGTAGTTAGGCCGTTCTGGCATTGTCTTTCGATGGATCGCCGATTTTCATGTATCGATACCAGTCCAATATGAATGGCAGTCGATTAGATGATACCACTGAAGTGGACCCTCGTGGTTATTACATCCTGCCATGCCTGTCGCTCATACCAAACGCACAGTGGAACCCGTAACAGACCCCCAACTCTGCCCACTGGACCAGTTGTACAGTACTGTTTATAGTCTCGTCCCTTCCACCACTCAAACAGTCAAGGGAATTTGGGCAACATAAAGAGATCGAGTAAGTATATATTATTAGTTCGGTGCCAGGATAGTTCAGCGTGCATACTGACCAGACTACGGACTAGACGAGGAGGGTAGCGGAGTTTGATAGCCGTCGGAGGCAGAGATATTTCTCCATCCATATTTCGCCATCGTGAGTAAACTAGCTCAGTCTCCTATCGGAAATGAACCTGGACCCTTTTCCGGGCGTTAAAGCAGTCGGGACTTGAAGTTGATCATACACCTCCATCTAGTGCCAACGTTCAGAATGCATGGATTATACCATTCATCTTTCTGGTGTGGTGACTGATAAACTAAACACACACACACGTTAAATATTGTATTCTCGTTCAACCCACCGACAAGAGAAGAGGCTTTACTGAACTAGAGAAGCGGAAGAAACGTGTACACAGACTAAGTGACGAGAAGTCGCTGAAGAAGCATAAACTTATACACATAGAGGGCGAAGAGTACAGGAAGAAGGAACTGGTAGAAAGATTGTGAGGCAGGTACAGGCGTCAAGATGCCTAATCCATGACAGAAGGTACTGCAAATACTTATGCAACTATGCGTGTGTATATGCAGTAACTGAACATCAAGTGCAACGAAATATGCCATGTGACAAGAAAGAATAAGGGAAGTTCAAATGAAACCCGTTCGGAGATTTTTCAGGACGAACGAGGACAGGAAGTTGCAACGGTCCCCATAGTTACTGAGGCAGGTACAGGACTCAAGCACCGGCCGATAATTTCCCTGAGCAGAGAAATCTCTGATCTAGTGCTGTGTCATTCACATAACAATGTGATCATCTCTGACCGCGAACGAGTTTCATTTGAACACCCACATATCTTTTGGAAGAAGCATACTGCAATTAAATACGATTATCCATCTTTGTGAGACACTGTTCCGAATTTGAATCTGACTCATACAGGGCTAATATTTCACTGTTATTTTCCTTAAGCGAACGGGGATCCTGCAGGAGGAATTTTCCAGTACTGATCCGGTCTCTGGTTGAACCGGAGTTGTGGTTTGTAGGGTTATCGTGCTTTTGACAATAATTTAAAGGTTTTCTTATCACAGCGATCTGTTTCGTCAGAAGTCATGGAGTCCGGCAACACCCTCCCGTCCCGCGATGTGCCCCGTGGAACAGCGGCCGGTGGGTGGGTGGGTGGGTGTGGGCATATGTGCTGGAGACACCGCGAACGCACTCTCGACAGTGGCGGAGAACGCAGAGTCCGTACGAAGTTTAGAAGTTTTGGTATACACGTCTATTTTTCTTTCGTCGTAACTTTTGTTCTTTCTTAATTTTTTCTTCCAAAGACTCAGAAAACAAACTGGTCTTTCGTGTTATCTATAAACCACTTTCAAGGCTAGGAAATTAAGAAAATACTGATTAGTTACTTCCATTTTGTTACTTATTTATGTTTCATATTGACCATAGCCGATCACAGTGGCCGCGCTGTCTAAGGCGTGGAGTGTCTTCGCTCGCTCGAAAGCAGGATCGTCGGTTCGTAACCCACTCACGGCATGGATGTCCGTGTGCCTTTATTTTGTATGTAGGCAGCGGACTTGCGACTGGCTGATCCCCGTCCAAGGAGTCCTACCGACAATGTATAGGATTAAAAACTGAAAAACTGTCAAGGTCGAACAAAAAGGGCTATAGAGCCATAGGGCAGATAGATAGATAGATCTCCAGCTCCGAGTAGTAGGATTAGTAAAGAATAATGACTTGAAAATATGTGGAAGGAAGCGGCCGTGATTAATTTATGATACTGAGACATGACGCCTGAAGGCCGGAATAGTGGAGATCGAGGAGACGTCCATAACTAGGCAACGACTAGGTAAGTAGGTTCCCGCGGTAACGGATACGCAAGCAACAACAGACAAATTATTAGGAATGTTTTCTTTTCGGTCCGTGCAAAGTGGTTATAAACAAGAGTTCATTTAAGAATCGGCAGTAATCCGTGTGGAGGAGGGGCTAGAATAACTCCACCGTGACTTTCCGAGTCGTAGGAGGAGACCAAAAGGGAAGCCTCAAATCTGAGGCAGTAAGATATGGTCGCGAGTTAGACCGCTCGGCTACCGTGACCGGTTTGCTGTATTCAGGATCTATGAAATATATATTTTAAAAATTTTTTGCAAGCAAATTTTTAAATATACGTTTTCAAATTTGGTGTATGCATTATATTTCGGGAGAGTGGGTTAAATTGCAATAGATGCTGCGTGGGAACTTCAGGGTGTGTGACCAGATAAACACTATCATTATGCAGACGAATTTCCACTGAAGATATTCCGTTTTGCTGACTGGGACATCTGTTCTCTTTGCCAAGACATATGGAATGTTCCCGCCACTGTACGTAGGAGATATTCTACAGTTCTCTGCTGAAGAGGGGAGAGAGACAAGTGGAACACACACAACAATGGACAATACATCGCAGTAGAGCCTGCGGCAAAATTGGTTCGTTGCATGTATGGCCGTACTGTTTCGACAACAAGGATCCAAAACTGTTGCTCAGCTCCAAACCAGTACAGATATCGCAACACACGCTGTTCAGGTCACTCAACAGAACTGCTATTTACTGTTCCACATCCAGCCAAACAATTAGTTCTGGCAGCTGCAATGAAATTGATGGCTCGGGAAGTTCTCCTGACCTCAAGAACCACCAACCTTGCACAACTTTCTCGATTATTTCTGCCAATTCGATTCCTACGCTGTTAAATTTCTATATGCCAAGGTGTTGAAAGAATTACCTAACATTTTGGTGAACGAATTTAGGTTTAACAAACACCCACAAGCTTCTGCAAATATATCTCTTATTTATATAAATTCGATCCTTGTTATAGAACGATTTCATTTGAAGTTTTATACTTTAACTAAGATTAAGAAAGAGTTCAAGACTCAAAAGTATCCCCCGTCTTTTACAAATTACTCAGTTATTTACATCAATCTGGTGTAACTTTCTGTCGACTGTTTGCTTCCCACATTGTTAAACGACTTTACGTCAATGCTGATAATATGATTTAACCGGCACTGGTTGAAGAAAAAAAGATCCAACTTTTCTAGCATCGAAGCCAGGAATTAACCCTTTCTACCCGGTCTTCAGCTCTTCCTAGCCCATTAACACATTTCCATGTGGGTCGTATTAACCCTCGGTGCGAACATCGGCTGGACATCGAATAATTTGACAGGTTTTGCGCGTTCTCTTCGCTTGTGTTTTGTTCTCACTTGTTCAGGAAAACAGCAGGATAGTACCCCGATTAGACTACTATTTATTCTTTCTAAATCCTTTTAAATTTCTTATTTGTCGCTCCTCCTATCGTCTGACAATAGATAATCTCGTTAACGAGGATGTCAACCAACGAAAAAATTCATTAGAATTTCACACCCAAGTTAGTTTTCGCAGATGTTTATACACGTTTAGAAGCCTATTCTATATACACGAAGTAGCGAACTTTCTGACCGCCTCTGTGATCTAGTGGGCAGAGTTCCTGGCTATAGATCCGGAGGTCCCGGGTTCGACTCCCAACGCTACCAGAATTTATGAGTAGTAGTGGGTGTGGAATGGGGTCCACTCAGCCTCGCGAGGAAGACTGAGGAGCTACTTGAAAGGAAAAGTAGCGGCTCCGGTCTAGATAACCGAAATTAACAGGCGTGGGAATCCGTTGCGCTGACCACGCGACACCCTCTCTCCGCTATTGGCACTAACTTCGCAGACAAGCGGCGATCGCTCGGTCGGTATAGTTCGCTTGCGGACTAATGCCAGGGAGTTTAGTTTATAGCGAACTTTCTCTATTTAAACATGACTATCATAAGGAATAAGACTATACTATACAATTTCTGTCATGACATTAATAACTAAACACTCAGTGCATCATTATTCGTGTGGCTTGTGCAAAACTATCAACGTTACACTGAGAGAGCGTAAAATGGCAAAATGGAAAACATCAGCGGAGAAACATGAGGATAAAAGAAAAGAGAGGTAACTCAATGATACTATGAATAGGTTTGGATGCCAGCGGCCCATACACGTACGAGTCTGGCTCGCGAGTCCTCCTCGGCGAAGAGCCGGGGTCGGACTAACTTCACCATACACGTATGAGTGTGGCGACCCACACACGGACGAGTTTGGCTCATTTGAACCCGAGTCGAGTCGGACTCGCGAGCCATACTCATACGCGTATGGGCCCCTAAGAGTAAGCGAAGCAAGAAACTGACGTGAAAGCAGATAGCAAGCAGAACAGAGCTTCTTGGTTGGCTTATTTTTCGACCCTGAAGATGGAAGCGACATATTCCTCTGAAACTTCGGTTGACATGACAGAACTCTTCTTAAGCAACGCTGTGAGAAAATCATATCCCTCAAATGTTTGATTGCCGGGTAGGAGCAGTCACTTGCCCCGCGAAACCTGGCTACGCACGCACTCCAAATCAACCGAGCCGGACGTTCACGAAGAGAACCTATTTAGATGAGTTATGGCAAGGCCGTTTAGAAAGAGACAATGGCATAAATTTTTTACAGAGAATGGATTTTGTTTTTGAACCATGAGTGCGCCATACAACAATAGAAGCCGTCACGGTTACTGAGCCTAGGCGGGTCCCATCCTGAGTATCAATAGCTCAAGATGCCTCCTCCCTTTTGGAATGTAGTAGGTGGTGATAAGCGTGCAGTATCAGCTGCCAGGGGGACAGGAGGGACCACAGACGCGATAGGTCACAGTCAGATTCGTCAGGTATACAAAGCGAAACAACATTCATATGTATTTAATTACTTAAGCCGTAGAAACATATTTAACAGGGTGGAGAACACTCCTATTTAAAAGTGAAGTGTTGGTCGTATCCTCCGGCGAGGATACATTTCTACGATACACTGCAGATGTTGGTTAACACTATCTGCTATGAGGACGCGCATGCGTCATTGTCAGTTAGTGACGCAGACAGCTACGTCATCACCAGAAAGTTACTAGACTATATTTTCAGCATACTCCAAATATTCATCCGCCGGTGAGAAACCGTAATGTAGAGGCTACTTACACAAGACATTCCTTCCTCAAGGTCGCCTACACAAGGTATGACGCACCCTGGTTCGTACAGCAGATGTACTTAGCTATCGTACAAGGTAAATGTGGGTTCGGAAACCAAGAACATAAATTCATAAGGCTTTCTACGAGGTATAGATATACTTAAAAAGCATCCTATATTTCACTGTAATGAACCATAGACGTCTGTGCCCTTGAAAATAAACATGGCTATCAACATTGTATTAGTTGCAAGATGTCGAGAATGATTTACGAGAGCTAAAAATTAAGAGCCGGAGATGAAAGGCAAATAATAGGGAACAATAGAATAGAAACATACAACGTAATCTTTTCAGATGTTTTCGGCAGATGGAATGAAATAACCAAGACTATGAAGAACGCTTTCCTTATAAGAACCAAGCATCAAATTTACATTGCAACTATGCACTGTTAAGTTATGACATTGGGGCCGCGCCATAGCTCAAGCGGTTAGTTGCTGGCTTCCCGCCGCGGCGGCCCGGGTTCGATCCCGGGTCTGATCAAGTGGGATTTGTGGTGGACAAAGTGGCGCTGAGACAGGTTTTCTCCGAGTACTTCGGTTCCCCCTGCCAATCTTCATTCCACCAATTGCTCCACAATCACCGTCACCTATCATCTGGGGCTGGTACAATAGTCCAGAAGTTGCCGCAGTAAAAGGGACTCAGAACCACCCCACTAGCAATAAAAAAGTTATGATATTCACCTTAGCGAAAAGACAGAACTGTACAGGCTTACTGAATAAATAAACAATCAGAATTTAAAATTTAATGTCTTATGTTATTAAAATCCGAAAGAAAATTAAATTCTGTGGAACTTCGGTAGTTCGAAACCACGTTAATCCGAACTCCTTGCAATCCGAAATGGCTTAGTACCATCAACGCCACCAATCAAAGATAAAAGCAGAAAAATGGAATAAAAAATAAAGCAAAACAAATAAATCATAAAAAATCAAAGACACTTTTAAATATTACAGATTTAATCTAATTATCTCACTTCATTTCTGTAAAAATGAATTCTTATGAAATATGGTACGTATTACTGGACTTTTCCATCTAGGTGGTGAAAAATAGAATCCGGTTACCGCTTGCACCAAGAAGATTGACTATTACATTAAGAAAGTATAATAGTATTTTACAAATTTTCGTTGTTTGCATATAAAATGTATTTATACATTTTTGAATAAATAATTTTAATACAATAATAGAATTTTTAATTTAAAATTGGGTAATTTGGAACGATTCGTATAATCCGAACATACAAGTGCTTTAGTTAGTTGGCAATATCGAGGCTGTTCTATATATATATTATATACACTGATTAAGATAATTGTGGTTCAAAGCCTACTGAATTCTTTTTGCACTGCTGTTCTTTGATCTGGCTCAGGATAGGGACCAGTGGAGGGCTCTTGTGAACACCGCAATGAACCTTCTGGTTCCATAAACGTTGGGAAGCTCTTGAGTGTTCTGTCTGCCCCTGTGGAGTTGTCCGTACTGGCCCTGAAGTAAAAAAGTAATAGTTGCCACCCTTGGTCCAGAAATAAATCCGGATATATTGATAATGAAATGATACTAGAATTTTCTTATTAGGTCCTCCATCTATGGATGTTCACACTATGAGTTAAACGCCTTACCACAGAACAAACTGTTTTCTTCCAAGGTGTTTAATGTTGTCAACCATGTATTTAAAAATGTACTTTAGTATGTATATTGTTCTGCGAAACATCCATATCTGCCCGTGGCAAATTCTTAGAATGCTGCAGCATTACCTGTGACAATGGAATCCCTGACATATTGCAATTCTTATGGGCATTCGAGTTTAGAGATAAGAATCACTGTATGGGGAACCAACACAAGGCAATGCTTCAACTGCTCTAAGAATTTTCGACGTCCAACCGAACCAACCTACATGACAAGTAGAGCTATTATTTAATAATCGACCCGATGACTCGATGCTTGCTTGTTATTATTCCCAGCCGAGGTCGACTTTTTCCTCACCATCGCCACATCGTCTTCTTTCCCCTTCCTCAAAACAGGTATATCAGGGGTTGCAAACGCCTCCTCCGCTGCTCTATTTCCATGTGGCCCATATGGTTTTGTGGTCCTCCACATCAAGCAACTACAGTGAAATCTTTGAAAATTTGGAGTCCCCGTAGTTGAACATTTTTGTCCCAACTCATTATTTTACAAGCAAGGTCTGACTTTTATATGTCCGTGAATTCGCCCATGTGTCTGTCACTAATTCCCATGGATAGGACACCTATACATATTCCTCAATCCTGCATATTTCACTATATTCTTGCCTTGTCATCTTGCTATTTCGTCCACATATATGTATGCTATGTAAACCACGTGATGCCTGTGGTTCTGTATGGGTGTGAAACTTGGTCTCTGATACTAAGGGAGGAACATAGACTGAGGATGTTTGAGAACAGGGAGTTTGAGGAGAATATTTGAGCCGAAGAGAGATGAAGTGACAGGAGGTTGGAGAAAACTGCATAATGAGGAGCTTCATAACTTGTACTCTTCTCCAAGTATAATTAGAATGACCAAGTCAAGGAGGATGAGGTGGGCAGGACATGTAGCACGGACGGGGGAGACGAGGAATGCGTATAGGATATTGGTTGGAAAGCCAGAAGGAAAGAGACCACTGGGAAGACCAAGGCTTAGGTTGGTGGACAATATTAAAATGGATCTTAGAAAGATAGGATACAATGGTATTGATTGGATTGATCTGGCTCAGGATAGGGACTAGTCGAGGGCTCTTGTGAACACGGTAATGAACCTTCGGGTTTCATAAAACGCTGGGAAATTCTTGAGTAGCTGCACAATTGGCGGCTCCTCAAGAAGGGCTCAGCTATGAGTGAGTAAGTAAGTAAGTAAGTAAGTAAGTAAGTAAATCACAACCACGTGATAACACTCGCTAGCGACTTGCGCTTTGGGGCCGGGCGACACAGGCAAAAGAGGCAGATGAAGAATGAAATAGCAGGCAAAGGGTTGTAAGTCTAGACCGCTGTCATCCTTACCATCAATTAGACATTAGCGGCCATAACTCCTTTGTACTGTACTTTCTATCATGGCGATCATACGAACTTCTGGGGTAAGAGCGACACTAGCGCCAGTTAATATAGTGATCTGAAATGATGTATAGTGATTTTTTAATGCTAGTGAGGTGGGACTAAGTCCCTTGTACTGCGGCCACTTCTGGCCTATTGTATCAGCCCCTGATGATAGGTGAGGGTGATTGTGGAGCAATTGGTGGAATGAAGATTGGCAAGGTAAACCGAAGTACTCGGAGAAAACCTGCCCCAGCGTTACTTCTTTCACCACAAATCCCAGTTGACCAGACCCGGAATCGAACCCGGGCCGCCGCTGTGGGAAGCCGGCGACTAACCGCTCGAGCTATGGCGCGGCCTTATGTATAGTGATAGATCATAACATCTGTAAGCTGAATTTTTAAGTAGGGAAAAGAAATGTGGAGACCTTGTGGAATCTATAACCAATACACATCTAGACGATGAAATTTTGCATGGAGACATATTATGACCATAAACACAAATTTTATACAAACACTTTTCATGTGTCTGCGGTAACATGGTTGTGTCACGAATCTTGGCGTTATCCCACTAATTTATATCTACAGTGGCAATCTGTAGTAGTGGGAATTATACACAGAAATCTAACATTAAACTGTATAATCCTTAAATCAAAATTCTTAATAGCCTCGCCATATACCGTGATAAACTACGAGTAAAGCGCTATCAAATTTTAAGGAAAGGCCGTGTATGTTACTTCCAAAATATCTCGTATTCTCGGTCTTGCTAGTTCTATATACAGCATATTTTAGAAACATTTGTATCCCTGCTGAGAGCGCATTAAAATCATTCCGTCTGTCCAGTGGACGTATCAAACAACCTGAGAACCACAAGATATATTCTCATTAATCTTTAATTGAAACAGCTATGTACGAGTATCTCTCCAGTAAGCGAAAAGGGGAAGCTATCCCCGTATTTAAAGAAGAAGCATTCCATCAAGACATAGGGGTCAGTGGCTTATAGCTAAGTACATTTCTAACTTCCGCATCATATGGATGTACGTGAATCAGAGTTATACATGTACTTCATATACGATTTGAGTAAATACTCAAATTATAAAATTTAACTATAATTAACATTTTTATATTCGAAATCAGACGATGGATAAGTCCAAATAAAAACCCAAAATAATAATAATTGAATACATTTACTAAAATGCTTTCAAACAGCAATAGAGTCAATTTCTGGCAAGCACAGCAGATAGACTACAAGTAAAGAACGAAAATTTTAAACACCGAAAGAGTTAAAGGATGAAAAAGGAAGAAAATTTTGAAATATTAAGATTCAGGAGAATGCCAGAAACATAAACAAATTTGAGAATCTGAGCAAACAAACCGTATTCATTAAGACATGAATTATTATTTTGTTTAATAATATCACTTAACGAACTGCAGTTACTGTTAAAATACCTTTCATGCTGCAGTAGCCGCAGAAATACGTACGGCTGTGGGATTGGCCTTTACGCGATGCTGAACGTTAGAAATACCGTAGTCTCTGATTAATCCGGCAGGTATCCGCAAGTTAGGAGCATCAAGAATGGATAAGTAACTTTATTTTTAAAGGTTGTATCACTGCCTGACTGAAGCGCTGAAAGCTTCAACCCAACTAATGACTTCGTACTCATTATCACACGTGCCAAGAAAGAACAAATTTGTTACAGCAAAAAGGATGCAAATTTTCTCTGAATTCTTTCCAGTTCAGATAAATTAGTCAATATAATGGAGTTCCAGGTGAGAGATTAGACAAGTTTAGACTGCGCTATGGTACTATACATTTTTACAAGTCTATCAATAGTGTAATCGGTTTAACCAGTCAAGCCCTGTACACTTGGTCGTCGACTTACGACCGACTTCCGTTCTAACTGACAAGTCGTAAGTCGATCTGGTCGTATGTCGGCCATACATTTATTAACAGTATTCTTTAACCTTTATAATCTTGTTATCAATTTATTTTTAAAAACTTTTACATTTTAATCATCTTTTATTTTTTATTTATTTTTCTTTTTTGTGGCCGTAAGTCGCATAGTCGTAAGTCGGCGACCAAGTGTATATATAAACCTTGAGGGGAAATATAATGAATATGGAGGTCAGAAAAGATCTTAATTATAAGAGAATCCCGAGTTCTTTAACATACATTGCGAATGAGGTTATAGACTTATACATTATTAGCAATAAAAATGAATCATATTATTTTTATAATAAAAGTTAAAATAATAATAATAGCAATAATAATAAACCATTCTAATCGAAATATGGAGCGATATGAACGGCAATAGCCGACCACAGTGGCAAGGCATGAACAGTCTTCGTCTACTTGAACATTAGGATCGTGGGTTCGAATTCCATTTGAGTCATGGATATCTGTGTGCGTTTATTCTGTGTTTGTGCTGTCCTGTGTTTACGAAGAGGCCTTGCGGCGGGCTGATCCCCCGTCCAAGGAGTCCTACCAAATGTGTAATAGGATTACAAAACCAAAAAACGGCCAATGTCCAACAAAAGGTTGTATGGCCAATGATGATTGAATGAATGAACTGGAATCAGTTAATCTGAAGTACCATTATTACATCAAGAGCCGGGATAGCGCAGTCGGTATAGTGGCAAGTTATGAGCTGGACTACTAAGGATTCGGAGTTCAAGCCCCGGTGAGGGAGAGAATTTTCACTTCTCCATGTCACCCAGATCGGCTCTTAGGCCCACTCAGCCTCCTATCCAATGTGTATTGGGTGCTCTTTCTCCGGGGGTAAAGCGGCCGGGGCGTGAAGCTGAGCACTTACCTCCAGCTAGTGCCGAGGTAAAGAAAACGTGGATCTATATATCCACTCTCCCATACGTCTTCAAGGCACAGTATTTAATTAATTAAACACAGGGACAACTTTACCTTTACCTTTACCATTATTGCGCGGACACCGGAAAATGAAATGGACGTCGATCGAAATGTCATCGCGTTCTAATCTTAGGTAGGGCTTGTAACTTCACTAGAGCACTACTTGTTCTTTTATAGAGCGTGTAACTACTTCTATGTTGTAAGATTTGAGGCTTTCACGGCGGTGNTGTTGTGTAAATTCATTCAGTATCTTTGTTTATCGATGCTAATATGCACATCAATACCTATGCGAAATACGCTGAAACCTGATATCATTCCACATTTTACAAAATTGTTTGCTTTCTACTGCAAACTGTGTGAATACTTTCTATACATCTCTTTCCACACACCTAGCACCGTCTTCATTTACGACGCTTTATCAATTGTATAAGTTATATAGTGCTAAACGGGACGATGCTTGGGCTGTAAACAGAAGACATGAAATGAAGCGATCGTGGTTGTGTCCAGATACTACTGCAATATGCGGGGGAGAATAAACATCGACAAATCTTAGTTACGATAGCCAGTTTACGAACCGAGATTCAATCCAAGGAATTTCTGAAATAATATATCACCATGTTCGGTCTACCTAAGTTTCATACGTGTTTCACACCCCTGACCAAATAACGCATGATCAGATCTCCGGGTTTCCTCGGTATCAGCTCCCAACTATAATCCATAAATGGTCTAAGTGTCATAATGGCTGAAATACTATCCTAAATAAAATATTTTTTTTGTTTCATTTTGTTGTAATCGGATTCATTTGTGTTACAAGTAAGAAGCCAAGGGGGGTCCTAACCTTAACAATAGGGTTTCCTCTACCCCACAAGGTGAGGACAAACAAAAGGGGGTAAAGTTTAAGTACTGCCAGTTTTCAGGGTGTTATCATCTTAATTCTACATAATGTTTCCTATATATTATTTCTGTGTCACTACAAGCCTTTTTATATTTTTATCCCTGCCAGACGCACAGACAAGCCAACATAAATATCCTACGCTGGTCTCAATTACAGAGGGGTTTTAAAGACAGAAACTTAAAATTAATTTCCAGGATAGCGTTCCAAGATTTTCAACCCTGAAACTGTAAGAATATTCTGTCTTCCTTATGTTTTGCTTTACATTAACACGCATACCGTATTGTGCTTTAAAGCGAACTTAATCACGCTGGACGGTGGTTCAAATTTCATGGAACATTACTTTGTGCTTGAATATTTTAAGGCTGGGTCCATTAAGTCCTTTTTTATTGATAGTGGGGCCACTTCGGGCCTATTGTACCAGCCCCAGATGATATGTGAGGGTGATTGTGGAGCAATTGGTGGAATGAAGATTGGCAGGGGAAACCGAAATAATCGGAGAAAACCTGCCCCTGTTCCACTTTGTCCACCACAAATCCCACTTGACCAGACCCGGGATCGAAGCCGCCGCGGTGGGAAGCCAGCGACTAACCCTTTTTGCTATGGCGCGGCCAAGCTATATCCTTACATATATTTGGTAACCTACAATCTTTTTTAAATATATATATATATGTATATATTAGAAATTAAATACTTAAATGCTGACATGTGAGGTTACTTCATCTTCATATTCTAATACAGTAAAATGCGGACCAACTCGTGTATTCTCCCAATGACATTCCAATCAGCATTTCAGTTGTCCGCACAGCGGAGGACTGCGAAAATTTTGATTTTAGAGACTGCAGCCCCATACTCTTTCCAGAATTCATAGTCTTACAGTGTATACACACATACAGTCAGTATAATTAAAATAGTTTCCTTGATGCAATCCTAAAATTTGTTAACATTATAATTTATTTAATAGAATATTTTCAATTAAGCAAATATTTCCTTTCTAATACCAATATTTCCTATACTATGTTGAATAAAACTGTATTAATATAATGCGACTTATGTCATTCTCGTCTAGAGGTACTCCAATCTAGTCAGCATTGTGTATCGATCTTTGTTATTCAATTGGGTGTATGTATTATTATATTGGAGAACTTCTTTTCTTTTGTATGAAGTCTGAATTCGTGTAGGCAGAGATGTGAAAACAAGATCCTAGACAAAGTTGTACTTGTTACAGAGCTTGAAGCTGCGGGCAGATAGGGATGGTCTCGAAGCTACATGCAGTTCGAGATGGCAGTGACATGTCGACAAGGTGCGAGGCTGAAATCAACAATAGAAGAGCAGCAATAAAAAAAAAGAGAAAAGACATTCAAGGACGAGAGAAGAAAAACGGATTCATGCAGACCTCAGCAAAATAGTGACGGCTGTATTTTAAATCAGTATTGGTTAAGACACGTATCTATTTTCGGAAATCTCACAAAATTTCATCAACGCCTGTCAATCTGCTCAGTCTTTTGTTTCTTGATTAACTGACTGATTTTACTTTTACAGTATTTAACGGTTACAGTACTGTAAAAAAAAAGTAAAGCTATCCCTGTAACAGGCCGCGGAGGCCCATAGGATTGTGAGACGTCGAGGATCCCACATTTACTAGAAAATCGGCTCACAGATGGCGGTAAGATTGTTAGTCTTATACGCCGGCTACCCTTTACTCAACAGGAATATTCCTGGTACTCACTTCTGTTAGAGGCTGAGTCGACCCCAGGGGCATAATTAGGCTGAAAGTATTTGGTCAATTGAAAAATCCAATGACTTCTTTGGAAGGGGGTTAAAGTGAAAAATAAACCTCTTGAAAAATTAAAAGTTCTAACTTCTGGAATATTATGTCGTGTAGTCCGTTGAAAGTAAATCGACGTTTCGGAGGAATATGTCAGGGTTAAACATGAGCCGCGCAAGAAACCAGAGTGAAGAAAGTGGCAATCAGAGTAAAGCGACATGTTCCTCTGAAAATAATGGACCTGAGGTCCTTACAGCGGTGACTATGAAGAGGATGTTACGCCGTGCAATCCAGTAGAGGTTCACCGATATTTCTGAGGAACATATTGCTTCCATCCTCAGGCTCGAACAGTAAAGGAAGCAGGTAGTTAGTAACAACAGACGGCGAGCAAGCTTTGCTTTGCTTGACACCTGTTTCTTTCTTGTTACTTGCATTGCTTATTCTTCGACCTTGAGGATGGAAATAACATGTTCGCTCGAACCTTTCGTGAACTTCAACAGGACTACGCGATTTTACATTTCAGAAGACAGTAACTTTTTCTTAAAAATGTTCACTTAGAAACCCGAATGGGATGTGCGAGCATAACAGCTAGGTTCTGAAAACCGGAAGTTGATGAAGTGGCTCAAAATTGTGTCCTATGGCAGCAGGATTTGATATTAGGGGCGTTGAGACTTTGGGCTCCGTCACCAAAGTCTTGATGATAAGTTACGTAATGTGAACGAATGGATGACTGCCAGTGATGAAACAGAAAGAATATGGAAGGAAAAGGTTGTAGCGTGCTCCAAGGCACTATACAGAAACAGATAGAAGGGAATTACGAAAACTATGACGAAAAGAACTCGGGGTAGTCAGTCCATCTATCGGTCATCGAACACGGGATCTCCCAAACACGAACTACGAAGGCGGTGGCTATATGATTATTATTCACTCTTCTTCATCCACTCGTCCTTATTGATATTGCCAAGCGTTATGATGACTGTAGACGGAGTTCGGATTGGTAATTGGATTTATTGGACTCTTATAGACTGTAACTACGAGAAACTATAGCGCTATCGCTAATTCACATACGCTACGACTTACTACAGCAGGCACTAAGTCCTCTCAGTCTGCTGTGTCTTCACCAGTCGTTGTCTAGTAACGGCTTCCAAAACAACAGCTTCTTCAGCTTCCCTGTTCACGCTCTTACTGGCCGCCGACTGTCCCTCAACTAATTAAACTTTAGACTTGTCGTGCTTATAACATCTCTTCACGGCCCGCATATAGAACAGAGAGTCAGAGTCAAAATCACTTTAGACTGACGGTTTGCCGCCAATCAGTTCATGTTGGTGGCAAGCCCCTTGAGACTCACGATCGCCATTTCTTTTTAGCTGAGCACTTGCTTTCATAGTCCATATACGTGTATAACATCTTCTCTGATGAGAGAATAGTTCTGTCGTTTCCATTTGCTGCTGGCCCTCGCCAGGGCAGTCTCAGGTCCGAGTCACGCGCGACTCATGATTACATTTTACTGTCTCAGATTCGAGACTCTCCCAATCTGCAGGTCCAGGTCCCCTTATTTACATACCCCAGGAACAGGGTGGCCCAGTTATACCCATAGGTATTGGGTTCCCTTTACGTCGCCTCCTACGACTTACAGGGCCACGGTGGAGGAACTCGACCCCGCCTCCACACGGGGATATATCACTCGCAGTGTGTGTGTGAGAGAGAGAGAGAGAGCAAAGAAGTGGTGGTGGTAGTGAGAGACACTACACGGGGGGGG
>NW_019729223.1:1518456-1542557 GCF_002891405.2 Cryptotermes secundus
TTTGTTTGTTTGTTTGTTTTTGCTAACGTTGGGAGGGCTATATTAAGGCGAAATTTTAATGTTAACAATGGGAGGGCTATATATATCACTCGCATATAAAACACCGCTTCCAGTGCTGCCGCACGGACCTCCTAGAGATCACTCTTCCCCGGTTAGTACATTAGTGCGTGTTAGGAATCTTCTGTCTAGCAACGGTCGTTGTTTACAGAGTCGTTGATTAGCAACGGGTCTATATGGAACCACCGACAGGGCATAATTTTAAGTTTCTATGCTACAAAGCCTTGGCGTCTGACTAGTTTGTTTGTGTAGTGTTGTGTATTTACGAGAATGTTAGTAACTCAGACTCCATAGTGTTGAATGATCAGATAACATTGAATTATAAACTGAAAAGAATGTGATAGAAAACGGTTGAGGTTTAATCTGAGTACCTATTTTGGTATATATCTAAAGTGTGGAAGACCTATGAAGAAAACTGTCAGGTGTCTGGTGTTCGAGTCGAGATTCGAACCAGGCACCTACGGAATAAAAGTAGGAAACAGTATAGCATCTTATATTTGGACTGAGGGAATCGACGGAAAAGCTCATGCTAGTCGGTTGCTGGTAGCTCTGGGCTGAGTCAAAAGGCCATGCCTCGAGGCACAGGAGGTCCACATAAACACACACGTGCTGTCAGTGCACACCAAAGCAAAAAAAAAAAAAAAAAGAATGCGTTAGAAATTTTATGGAGGCGAGTTGAACGTATGAAGCAGAGTTCTTCTTGAGAAGCTACGAGTACTAACCGCTCAGCTGACGAATAAATTAACTGTCATTTGTACAGTCTTGCCTTGTTCACAAGAGAATAATCATTATTCTGCGCCAAATGAATCCAGACAATATCTTTCAATCTATTTTTATGATCACTTTAAGATCATTGTCATATTCGTGCCTAAACTTAGAACTGGTTTCCGGCCAAAATTTCGTACACATTTTTCATATTGTCATGATTTAAGATATGACTATAGACGGGATATGGATTGGTGAATGGATTTATTGGCCACTTATACACACCACTCGAAACTACAAGTAATTATAGCGCTATCGCTAATCTCCACACTTTATCAATCACCTCAGCATCTGCTAAGGATTTTCCAGCCTATTGTTTCCTCATCAGCCGTTCCCTGGCAACGACTAGTGGAGAGTCTTCAGCTTAGGCGCTCACGTCGTTACTGTCCGGCGAATATCCCACTAATGAACTGTCGACTTAATTATAGCGCTATCTCTTCTCAACCTCCCTTCCAGAACGCAAATCTCAACTAACTGCCAGGCTGGCGGCTACTTCACACCATCCTCCTAGTAAGTCCTTCACAGACTGACTTTCCACTAACTGAGAAGCATCAGTTGCCTTCAAGATAATTCCTCGGTACGGACCACATAGAAAACGCCGTTTTCAACAGTAACTCTATTCCTATGCGCATATTTGTTGAAGCGGGAACGTGTTTACCGATCCGTTGCCTAGAAAAATGTTGCACAGCACCATTGTTTATTCGCTTATGACAGAGTAACTGCTGTACACGCTACAATATTTACCAAAAATACCACCTTCCTCGCTAAATAGCTCGCTAATAGTTACTTTTAATTAGTGTCACACAAGATCAAAATTATTCTCATTAAACAGGTAACTGCAGCATGAAAGTGGGCGCCAGCGAATTCTGAATGTACGTCAAAGCACATTAATTCTTTAGCCTCCTTAACCCAGTCTGGGTTTAGTGATTAATTTCATTCTCATAGCAGATCCCTCTCATAGTCATTTGCGTAAGAGAAAGGTCACAATCCGGTAATAAAGACCACGGAAGAGGATCTTAAGGCAAGTGAGCCGTCACGTTTCGCAGAGTAATTTCACAGGTGGCCAAGTTTCTGACATACTGTTCTTCTTAATTACGAAATGCCTCTCGACTCGGAAGCAATCAATCATGAGCGCACCACGGCAATCCTAGAAGAATTACTCCAACAGATGCAACAAATGTACGAATATACATCTGACAGAATTGGTTTTAAATCCAATGAAACTATTTCGGAATTCCGAAGGTATTCTCTTTAACCGGGTGCAAATTTACAGACAATTGTAAAATTACATCAAATAAATAGTTTTCATGAGTGTAAAGTCATGAGAAGTTTCCAGAACAACCGGATAAAATGATTCACTGGCTGCTGATAAGTTTGAAATCAGGTTTAAAGCAAGATGTTCTATAAGAACGTACGAAACGTCTCAAATCTGAGAGAGTAAAATATGATCGCGAGTCCCAAGGGACTCGGACACGAGAAAGACTGCGATGGCAAAGTCCGGCAGCATCAGACCCGTCCTCTCGTCAGGGGCGCCCCACAAAAAGAAGACCATAACTGTCAAACAGTAATAAATATCTGGTCATGAGGACCAAATGGGGCTTGACTCCAAGATTTATTGACTGACCGTCAGTCGCAATGTGACTTTGACTTTGTCTTGACGATTAATTGAATGCAGTTGAGAGAATCGTATAGACTAGAGCGAGAGCAAATTGGAGTTGGTAGCACCAAGAGAATAGAAGATTTAGTCACAGTGAGGCTGTTTTAATTCCCCTTTACCTGGAGACGACTAGTGAAAATAGACTGAAGGCACTAGTGTGTGTAACAGTGATTTATAAGGTGTATAAATAGCGATGGCCGGTCACGGTAGCCGAGCGGTCTAAGGCATGCACTGTCTTCGCTCGCTCGGAAGAGATTCGGGTTCGAATCCCACTCAGGGCATGGATGCTTAGTTTGTGTGCGTTTTTCTGTGTTTGTCTACAGGTAGAGGCCTTGCGACGAGCTGATCACCCGCCCAAGGAGTCCTACCGAATGTGTAAGATATAGAAAAACTGAAGTGAACGGAGAAGTTCATGGAGGTAGGCCTAGGCCCACTGGGGCCGTAGTGCCAAGGGGAAAAAAATAAATAGCGATAGCGCTGTAATTACCTGTAGTTATTGATGATGTGTAGAGTAGTAAATAAATCCGTTCATCCAATCCAGAACCCGCGTTATTAGTCACGAATACACGTGACAGTATTTACTCAACGCCATAACCTCTTCAGATGATAAAGCATTGTTCAAAACCCAAGTGGCGTTGAGTCATGGGAGTTAGATGCATTATACTGTAATTGTTGACCTGTTGTTACGTAATGACTCTGTAAACAATGCCCATTGCTAGGAAACAGATTCCTAACACGCACCAATGGACTAACTGGGAAGAGGCTTTCTCTACGCAGTCCGTGAGACGGCTGCGTGACGCAACAATAGAAGTGTTGGGAGCTGTGTTTTCTATGCGGTACGTGCTCAGGTGTTATAGGCAGGACACGTCTAGATTTTAGTTAGTTGGAAGGCAGTCGCCGACCAGTAAGGGCGTGAATACGGAGGCTGAGGAAGCTACGGAGTTGAAAGCCGTTACTAGATAACGATTTGTGAAGACACGGCAGATAGAAAAGTCTTAGTGCGTACTGTAGTGAATGGTAGAGTGTGTGAATTAGTGGTAGTGCTATAGTCACTTGTAGTTATGATGTGTAAGTGGTCAATAAATCTAATTACCAATACAAACTCCGTCTATAGCCACTGTAACACGTGACAATATTCTGAATAATTAAAACTTATCTACTCAGTATAAGCACAATAGACCACTGTAGGTCGCGCTGCAAGGGCCGAGAAGGCCCACCCCTCATACATTCATTCACACATTCATACTCAGTATAACGAAAGAAACCGTATGATGAAATTTACAACCAACTAACAAGGTGATTTTTTAAATTAATTACATTTTACATTTATAAACTGACGTTAATAGCATAGCGTAAGGCTGTGCAACTATAAAAATGAAAAAGAAATGTTGAAAATAAAGTATACATGAACGAAAGTTCATAAAACAAGCACTGCAAGTAAATTAATCTTATTTTGTAGTTTAACATGAAAGCCTGACGGGAAGGAGAAGCCTGGGCAAGCAAACGACAAGGATGTTTGTATTTGTGTTCATTAACTGGGACTTAATTACAATTACAATTTATCACCCACGTCCCTCGACGCATTGCAGGAAAAAGCTGAACGTCCGTCTGCACTCTATTTACACAGTAAATGTCTGTCAACAGCCAGCGATCCACAGCGGGGATGCACAACGTACAGAAGAGTAGGCCTGGCTGGTTCTAATTACCGTCGTATTCAAGCTCAGTTAGTTAGGCACACGAACTAGCATGAAGATTCATCGTCGTGATCACAAAAGCTTACCACTAGACCCCAAGTTAGTTCGACATATTTCATTCCCATACTGTAGTCCTCCATGTTAAAGGTAAAGTTGTCCTTGTACTTAACTAATTAAGCGCTATGCCATGAAGGCGTATGGGGGAGTAGATGTAGAGACCCACGGATTCTTGACCTCGGTATTAGTTGGAGGTGAGTGGTCATCTTCACGCCGCGGCAGGTTTACCCCCGGAAAGTCTGGGTGGGCTCCACAACCGGTCTAAACGACACGAAGAACAGAGAATTCTGTTTGGAACTCCGACCTCTGGCTTGTCCAACCCGTACCCAGCCACTATACCGACTGCGTTATCCCGACTCCTAGTGCTCCATGATATATTTTAATAATATCCATCTATCTATTTCTAGGTCTCCTCCCTTGAAGCTCATCGGACAAAATGTACGAATTTCTCTTTTCTCTAATGCATGTTATATGTCGTCCCACCCTATTTTTAATTTACAATTTTGAGATGAGGAATTTTCATATCTAAGACCATCATACAAACTGGAGGACGGCCACTTTTCGGCTGTCGGAGACTATTTGCTCAACATATTCAGAGCTGTCCCACACATCCGGTTACCGTTTCCTCCATCCGCAAGACGAGACCACGCCAAGAACAGAATAAGGAAGCCACTGTCATTAATCAACCAGCAGGTCTCCCATTCCAATGGCAAAGAAGTGATGTGGCATGAAAAGACTGAGGAAAATCGTGTAAACCTCGTCAGTACAGCCAGTTACCTTGTCTATATTCTAACAGTGTACCTTCCGGTAGGAAGGCTGGAGCTTTACCGCTTTTCAAAACTGATCATTTCATCATCACTGACAAAACAGTCCTGTTTTAGCTGTAGCCTTCCTGAGCGGATTCTGCCAGGTTGCATCCGGTTCTCACTTCTTTGGATTTCGTGACGATAATTTTTCTTTTAACAGAGCAAGATCGTCTGCCTTGCGTCCAACCCCCGAACATCGGGTTCCCTTTTCGTCATCTTCTGTGACTTGCAGGGCTACAGTGGAGGTATTCTAACAATCCTCCACACGGAGAAATCTGGTCGTTTACATAGAAATAATACATTTATCCTACGAAGAATTGTAGCAATTTGCAATACTGTTCAATACGTGAAACTTGATAAGCTTATTTATTTGTTCATTTATTCACTCATGCGTGCATTAATTTTTAATGTATATAACAAGGTTTTCAATACTTCAGATCACTGAGCGTCGAATGAAAGAGTGATGAATGTATAATGAGTTTCAAATGGCGTGGAATAAAACGACCGTAGCCTAATTTGCCTGGAAGTATTTTTTTATTGCTAGTGGGGTGGGACTAAGTCCCTTGTACTGCGGCCACTTCTGACCTACTTTACCAGCCCCAGATGATAGGTGAGGGTGATTGTGGAGCAATTAGTGGTATGAAGATTGGCAGGGGAAACCGAAGTACTCGGAATAAACCTGCCCCAGCGCCACTTTCGCCCCCACAAATCCCACTTGGCCAGACCCCAGATCAAATCCGGGCCGCCGCGGTGGGAAGCCAGCGTCTAACAGCTTGAGTTATGTCGCGGACCTGCCTGGAAATAACTAGGAAACCAAAGAAAGCCGTCAGTATCGATAACCAGTCTCTGGATCGAGATATTACCAAGGATCTCCCGAACACGAAGCAAGTTTGCTCGACAATATATGGCGATTTTCAGTTTGAGAAGGAGGCCGAGAGGGGAAGGTGAACTCCAGGAGTACACAGTTTCCAAATACGTTACTTACTGTTTTACTTAAATTAATGACTTTGGGATTCAATGCTTTATGCATACTAATGACACTACATTCATTATACTATGTGCCTATATTCTTTTCCCCTTGTACTTCGTTTAGCACAGGAAAATATTTAAAATATAATTTGTAAATTGAAAACTAAGGGTTTTACTGCCATAGTATTAAGATTACACACTTCTGAGATGTGACGTCATTTATCTCTTAAATAAGTACTATTGCATCTTCTATTATGAACAAAAAATTTGCAGGTTCCATCGAAAAGTTGCTTGCTATGTACCAGAATACATGGGATCACATCAAAGAAGACAGTGACCTTAAAACCTGTAAATTTATAAAAATGTTTATTTTATATTTAAGGGCCCTAATGCCATTTTCTAGGGTAAGCCGCGTTTGAGAAAAATTATGCTGCTGGTCTTCACGTAAAGTTGTCTTCTTAACTAGCCATTGTACATTAAAGTTTAGTCATCTAACAGCTTCCAGTGCAGACCCTAAAAATCAAGTTTTATCAAAATCCGTGCATTAATTTGGGACACAGAAAATGTATTGTCTCCCCATTAGTCATTCGTTTTATGCACCCTATGCAAAGAGTACACAAATATATTTTTTTCCTTGGCACTACAGCCCCAGTGGGCCTAGGCCTACCTCCATGAACTTCCCCGTTCACTTCGGTTTTTCTAGATCTTACACGTTCGGTAGGACTCCTTGGGCGGGTGATCAGCTCGCCGCAAGGTCTCTACCTGTACACAAACACAGAAAAACGCACACACAAACTAGACATCCATATCCTGAGTGGGATTCGAACCCACGATCCCAGCTTCCGAGCGAGCGAAGACAGTGCATGCCTTAGACCGCTCGGCTACCGTGACCGGCACACAAATACGTATATAGTCCTCTAATATTATATCAAACATACAGGTTGTCCCAGAAGGAAAGGTCAGTAGTCTAGGAGATCACAGTATCGGTCATTCTTAGCAAAAATTGTACATGCATAAATGGCCTATTCCGAACGTTTCCGAGATAGAGCTATTTCACTGTACAGTTCCGAAATTGTTGGTAAAAATAGGTATTACATACTGTTTCTAATACCAGTACTTATTGTTCAAATGAGCAAATTTCACCATCAACATCAATGCACTTTGCAACTCGTGTGAGGATATGGCGTGTTGCTCCTCTGTACAGTGAAATAGCTCTATCTCGGAAACGTATACACACATTTTTCCTTAGAATGACATATTATGACGTCCAAATATATTGACCCTTCCTCCTGATACACCCTGCTTAACATCAACCGAGAGCCGTATATTTGAACAAACACATTTCTTAACACAATAACAACTCGATTAATGAATCGCATCTCAATATAATTACATAGCATCTCAATTTAATTACATACAGGCAAATACAATTTTTAAAACGTAGATCCCTCCTGTAGGCCGGTCACGGTAGCCGAGCGGTCTAAGGCATGCACTGTCTTCGCTCGCTCGGAAGCCGGGATCGTGGGTTCGAATCCCACTCAGGACATGCATGTTTGTGTGCGTTTTTCTGTGTTTGTCTACAGGTAGAGGCCTTGCGACGAGCTGATCACCCGCCCAAGGAGTCCTACCGAATGTGTAAGATCTAGAAAAACCGAAGTGAACGGATTTCATGGAGGTAGGCCTAGGCCCACTGGGGCTGTAGTGCCAAGGAAAAAAAAAAATTTGTGTACTCTTTGCATAGGGTGCATAAAACGAATGACTAATGGGGAGACAANTCTGGGATAATGAAGCACAATTCGATATTCCTGTTTCATTTTATTAAACGACAAACACCTTTCTTAACTTCACTTCGGCACCTGATTTCCACTGTGTCACAAGCAGTGGGCCTTTTACGTGGTTATTAAGAGACAGAATACAAATTACTGATGCCGACGTTTTTGTCCTGAATGAGGACAAGTCATGAGATTATGTCCTGTATTAAGTGATCAATTCACCGGCAAAACGGGCCTGGTACTGATGATCTCATGTGTTATTTGCTCTTCTAGAAGAGGCCCGTATGTCAACATTACAACGACCTCATGTGGATCCCTCTTGAACATTTGTAACCTACGCACTTCTGGAAAAAAAAAGTCATTCCACTTGTCCAAGTCGAGATTAGGTTAGGAACTACTTCAGAAGGGTCAGTCCGAGCATCCTACGTAAGGGAAAATGAGGGAACAGCCCTATATCACGTCACATATTTACAGTTTAGGCCTACCTCATACGGACAAACTTTTCTATAAACTAACAATGTATGTATTTTATATTATGCCGGCAATTTTTCCTTTTAAAAATATTTTACCGAATCATAATTGAACTCGAAACATTAGTTAAGATTAAAAACACACTCAGTTAATTCGGAACAACTCAATTCACCCTCGAGGTGAAGCAGTGTTTAACATACCAAGGGTTACGGGTTCGATTCCTACCGTTGTTACTAATCTCAAAGACAAAACACCGTGGAGCGGAGATATATTTTTATTATTATTCTTATTGGTGTGAGACTGAGTCCACTTGGTAATGCGGTCACTACTGGCCTATCGTACCAGCCCCACGTGATAGATGATGCTGATTGTGGAGCAATTGGTGGAGTGAAGATTGGCAGGGGAAACCGAAGTACTCGGAGAAAACCTGCCCCAGTGCCAAATTGTCCACTATAAAATCGACATGACCTGAACTGGGCTCGAACCCGGGCCGCCGCGATTGGAAGCCAGCTAAACGCCTGACCTATGGCGCGGCAAGCTGATAGTTGCTTATATAATTAAGGAATTCCCCGATTTATGTAGACTACGATAGCTGATTAAAATATTCACAATAGCTCACCACTGGACCACTGAGCTAGTTGAATCTATTCGAAAGACTTACACTCAATTTCCCTCCACATTTTAATACTTGTCCATCTATGACTACGTCTCCCAAGTGGTCTACTCGCTTCGGGTTTTCTAACTGAAGTTTTTGGGTAAGGTATCATTCATCTCCCGCATATACGATACTTGTTTCGTCCATGCCCTCCCTTCCACGCGATCAGCATAATACCGTATTTACGCATGTATAGGCCGCACATTTTTTGCCAAAAATTCAAGAGGAAAACTTGGATGCGGCTTATATTCGAAATATTCGAAATCACACTTCATTTAAAAAAAATTATATTCATAATTAGTAATACAGTGTGTAATACTTCTGAAATAATATTCCAAGAAAATTATTTTTTCTATAATTTCTGTCTGAAAATTGTGCTGCGGCCTATACACGCACGCGGCCTATACATGCGTAAATACGGTAACATCTGGCGAAGAGTATCCTCACTGCATAATATACGCTGTCCTTCCCATAGGACAACTGTCGCTAGGCACAAGAAGACGTTATTCCGGATTCTAAGTCCACAAAGCGACGGATATAGAGATTAGTTCTACAAGTATAATAAAAATCACTGAAGGCATCAGCAGAACTAATTACCAAAACACACTGCATATGAAGTGGCCTGTATTTCAGATAATGGACAAATTCCTGTACAACTGTGGTGTAACGTCATTTACAGCCACACCACAATACTCGGTCGATGCGCATTTAATTCTGCAGGGCCGTAAACTAAAATAATAACAATAATAATAAAGAAGGGGTAGGCTCTCAAAGAATACCATAAACAATTTCTTAATCTGAAGAAAGTCGTCTTCTGGGTTTTGGCGTCGTGTATTCTTCGTTTTCGCCGACGTTTCGGAGGAACTTATCGCCTCCATCTTCAGAGCAGGTGAATGGCTTGTGAATGAAGAGAGCAGTAGCTTAATTACAAACTTCCTAATCTCTTTCACGTTACTCGTGTTTGGTCTCATTTTCATTCCCCTACTTAATGTCGCGCCTTACGTAAATATGGAAACGGAAGTCAACAACAGCGAAGTGTGGGTGTCAGTACCCACGTGTGTGAAGCTATGCACACGGGTATCAGTGCGCGTTGCGTTACGTGTGCGCCAAAGTTCCCTGCATTCTACACTACGTAAATCAGGAGCCACTCGTAGTTCAGAGCAGAAGAGAGAGAGATCGAACCAGATCACAATTCAGCCTGTAGAATTATTGCGAGTGATTGTAAAGAATGTGTCAATAAATCCAGTCATCCAATCCAAACTCCGTTATTATTAGTCACGCCGCCATAAACACGTAATAATATCAAATATTTGTGTTGCTCGTTTACTTACAAAGGATGTGTCACTCTGGAGGAAATTTAAAGCGAAAACATATAAAAGGGACTAAATATTTTTTAAATAAATGGAAAATAGACGACTGCAGCGAAAGTAGTTAACGCATCTCAACAGAATGGTCAAATATACTCCTAAAACCTACTCTTCAGCACAGAATGAAGGGATAAAGAGAGACCATTTGAAACAAGTATATATAGCTGGAGCAGGTTTGACCCTAACCTCTGACGGGGAGAAGAGAAACAATTTTGCGTAAGGAATTGTCCTTTGTTAATTTTCTTAATTAAAAGCAATGAAAATCTGGGTTAAAAAACAAGCTCACAAATTCACTTCAGAGGCATTCTGAAAAAGAATCAAAGAGATATGATGGCCAACTACAAACCTACAACTTATCATGTTGTTTTGTCTCGTGTGCCGGCTGTTTGCCGCTAGTCTTGGCTTTTATGGACGCTAGTAGCTTCAGACAGGAAACCAGACAGCTTCTGCAAACCACTACAGCTTAAAATGGAAGTTTTAATTTATATACAGGGCACGGCACAGAAAAGAAAAAGAAATTCTTATAATATGCTAATTAATTGTTACTTATATATAAGAAAAAGTGACAGAACCGATCTCTGACACGTTCAGGAGCTAAATGAAGGAACTTGAGAAAAAGGCGATGGAACTTCTAAACAGGCAACAAAATTACTTACAAGAACTGTTATGTTTGATTCTAAATGAGGCTTGAGTTAAGAAGTACCATACATACGAGAGAAAAATAAAGAATAATAAGAACACTAATAGAGCAAGCTGTTAAAATGGCGGCGAGTTTTGTAACCAACCAACTGGCTCCACGTTACAGTCACCATATCCAGCATTACAAATCGATATGGCTGTAAGTTCTTATTTGAGAATTCCTTTGAAAGCGCAGCAGCGTCAGGTAATGCTAACAACAGAAACAAATGGAAATCGCATTCACAACAAACATCATGAGCTGATTAAATGAAGACCAGAATTTTCATTTTTCCGTGCCCTGTTTGAAACCATGAATAGTAAAATAATCTACATAAATGTGAAATTTTATCTTGTTGTTAATTTTATAGGGATGGAACATACCCTCCGACTCTATGTAACAAGCATGGGTTGAGAATGTCTAAGCATAAGATGCTGAGTAGAATATTTAGTCTGAAAGAGAGAAAGTAACAAAAGGACAGGAAAATTACACAATAAATTCATGATTTCTACCTTACACAAAACACCATTAAGGCCATTAAATCAAGGGGAAATATATACACGAAATATATTGATTCTATGAATTTTGCTTGGAAAGTCCCTACTGGAAGAGAACACGTTTTTGATCCTGGTGTAGGTTTGCAAGATTAAAAATGAAATCATTCTCGGAGAAGAAATTATGAAAACATGGATATGTTTAAATTACCTCAGCATAGGGTCAATTTGGGGTAGCGGAGCCGGTATAGCGACTGCCTACGGGCTGGACGACTGAGAGGTCGGAGTTCGAGTCTCGGTAGGGTCAGAATTTTCTCTCCTCCATATCGTCCAGACCGACTCTGGGGCCCGCCCAGCCTCCTATCCAAAGGGTACCGCGGGCTCTTTCCCCGGGGTTAAAGCGGCGGGGGCGTGAAACTGACCATTCTCCTCCAGCTAGTGCGGAGGACAAGAAAATGCGGATCTATACATCCTCTATCCCATACACCTCAATGGCATAGTGCTTAATTAGTTAAGCACAAGGACAGCTTTACCCTTTTTTACCTTTATTAGGGTAAAATTATAGGATTCTTTAACATTATTACGAATGTTCTTCATAAAAATTGTTACAATCTGAATAGCATCTTTTCAAGGAATGTTCTCTTCCGTAAATCAAAGTCATACACATAGAATTTCTTTATTTCCGAGCCCTATAAAACGTTTCTTAGACCTGGGCGCAAATGAAATATAACATTTGATTATATCTTAGAAATATATGGCATTTTTATTTTTTATTTAACGACGATGTAAGTGTCGAGACTATACAGCATCGATGTTGATTTCTTGATGAATTTGGAGTAATTGATTTAATGTGAATTGGCAGGGGAGACCGGATTACTCGAAAGAAATCCGTCCCAGTACCACTTTGTACACTACCAACAGGAAAATCTGTCGTGAAGACGTACATCTGAATGAATTAACTCCAAATTTCAGTTGTCCATGGACACGTTTATGAACACTCGCCTTCCATAAAGCAATTAATTCCCCGGTCAGATGTGTAACTAACAACTTTCCAAGGAATACTCTGTTCGGACAGTCGATGTTCGTACTCAGGATCGAAACCAGATAGAATGAATCCTTTCTAATTTAATGGTTCACAGCAATACTGCAGCTCACGTACGTAACAGTGGATGTATCTCACAGCGTTAAACACGACTGTACACGTGACTGCAATGTGGCAGGTACATCACGTGATTTTATGTGACTGCTCAGAGTTGCTAGAATTTCCCAGTCCTATTCTCTCTGAACGTCTAGAGAACTTCCGCGTGTTCGCACATTAGGCTTGGGAAAATTACATAATGAGCAGATTCATAACTTGTATTCTTCGCCAAGGATGACTGGAAGGATCTAAACAGGAGCAGTGAGATGAGCAAAACATGTAGCATGCATGCGATAGAAGGGAACTCACGCAAGGAGACTGCAGGGAAAGCCATTAAGAGAGAGACCACTAGGAAGACCTAGAAGTAGGTAGGGGGGTGATATTAGAGAGATCTCAGAGAAATAAGACTTGAGTGGTACGGACTGGATTAATCTGGCTCAGAATAAGAACCAGGGGCGGGCTCTTGTGAACATGGTAATGAACATTCGAGTTCCATAAGATGTACGGAAATTCTTGAGCAGCTGAGCGACTGGTGGCCTCTCAAGAAGAACTCAGTTCTACTGTGTCAGTTTTTAGTTAGCTCTATTCGCGCACTGCAAGATATTGCAATTTATCAAGAAACTTAAAGAAAGCTGCCCCCTTTATAAAACTACTATCTGTGTTTCTTATTCAAAGAAAGCATTAAGTTGGTACATTAAGATTCACTGATTAATTTATCACTTAGGTTAAAAAAGTTAGCATCTTCTTGTGTTATAGAAATACATAAATTCAACAAAAACTACTAACCTAATATGGCTGAACATTAGAGATTAATGCATGCCTTAACATGCGGTAGCGTATTTTCTAAGCACGCTTTTTTCGATTTGTCAAAGAGGCCTTCACAAATTAACTTGTGGTCCTTCATCATCTTACAGAAAAACCTTGACTCCAATCAGTTTCATTTTAATTTACGCGTTTTTTTTAATTTATAAACGTGTCCTCGGTGACAAGTTTTAAAATATCAGGTTGCCATAAAGAAATGCTCTTAAAAGTAATCTGCTCTTTGTGACATTCAACAGAAATAGGAATAAGCTTGTATTAGTTCACATTACAGCTACTTAAATAGATTCGTGTTTAGCGTTTTTCAATTCTTTAATATGGAGCTAAGAGTCTCAAAGGAAACTACGATAATATTGCTTCATATTATCTTTTCTGCGGAGATAAACCACATGCAGAAGCACGCGAAGAAGGCCATGTAAATCATCCTGTGCCTTTGAATTCCTGTACATATAACTAAACATATTTCGATGAAATTTGGTAGCATTATAACAGCTCTTACTGCAGAAGACAGACGAATTCAATTATATTCAATCAGTTTCGGTCTTAAGAATTTCTGCTATAGCAAAGGTAATGGTATCCCCTTAACAGGCCGTAGAGGCCCATAGGGTTGTGAGACGTCGATGCTCACACGTCTTCTAGACAATCGGCTCACATATGGGGAAGTTGTCAGCCTTACGCGTCGACCGTCTTTCACCCCCAGGAAGATTCCTGTACTCATTGTACTGTTAGAGGATGAGTGAAACTTACGGCCATAGTGCGGCTGGAAGGATTAGGTATATTGAAAAATTCACCTCATCGGTGCTCGAACCCGCGATATTCCGGCTTGTAGCATAGTGTTTCAACCAACTACGCTACTGCGTGCCCGCTCTGCTATAGCTTGAAACAAAATTCATAATTTAGATCACACTAACTAAGGGTGACGAAGCGGCCTCCGTAGTCTAGAGGTAACGTTCCCACCTCATGACTCGTAGTACGCGGGTTCAAATACCCGGCGGAGGTCGTCGAATTTTTAAGGGCGGAAAAATTCAGGGAACAAGACCTCCGGGAGGGACTTTAAGCCGTGGGTCCCGTGTCGTAGCTTTACGGCACGTAAAAGAACCTCATATCTCCAAAGGAGGTCACTGAGCCAAATTACGGACGTTTCCCGCCCAACAGCAGTCTCTAATACCTCTGGTAGATAGGGGAAGCATTATAGATACCTCTCAGCTAGTAGAGCCGGTCTCGCTGGCTGGGCGGGACTGATGGTAAGCACCAGTACCGGTAGGATATAGAGACTGGTAGAAATCATAGAGGGAAGCACAAAGGACCAATACAGGTCTAAGTGCATGGGGAAACCCCACCTTCTCCAATAACTAACTAACTAAGTAAGGGTGAGAACCTCTTCTAAACCTAATACGTAAATGAGCAGAGTAACTGTAGAGAAGCATAGGGTTCTCTGGGTTTCAAAACTATATTGTTCGGTGAAGGCCCAACTTTCGAAGGAACATACCGTGTCCATCTTAAATGTCGAAGAGTACGCCAACAAGAAACCAGCAATAGCGAGCGGCAAGGTTAAAAAACCGCGTGTGGAAAATTAGGCCTCATATAGGCCAGTCTTAGTCTGAAAGGAACAGCGAGACTGCGCGAGAGATTGGCTCACTTTTTAACACCGAAGATGGAAATGATATGTTACTCCAATAAGCCGGATTTTTTTTTTCAAACTAAAAGACTTTCCAAGCCAGAAGACCGCATTCTTCACAGTCACAATTGTGAGAAACACAAATCCAAGAGGGTACCTGTAATTCGCTACCTATCCCGGAAACTTGTTCCCTTGCTGAGGGGGGATATCCCAGAACATCACACTAGTCGATTCCCATACGGCGCGTCTGGAAAGGAATTCCACACAGTGGCAAAATTATGCGCGCCCGAGCGAAGGGGACATGGTTGCCATTATTATGCAATAAGATGGCTGAGGTGCGGTGGTGGGGGAATAGAGTTCAACGCCTGTTTGGGCGCATGCGAAGCCGGAACTCGGCCCCAAGGACGGCGGCGCACTCTACATAAGCCCCTGATGGGTCCCACCTTCTTCACCTGTCCACATTCCCCACGTGTTCGATGTGGTCTCCTCCCCCCTCCCCTCCGCCTATGTAAATCTGTTATATAGTACCATGTGGGATTAGGGGAAGGGAGGGAGGGAGCACACGCAGTTTTGCACACTCATTCGCAGAGTTCGTCCACAGCAGTACAGACATTGAACTACTTTTTATCATCTTCAAATTAATGCCAAACAAGCCAAGCGTTTTACAAGTCTCTTTTTCTATAGACGATATATATGAAAACAATGCATAGGGCCTACTGGTTTCAGTCTTTTTTTATTTGATTGGTTACTTCTTATACTATTTAAAGACAAGTTTACAACTACAATTCTTACACAACGTAGAATGAATTGCGGATAGGATAGTGACCCGTGAATAGGTACGGATTTAAAAGGAGGAGACTATGTCTTATTTCAAATTACTAATCGGGCATTCGCCTCGAGAGACTGAAGAATGACAGGGGAAGTTCAACCCAATGACGCGGTCCAGCGATCGGCACTCATGCTTAGAAATAATGAGGTGCCGGCTCACACGGTATATCGGATATCCTAACTGACGTTCTTAAGAGCATTTTCATAGTCCCTCCGGGTACTTATCGATCCAAAGCCTTAAATCAGGCCACGACCGCGTAACTCCGTATCTTTCAAAGTTACTATTCATTAATGATTATATTCGTGTACAGGACTATTACGCTTGATTTAGGTGACATGAAATTAGTGTAATCTCCAAACGGTTATAGATATAAACACGAAACCACTTGAAAACAGCAAGTAAATTCTTTAGTTTTTAGTTGCAAACACTGATTATTACATATCAGCCGCAAGTGGCGCTCCGATCGCTATGAAACGAGAATGGCGTCTCAAGTGCAAAAGGCTTGGATAGGATGAGCAGAAACAATTCTTTGGCCTCTTAGATCCCCGAACCTCACTCCATGCGATTTCTGATTATGGGGATGTGTGAGATACCAGGTATACCAACCTCCGAAGCTATACTCCTTTCGAGAGGGAATTTCACATGGCGTAGCCAACGTCGATGAGTCGAAGTTGCAGCGTACAAGGGAAGAATTCGAATACCGCTTTCACGTTAGCAGAGTAACTATTTCAACACATGTCGAACACGTCTACATGAACCTTGTGTTTTTCCATACTGTTCTCAAGTCGTTTCGTGTTTGTATCTGTATCAGTTTAGAAAATACACGAGTTTCACGTCAACTAGATTAATTGGGGCACGCGGTAGCGTAGTTGGTCGAGGTTATGATAAAAGACGGAAGGTAGCGCCTTCGATTCCAGATGAGGTCATTACATTTTTCAACTGACCTAACCCTTCCAGCCAAACTATGGCCCTGGAATCGACTCAGCCTCTAACAGAAATGAGAATTTTCCAGGGGGCTAAAGGGTGGCCGGCCGGCGCTTAAGACTGACAACCTTAACACCATCTGTGAGCCGACTGTCTAGAGAACGTGGGATCCTCGACGTCTCACAACCCTATGGGCCTCCATAGCCTGTTACACGGATAACTATCTTTTACTTAGATAATTTCTAATAAGCCATGCATAATATTATATTGTGGCATGTAGACCCTTTGATAGACAACAACCGCGAAATAAGCAGCTATACATCAGCCGTTGTTAGGTAATGGCTCTGCAAATAACGACAGTTGCTAGGTAACGGCAGTAACAAACATATGCAACAACAGAAAACTGTTGGAAGCAATGTTTTCTGTGAGGTCCGTACAGAAGATTTATAATGAGGGTCAGTTGTCATTAGAAGAGAGTCTTGGTACGGCAGTGAGAAGAGTAGGAGGTTAGTGTGAGGTGACCGCTAGCCTGGGAGTGAGTTGTGTGGCAGTCACCGACCAGTAACGACTTAAACACGGAAGCTGAGGAAGTTGCGATGTTAGAAGCTGTTACCAGGCGACAACTAATGAAGATACAACAGACTGAGAAGACTTAGTGCATGTTGTAGTCTAGTGATAACGTTCCCACCTCATGACTCAAGGTACGCGGGTTCAAACCCGGCGGAGGTCGTGGAATTTTTAAGGGCGGAAAAATTCAGGGAACAAGTCCTCCGGGAGGGACTTTAAGCCGTGGGTCCCGTGTCGTAGATTTACGGCACGTAAAAGATCCTCATGTCTCTAGGAGACCCCTGAGCAAAATTAGGCAAGTTTCCCGCCCAAGTAGTTTCCAATACCTCTGGTAGATGGGGGAAGTATCGAGGTACCGAGGGCTGACCTCGTTGGCTGAACGGGGCTGATAGCACGCACCAGTACCGGTAGGGTATCGGGACTGGTAGAATATCAAAGGAGGACGTACAATAGACTATTAGTCGCGGTGCATTGGGAAACCCAAACCCTCCAATAATAATAATAAATAGTGCATGTTGTAGTGAACTGTAGAGTGTGTGAATTAGCGATAGCACTGTAGTTACTTGTAGTTAAGATCTGAAAGTGTTCAATAAACCCAGTCTATAGTGACTCCGTACACGTGGCAATAATATCATTAGATTTAGAGCGTCTTTGAACAAACGGAGGAAGAACGAAAAATTCAGAATAGCGAGTGACCTGGCCATGATTCGAACAGAGCAGCGTCTCACAAATTGATCGGTACTTACATGAGCTTCGTGCTTTCGGAGTGCTTTCCACCAGATTCCCCAAGTTCCTCCAATCCTGATCTGTCTCTTGACGAAGAGACAAAGATCCTTCAGCAAAAGTTCGTAAGAAATATTAGCAGAAACTTATTAAGACAGTAGCAAATTTGAATAAACCGGGGTAGGTAAGGTAGGTAAGGGTGTCCCTGTAACAGGCCGTGGAGGCCCATAGGGTTCTGAGATGTTAAAGCTCCCACCTTTTTTATAGACAATCGACTCACAGATGGCGGTGAGATTGTCAGCCTTAAGGGCCGGCCCAGGAAGATGCCTGGTACTCATTTCTGTTTGAGACCGAGACAACCCCAGAGCTAATATGCGGCTGGAAGAATTAGGTCAATTGAAAAAATTCGAACCTGCGACCTTCCGGCTTGTAGCAGGGTGCCTCAACCAACTACGCCACAGCGTTAAATAAACCGGGGGAAACGACAAAATTATTATTCAACGCGTACAACCTCCTGATTTTTATGGTAGGATAGAAACGTCTGCCACATTAATGACGGCAATACTTATATACACTGAGGCACAGCAAACAGGAGCGTTCGTAACTTCACACCGAATTCTTGAAGACCATTTCACAGGAAACAAGGATAAACACTAACGTCAATTATCTCTCTCGCACAGTATACTGAGGAACTCCACAGTTCAAACAGAATGTTTGCTAATCTTCCCACACCTCAGCAGCTGAGGCCCTGCCTTCAACTTGTGCTGCATTCTTTAAGGTCTAATTCGCCGGAAATTTTGAGGCTCCATTTAAGAAAGTCCTTGCTTGCAAAAGGATAACAGAATTAGTAATGCGCGTTCACTTTTCGGCAGGCATGTGGAACACAGAAGCAGGCCTAAAGCGTGTTACTTTCGGATAAACACAGGGCGCATGCGGTAGCGTAGTTGCTTGAGGCACTATGCTACAAGCCGGGTTGGATTCCCGATGAAGTAATTGGTTTTGTCAATTGATCTAATCCTTCCAGCCGCATTATGGCTCTGGGGTCGACTCAGCCTCTAACAGAAATGAGTACCAGGAAATTTCCTGGCGGTAAAGGGCGGCCGGCCGGCGCGTAAGGCTGACAAACTAACAGCCAACTGTGAGCCGATTTTCTAGAAAATTTTGGCAACTCAACATCTCACAACCTTATGGGCCTCCACGGCCTGTTACAGCGATAGCTTTACCTTTTCTTACCTTAACTTTACTAGTATAATACCGACACGGTGCAGGAAGGTGGACTGAGGGTGTTTGAGAACTGGTTGCTGAGGAGAAAGGGCGCACACAGGAGGGATTAATTAAAGGAGGCTGGAGCAAGATGTACCACGAGGAGCTTCGTAACTTGCACCCACCACGAAATATAAGTAGAATGAGCAAGTCACGGAGAGAAGAGGAGAACACATAAGATTTGACTGGAAAACCTGAAGGAAAAGATCTAGACGGAGATGGAAGGATAATATTAAAATTGATCTTAGATAAATATGATAAGATTGTGAACTAGATTAATCTGGCTGAGGATAGGGACTACTCGCGGGCTCTTGTGAAGACGGTAATGAACCTTCAAGTTCCATGAAATGCCGGAAACTTAGAGTAGCTGACCAAATGTTGGCTTCTCAAGAAGGACTCAGCTGCATTGTGACAGCCAGTTCTGCATGCATGTGAGAGTGGTTTAGTCTTGACATGATTTAATTTAGGCACTGTTACAGTGATATTTTTTGCGAACGAGTATACAAGCGATAGAGCTGGACGCTTCTCCTATAGAGTCAGGCCGGCTCACATCTGTTCATGAATTCGATGCCTAGATGCAGAATTGGCAGCTCCTCCAGAAGGGCTCAGCTCCATGAGTAAGTAAGTAAGAAATTTCATATATAACAGAATTCTAAGATACTTGGAAGTAGGAACTGAGCAGTCAAGCGTTATTTTAAAACACTGACAGTGAGTGGTTTCAGTAAGAAATCACTATTTAATTATTTTTTTTTAGCTATTGGCATATTGGTTTACACTGTGACACTGTCTTGAGCACGCTAAACATACAGATCAACATTCATTTGAAATTCGTAGAATTCTATGATCATCTGCGTGAAAATATTCACGAAATAAAACACAATTTCCGAAATTACCGTATTTACGCATGCATAGGCCGCACATTTTTTGCCAAAAATTCAAGAGGAAAACTGGGGTGCGGCTTATATTCGAAATATTCGAAATCACACTTTATTTATAAAATTATATTCATGTTGCCAAATTTCGGAATAATTTCTACTCCTGAAATAATATTCCAAGAAAATTATTTTTTCTATAATTTCTGTCTGAAAATTGTGCTGCGGCCTATACACGCACGCGGCCTATACATGCGTAAATACGGTAATTGGTGCTTTAAGAGCTTAGGTGTTACCCTAGAAATTGTTTGGAAAGACCGAAAAAGAAGAACAAATAATCCAACAGGGACAGCCGTTTATGTCCCCGAAATATGCGAGAGGACATTCGAAATATAAATCAGCCATAATACTGAGTCAGCCGGTACAGAACACCTTTAGAATCTCTGCATTTCATTAGCCTCTCTGTAAGAAAGTAACATGAAGAAGTACGTGTACTTTCTAAACTGTCTACATGTGAGCAAGGAAACGTTTTTCAAAGTTTCCCCTTTGCCCTAGGCAACAACACGGATGGTACAGAACGTATTCTTCCCTGTGTGTTTCTATGTCTGGCCTAGCAACATCCCAACATAGCAGTCACACACAAACACCTACGCCCCTGTTTGAGACACAAGACAAGTCACAGAGACCAAGCTGTGCTATTTACAGATGCCAGAAGCTAAAGTAAAGAAGAGACACAGAGAGATGCTGAACCGTACAGGACTTCGCCCAGAACCCAACCCAACAACCTGCGATCACGGATAAGTTCAGATCTTAGCTGTACAGCTAAGTTGCTTCTTCAACGGCCCTTGAAAATAATTCACTGACTAAGAGATGCTTCTAGAAGCATATCTTGCAACCGAGCATGTTGGGACCTCATTCGACAGGTTCCTATATCAAATGACATGTAGCTCTTTTCATCATGTCCTTCCAGGCAAATTCAGGGACAGGATCTTAAAACAGACTATCACCGTTGCCCTCCATCCGTTCTAATTAAGTGGATATCCTCTTATCTTGTAACTAACTGCATGGAAATGAGTCCTTCTTGAAAATATAATGGTTCTTCAGCTACTCAAGGGATTTCCATCATTTTATAGAACTCAAGTTCATAATATTGTGTCCACAAAAGTTCGCCGTTGATCTCCTACCCTAAAACAGGTTAATCCAGTCCTCCGTTCCATTCTCTTTCTTAAGGATCTACTTTAATATTGTGACATGAGGCCTACAGCCGAACGTCCATTACTGAGCAACGGCTCTGAAATCACGTTCCCGCTACAACAAATAGCAACAAACGAGTCGTTACCAGGTAACAAGTTGCTAAACACAAAGGCGTTTCCGAGACAACGCATTCATAAAAAAAATAGAGGAACCCTTGGAGGTGATGACTTCTAGCTCGGCCGCATGGAAGCTTCAAAAATCAGTGCATTCGTGACTTCGTAGAAGATATGAGTCCGAGATTAGTGAGAGATTCTTCATAGAGGTTCTTCATACAGCATTCAGAAGGAGTTCAACGTGTGAGCTGTTATAAGCAACTGTAATTGTAAAGAAGCGCCAATAAACCCAGTCATCAAATCCAAAACCCACTATTATTAGTCACGCAAACCCTTACACGTGACATTAGCCTCCAGTTTATACAATAGTATTCTCAACGGTTTCTTTCTTATAGGTTTCCGAACCAAATTTGTGTATGGACTCCTCTCACTTTATTCCACACCAAACAAATTAATCAGTGGATACAGTGTACGTTACTAAACAGCGACTCAACCGCAGGATGCAGACCCCTGGCTCATTAAACAGCTCCAATTTAATCCTCATTTATAGTGATGAGAATATTAGAAGTTAATTAAGAAGGAGTAACTGAAGAATAAAGAAAAAATACACAATGAAGAGAATTAATAAGCTGTAATCTTCATAAGATACATTCTGCGTTATCAAATTTGGGTGAAATTTGCGGGACATTTAGTACGCATAGGAGAATGATAAATTAATGTAAAAGATTTAGAAAAGACTTCGAGAACAGAGACTCGTTTACAGATCCATACTGCATATGGATAAATTATATTCATAATATTTATTTCTTCTTGTTTCTACACAACCGCGGATAACCCTAAAGCACAGCGACTGACAAGACTAAGGCCTAGTGGAAAATTTGGATTTAAGGGTGCCGCAGCTGGGGTTAACGCTCATTAAATCCTAATTTGCCTGTTCCTCCACTAAATAAAAAGTTATATAAGGTAAGCTAAAAGCTATCCATGTAACAGGCCGTCGATGCTCCCACATTTTCTAGACAATTGTCTCAAGACAAGGGGTGGTCCTCCAGCTTGGGGGCTGGGGGTGGAGTTACCAACAAGAAGCTTGTTATGTAAGATTTGAGGCTTTCACGGCGGTGACTAAAAAAAAAAGCAGTTTTCTGGGATTTGGCACAGTGTATATGTGGTGTTAACCGACGTTCCTCCGAAACGTCGGTTAACACCACATATACACTGTGCCAAATCCAAGAAAACTGCTTTCTTCAAGAAGCTTGTTACTAATTGTCACAATGGACCTCGGACCTGGGTGGAAATTAGAAAGCCTAGAAACAATTTAAATACGCGTTTAGAAAGCTAGACACATGTGGAAAGCAACTGTTGGCAAGGGGTTACTCTCTTCTCTTTTAATGATAAGAATTCTTTCGGTGGAGTTATTCCCCATTTGGTATTCAATTCAGAATTAATTCCGAGTCGAATAAAGCAGGAACATCTAAACCGCATAATGACAATAAAATACAAGAACATATCTGTTAGATGCGTCTCCACCTGTCATACTTATGTGTGAGTTCTCAGGAAATTAACCTCTAAAGGTGTTATTTAAAGTGAGGTTTGACGCAGGACTTATGAATTCTTGCATAATGGTATGACTGGCATGTTATGTACTAATTAAAGTACAAGACTGCTGATTGATGACACCTGGCCTAGTGTTAACGTGATAAATGAGTTACAGATTATTTTTACGTGATACAATTTTTTGCGTGTCATTCTATCTTTATCTTTAATTTATCGACGGACGCTAGGTGAAGTTTTAAAAAAATATGTTGATCGTGTTTCGAAATTATTCGATTTTATTTCTGCCGATACACCAATAATGTGTGTGCTACCATTCAGTCCAGAATCTTTAGTCTTCTCATCTGCTGTCCAAAAACATAAAAATTAGAATATACAAAATTATAATTTCGCCTGTGGTTCTGTACGGGTGTGAAATTTGGTCTCTGATATTAAGGGAGGAACATAGACTGAGGGTGTTTGAGAACAGGGTGTTCAGGAGAATATATGGAACGAAGAGATGAAGTGACAGGAGGTTGGAGAAAAATGCATAATGAAGAACTTCATAACTTGTACTCTTCTCCAAGTATAATTAGAATGATCAAGTCAAGGAGGATGAGGTGGGCAGGATATGTAACACGAATGGGGGAGACGAGGAATGCGTATAGGATATTGGTGGGAAAGTCAGAAGGAAAGAGACCACTGCGAAGACCAAGGCGTAGGGGGTTCAAACCCGGCGGAGGTCGTGGAATTTATGAGGGCGGAAAAATTCAGGGAACAAGTCCTCCGGGAGGGACTTTAAGCCGTGGGTCCCGTGTCGTAGATTTACGGCACGTAAAAGATCCTCATGTCCCTAGGAGACCTCTGAGCAAAATTAGGGGAAAAAGTTTCCCGCCCAAGTAGTCTCCAATGCCTCTGGTAGATGGAGAAGTATCGGGAACCACTGACAGCTTCGCTGGCTGAACGGGGCTGATAGCGAGCACCAGTACCGGCAGGGGATGGCGACTGGTAGAATATCAAAGGGGGACGTACAATAGACTATTAGTCGCGGGGGATGGGGAAACGCACCCCCTC
>NW_019729223.1:1542678-1543350 GCF_002891405.2 Cryptotermes secundus
AAGAATGCCGTCTTCTGGGATGTGGCGCCGTGTAGATCTTGTGTAAACCGACGTTTCAGAGGAACGTATAGCCTTCTCCGAAACGTCGGTTCACACAATATTTACACGGCGCCGCATCCCAGAAGACGGCATTCTTCATAGTCACCGCCGTCAAAACCTTAAATCTTACATATTACGCACTGTTTCTAATACCGGCATTTATTGTTCAAGTGACAAAGTTTGTGCAGTTTACCTAGTATAATATATTTTTGAAAATTCCATCGTCAACTTCAATGTACAACTCGTGTGAGGACATGGCGTCTTGCTCGTCTTTACAGTGTACTATATAGTGAAATAGCTCTATCTCGGAAACCTTTCCTAGTAGGACACACGTATGTATAAATATTTTTGATTAAAATGACTGATACCATGACCTCCCAGAATATTGACCTTTCCTGCTGGGACACTCTGTATACTGGACACTTTGATTACCACAAGGACGTTTGCATATTTCTGGTCACACTTCACACACGGTCTTTTAGTACAGATGGGGGAAATAAATAAAGCGAATGAATGATCGCAGACATGGAAGTGCTTGACTAAAATTCATTCATTCATCAGTAATCTGTCAGACGACAGGTCCACAGTCTCTTCCAAAACATTCCTCCACTTAATGAGATCCAGAGCTTTCTC
>NW_019729223.1:1543462-1565323 GCF_002891405.2 Cryptotermes secundus
CTACGCTACCGCTGGTATAGCTCTCAGGGTCCTTGGCATACTCAAACCCCCTCACCACTATAAGGTGGAGACACCAACGAGGGGGGCTTGACTAAAATACCGTAATGTAAATAAGAATGAAGTTATTTTCCAAGTGAGGGTTTCGTGATTTTTCATATCGAATTGATATTTAATTATTATAGATATGAATATATTATTTAACAACTAACGGGCACCATAGGCATTACGCTCCGTAGATATAATTTAATTCTCATGGATTTAGTTATTTTTTTATTGCTAGTAGGGTGGGACTAAGTCCCTTGTACTGCGGCCACTTCTGGCCTACTTTACCAGCCCCAGATGATAGGTGGGGGTGATTGTGCAGCAATTGGTGGAATGAAGATTGACAGGGGAAACCGAAGTACTCGGAGAAAACCTGTCCCAGCGCCACTTTGTCCACCACAAATCCCACTTGACCAGACCCGGGTTCCTGGGAAGCCAGCAACTAACCGCTTGAGCTATGGCACGGCCAAAGCAGACATAAGGTCTGTTATATGGTCACGTGACCTTCCAGCCAATCCCCTTCCACCTGGAGTTCCTAAACCCAATACTTGATGCTTGTACTTGAAGAATCAAAGTTCTAGCGCATAGTAAGCCAAACTACACGTCTGAATACTGTCACACAACAACTGCAGTCGAAATCTAATTAAACTGATTTCTATGTACACTACGAACACAGATACTGGGAAGAACGATGACAAATGTTCTATAAGCGACGGGTTCGAATACCGCCCATCAGACTAAAGACGGGCATATTAACAATATATTTCTAATAACAATGAACGAATCAGTACTGAGTAGGGTTTGAGGTTCTCACAACAATGATTATGAAGAGTTTTGGGTTAGGACGGCGAGGAATCTGGTTGAAATCTCTTCTCACTGTTTTCCTTGCCTTGCTTACGCTTCAGTTCTGATGATGGACGTGGTGTGTTCCTCAGAAACGTCGGTTGACTCTCATCTGACTACACGGCGTTATATCCCAGAAAGTACCACAATTCGAATCAGTAACAAGTTAGAAATATATTCAGTGGTGGGCTAAAATAAATTACGTTTAAGTTAGGCCCAGAGAGGGTGTCTGTTATTCCCCATTTGGTAGAAGTGGCGCGGTTGTTGCATACTGAACTTTCTGGTTCTCTTCCTCGTGGATGTTGCTTGCCTTATTCTATTGTTTTCTATGGTCCTAATCCCATGAGGGTCATTCTATTTTATATCTCGATATTCCTGCCATTTTGTAGTTATGTTTGTGTTCGCTGACCCTGGTGTTACGTAGGCTTCCGGAATCCCCCCTACACATAGCGGCTACAACGGACCCAGTTTCCGGTACGATATTGCGCTTATCAGATGTAGTAGGGACAACGTAATGTTAGCATAATGACAATGAGATCGCGCTAAATCTGTCAGACCTATGGGTAATCGAGGAGTCTTCATTTTGTACTATAAACGTTTCAGGAAGAAAATTAATCTAAATAATATTTAAAAATGTATTATTACCTCTCGAAAACAGATTACGCCTGTTACAAAAAAAAACAGGCTAATAATTTATGATTATTTTGAAAATTACCAGAAACCTATAAATACACTATGTAAACGTAAGGTAAGCCAGTCACAGTGGCCGAGCGGTCTAAGGCATGTACTGTCTCCGCTCGCTCTGAAGCCGGGATCGTGGGTTCGAATCCCATTCAGGGCATGGCTGTTTAGTTTGTGTGTGTGCGTTCTTCTGTGTTTGTGTACAGGTAGAGGCCTTTCGACGAGCTGATCACCCGCCCAAGGAGTCCTACCGAATATCTAAGATCAAGAAAAACCGAAGTGAACGGAGAAGTTCATGGAGGTAGGCCTAGGCCCACTGGGGCTGTAGTGCCAAGGAAAAAAAGTAAGGTAAATTTATCTAAATAATTAAGCACTATGCCATGAAGGCGTATGTAGGAGTGGATGTATAGGACCACATTTTCTTGACGCCGGCACTAGTTGGAGATGAGTGGCTAGCTTCATGCCCCAAGCCGCTTTACCCCCTGGGAAAGAGCCCCAGGTACCCATTGTATAGGAGGATAGGTGGGCACCAGAGCAGGTCTGGACGACGTGGAGGAAAAGAATTCTTGATCCTATCGGGACTTGAACTCCGTAAGCAGTCGCTATACCGACTAAGCTATTCCGGCTTCCTAAATCCACTTCACAGAATGAAGATTTTTAACGTTAAAGTAAGAAGTACTCGTATTTATAGTTGGCATTTTGTTTTGAAGGATTAACGCAGAAACTACATTCGAGATCTGACGCACAAGCACTATGTAACGCGGCAGAGATGAGGCGCTCGGTGACAGCAACAGAAGCAACGAGAGGAGGCGGGTTGCCGGATTCCTGGAGCCGTGTAATTTCCCCCCTCCCTCGCTCCCTCAGCATATGCTTGGCGTTAGGTTCGCACGCAATCAGCCTCCCAGCAGCAAATTCTTGTCGTGGGAACGAATCATAAACAAAGCAACATCGAACTCAGACATGTGATTGCTACGTTCGAGAGAAAATGTATTCCAAGTGTAAAACTGGATTATCTTGAATACTCTCGTGTGCGGTCTGTGTATTTTGGAAGTTACAGGCGACTTGGTTCCGCGGGAACTCGCTGTGGTCATTTTTTTTCTAAGCTTCAGTCACGAAACCATAATCTGGAAAACAGCCATTAAAACATTTGAAAATATTTCTAAATTGCTAAATACCTCCGAACAAAAATAACAAATAGGAATGAGATTCAGAGATGCATTAAGGAGGGAATGAAATAAATAAAAGATAGGCCAGCTTGAGAAGTAGACGTGTCACTACTTCTACAACGCTCTCCATTTACGACGTTACAGAAGGAATTCCCGAAACTACAACGAAGTACAGGAAGGTCTCGTTTAACGCCGTGGATGCGTTCTCGTAAAGCCCGACGTTAAGTGAAACGAAGTTAGCGCATCAATTTTACCGTAAGCAAAAAAAGCAGTAAATTTCAATCAACTGCATCCAATATTTTTAATGATTAAATATTTCTTCAGCCCAAAATATGCCGGCCTTAACTGTCGATCTTCAGGATCAACCAGTATAAAAGGAAACGTTACACAGTTTACGTAATATATTTTAAAAATTCTGAGTTAAATGTAAAGTTATCCCCTGTGCTTAACTAATTAAGCACTAACCCATGAAGGCGTATGGGGAGTGGGTGTATAGATCCATATTTTCTTGACCTAATTATGCTACTTAAAGCGAGATCCCTTATTTAAGTTGAAACTTCTGTAACAAATCCCGATGAGATGGATTTTTTCAATTGACCTAATCCTTCCAGCCACACTATGGTCCTGGGGTCGACTCAGCCTCTAACAGAAATGAGTACCAGGAATCTTCCTGGGGGTAAAGGGCGGCCGGCGCGTAGAGCTGACAACCTTACCGCCATCTATGTGCCGACTGTCTAGAAAATGTGGGAACCTCGACATCTCACAACCCTATGGTCCTCCACGGCCTGTTACAGGGATAGCTTTACTTTACTTACTTTACGTCTGTAAACAACCAAGGCAGCTGTAAATAAGAGGAGCGCGCGTGTAAGATTGAACTCTGTGTCATTTGACATGTAGACTTCGGAATTTTGATATCAGCATACATGATCCATATTGTTACAATTGTTCTGCCTTGTCACGCTGCTGATAGGATCAGAGATCAGCAGTTGCAGCACGTGTCTGCCGGACAGCCACGTCAACAAAGACAAACTTCATTTGACTGCAATATTACTTCAGAACCTTAAACGTTGTATTGTAAGAATACTGTTGACATGGAAAGCTCATGTCCAGAGGGGTTTTCCTTTTAACACTCGTCAAAGTGCGTGGATCATACCCCGGTTGAATACCAACAACCACCACAGGTCCTTATACATTCTTTAATATGAAGACTGATTCCATGAGACGAGTCCTTCTTGAGAAGCCTCCAGTCGCCAAGCCACTCAAGAAACTCACAATATTTTATGGAACATGAAAGTTCATTGCCGTGTTCACAAGAGCCCTCTACTGGTCCCTATTCTCACATAGATGAATCCAGTCCATACCACCTCATCCTATCTAAGATAAATTTTAATATTATCCTCCAACCTACGTTTAGGTTCTTTCCTCCTGTCTTTCCCACCAGTATTATGTATATACATTCCTCTTTTCCTCCATACGTTCAACATGAAGCCTCGAATATTTTATTTACAGTTTCCTGAACGACGCTGTCAGAAACAAAGGCCCTACGTCTAAAGCATCGAATGAACGGATGGTAGTGAATAATGAGTTTGTGAGGTTGTACCAATTAAGGGTACTATTGGGGTAATTGCCTGGAAGCATTCGGGAACACCATGACGACCCTGTATGCATACTTGGGACCTCAGCGATATTCAAACAAACTACACCAGAATACGTGACGGGAACTTCATGGCTTAAGTTGCTCACAGAATATTGCCTGTGTATGGGTCCATGTGCATATATTCTTCTCTCTATGATTCTACAGCCTCTGTGATCTAGTGGTCAGAGTTCCTGGCTACAGATCCAGAGGTCCGGGTTCGATTCCCGGCGCTACCAGATTTTCGGAGAAGTAGTGGATCTGGAACGGGGTTCACTCAGCCTCTTGAGGATAAATGAGGAGCCACTTGAATGGAAAAGGAGCGGCTCCGGTCTAGAAAGCCGAAATTAACGGCCGTGGGGATTCTTTGCGCTGACAGCGCGACACCCTCTATCCGCTAAAAGTTGGCACTAACTTCGCCGACAAGCGGAGGTCGCTCGGTCGGTTTAGTTCGCTTGCGGACTAAAGCGGCAGAGTTTGTTTTGTTATGGCTCTACAGCCCTTTTGGACCTTGGCCGCCTTTTCAGTTTCTTAATCCTATAAACAGCCGGCAGAACTCCTTGGACGGGGGATCAGCCTTTAGCATGGCCTCTACCTACACACAGGACAGCACAAACACAGAATAAACGCACATAGACATCCATGCCGGGGATAATTATTATTATTACCTAACATCGCATGTGCATATATGGAAGATATTTCTAGGACTCGACAACTGATTTAAATATTTCCTATCATAAACATGATAGAGTGAAAACACAAACACAAGAACTTCTTCTCGAAAACTTCTTAGAACTTGATTTAATTTTACATGTAATAAAGAGGAAAATTAGGCTGTCTACCCAGAACGTCACAAGATGGCGTACAGGACAGCAACCGTCCTTTCTTCCACTGTATCACGCACGCAACGGATATGAAGAGAGTACAAGTATATGCAATGTATTAAGATCTCATTATTTTTGAAGAAATATAACACCGCTTATGACGTTTCGGAGGAATATATCTCATCCATCTTCAGGGTCGATGGAGACGATATGTTCCTCCGAAATTCTGTTGGCTTTTAACGGACTACACAGTGTTATATTCCAGAAGATAATTCATGTTCACCGTTGTGTGAACCTCAAATTCTCATTATTGATTTTTTTTAAATTTGAAACTGAATATTTTTTAAGCGGATTGGCCTCACTGTTCTATCATGAAGGAAAATTCATAAACGAAAAGTACATGAATAAATGGGAAGAATTTTAAATTGTGGACGGGCCAGAGCTTCACTACAGGCACCACCGCAAGAAACTATTTCATAAATTTTCGTAGAAGATATCCGTAGATACGATTTGTTTATTCCAGCCTTTATTCTTTGTTAACTCCTTAAAGTATTCACTTGAAGAAATGTGAGACGGAAAGAATGAAACTGTAGAGGAAGAAATCACATAAAAATCTTACAAAATAATCCACTGTTAACTACCCTTGCAACAACGCTGTATCAGAGCTCATGGTCAGTTATAGGGAATCTGCACAATAAACTGTCGGCAAAACTCCCGTGTACAATAACATTCACGAACAACTCAGCTTTACAGCATAGAAGGCTTTATAACTCACGCCTCTTTCTTCTTCTCAAGCCTGGTACCAATTAACAAAGAGAAAAGGATCATCTTTTAGTACGGTTCACAGAGGTCTCTCGTGAACCTGCATCTTCTAAAATCTAGGTCATTAATTTTACAATATTCCCCTCGCTAATTAACTTTCTAGGGCTGTTATATATATGTACTGTGTAGTATGGGACAAAGGTAGTGCTAAAGTAAGGGCAAAACTTCAGCCAGCTTAGTCTCCTTTTTAAGGCATTAGTTTCCTTGGTTACCTTATGCAATAATGTCGAAATAAAAAAAAAGGGCCAGATAGGGTTGAGCATGGTTTAATTGGTCGTACGTATGGAAGAGTCTACACCAGTGTTTCTCAACTGCCGGGGCCTCGCCTTTTAGAAAAAAACAAGTTACCGAGCCGCTGTCTGACAACGGTTGATAACCAATGTTCTACTCGATATCCACTGCCATCAATATAGCTGGGTCAAGGTCCTTGAACATCTTAAGACGCTGTTGATAAGGAAAGAGAATAACTTTTGCCATTTCGCGATTTATTTTTGGGTGAATTATTGAAAATTAAGATTTAGTGTTCTCATAGCGGTAGTTATGAAGAGTATAGCTTCTGGGATATAACGCTGTGCAGCTTCATGCTTGTTTCCTGCTTGATTTACTCTTCAAACCTGAAGATGGAGGCGAAATATTCCTCCGAAACGTCGATAGACTTTGAACTATATATATATCGTTATATCCCTCAGCCTCGAACGGCAGCGAAGCTGATGTGACAGTATCAGTTAGGGCCTCCTGCAATATATGTGGTGGATGCAGGTTAACAGAAATTTGATTCATGCGAAAATAAAGAGCAGATTAAATTTGGGTAATGATTGCTATCATTTTCTTCAGGACTTACTGTCTTCACATTTGCTGCCTAAAAGCTTAACATTGAAATATACAAAACTATAATTTTGCATACCGTCTTCACCCGCTCGAACACTGGGCTTGTGGGTACGAATCCCACTCGAGACTTTAATGTTTGTGTGCGTTTAGTCGATGTCTGTGTTGTTCTGTGTGTATGTAGTGGCCTTGCGACGGGCTGATCCACCATACAAGGAGTCCGATCAACAGTGTATAGGATTAAAAATTTAAAAAGAGGAGAAGGCCCTAAGAGCTGTACAGCGGTACCTATCACGTAACTGTTTTCTGTGTTGTCCGTGCCGAGGCTAAATAAGGAGCAGTGAACACTATTCAGTAGTGAGGATTGAGCCAGTTACGAGTGCGTAACGATTAACCAGTCAGTTACATTCTAGCACTCGCCGGAATGAATGGCAGTGACTCCAGCAGGAGAAGTAATTGTGATACTGCAGATGGCAGTAACTGTGAAATTGTGAATTGTATAAGTGTAAGAGCGAATGTGCAATATATTCCCTAGATCCAAGACGGCGTGAAGTTATTTGTCGCGTGACACACACCCAACACGTGACAATATACGAGGGGGTACCCAAAAGAAACCGAACTTATTTTTTTTTAAACTTATTTATTCAAATTTTAAGCACAAACCTTCAATCCCCTTCAAAGTACTCTCCACTTACACTAATACACTTGTCTAGTCTTTTATTCCATTTTTCAAAACATTGTCTAAATTCATCTTTTGAGATGCTTGACAGCGCCTCCGTCGTTTTTTTCCTTCACCTCAGCAACATCAGCAAAACGCTGAAAAAAAGTTTTGATCATTTCGGGACTCTTCTTTCAAAGCACAGCATGCTTCCACGCGACCTTGTTTTTGTTCAGCAGTCAGCAGTCGTGGCACGAATTTCGCAGCCACCCTTTTCATTCCCAAATCTTCTGTCAAAATTCGCTGAACTGAGCTCCAAGTCACTCCCGACAGCTCCACAATTTCTTCAATGGTCCGTCGTCGATCTTCCTTGATGATTTCACGAATTTTTTCAACATTTTCATGTGTTCGGGCCATTGCAAAAACGACGATCACACAAAACAGTTGTCACTATAAACTCTGCCGAAACTAGTCCTTACCTTCTGAAGCAACGGTAGTCGGCTTATCGACTCAGGAATGTTAGCTCTATGCGCTCATAGCGGCAAAACGCGGTACTACAAAAGCTCTGCCCACAAAAAAATTAGTTCGGTTTCTTTTGGGTACCCCATCGTATATAATTTACATGTAGGGTAGTTTTGTAAGTGTGAAAGTTGGTCTCTGCCTTTAAAGGAGGAACGTAAACAGAGTGTATATGAGAAAAGGGTTCTGAAGAGAACATTTGCACTCAAGCAGGATGAAGTGACAGGAGGTTGGAGAAAACTGCATAATGAGGAACTTCATAACTTGTACTCTTCTCCAAGTATAATTAGAGCAATCAAATAAAGGATGATGAGCACGCTTGCATGGGTAAAGAGGAGGAACTCATATAGGATTTTGGTCGAAAAACCAAGCGAAAAGAGTCAACTAGGGAGAACCTGACGTAGGTGCGAGGATAATATTAAGATGAATCTTAGATAAATACGTGATACGAACTGGATTCATGTGACTCAGGATAGGGACCAGTGGAGAACTCTTGCGGACAAGGAAATGAACTTTTGGGTTACATAAAATGTTCGAAAATTCTTGAGTAGCTGAGCGACTGGCGGCTTCTCAAAAAAGATCCATAGAATTAGTTACTGGTGGAGTCATGGAACAAGCACAAGCCTACACATTTTCAATTGTTTTATCATATTATTCTGGCAGAAGAGACATTATAAATTACTTCTATTCATGCAACTTCTGTTAGGTGGCAGGCAATACATCTCGGTACAATACAATACGAAAGTTCAATCGCGCGAAATACAAGTGTACTTATTTTAGGCTTTCAATTGTTCAGCACTCGACACTGTTGCCAACTGTGCTGAAGAACAAATGACAGTCATCATAACTGTGGCTATATATTTTTAATATAATATAGACACCACAACCCTGGGTGCAAGTAGCGATCTGATTCAAAGATTGCAGCGGAATCTGCTGAGTCACAATGTTCTTTTGTGTTAGTGGGTGTGTCAGTCCTCCCTTCAGCGCCAGACCGTCACAGCGGGGAACCAATGCTTCCGCCTTGTAGTCGGAAGTTGAATCCATCACAGAGAAATATTAAAAAGGGTTGAATGATAATAACAGAATAAATGGAATCGAATTGTTTATTGTTCGCTAAAATGGACTCGCAAACGACAATGGGAATTGAAATATTCTGAGCGTCCGATGTTTAATCACGGAAGAATAAGTTGATGAAAAATTATGCATAATCATTGCTTATGCATCCCACATTTGGTATTGAAATTATAAAGTATTATATTCTGAAATTGTGCTCTACGTCACAACAAGCGCTTTGCTAGACAGTTTATTTATCTCATTTTGCTATTTTTGACATTAACGTGTCATTACTAAGAATTCGGAAAAATAATTCCTTGTTGGATTGGGAGGCTATTTGTACTACGGAACGAAAAAAACTCCAAAACGTGAAATTTTGAAAGGATAAACGCAAGTTTAACTGGAAACATTCCCATCAGGAACTCGCATCGTCACAACACTTGGATGTCCCTTGCCACTGAACACGCATTTTCAAATCCCTGCCCGTTTCTCCAGCTGTGCCCTACTGTACTATTGTCGCAACGAGTTCCTGTGGTGACTTAGTGTCAAATTACAGCCTACAAAACAATTTTATTAGCCTGCTAAACGTGGGGAATGTAATAAACGTTAGGTCTACACTACATTCCCCACTACAGGAAATCTTGCATTCATGGATACATTTTGAGTGGTTATAAGAGGAGAGATACAGATAATTAACTTGATTCAAGCAGAGAAATGACATAGAAAGGTAAAACTATCCCTGTAAGAGGACGTGGAGACCCATAGGATTGTGAGACGTCGAGGCCCCCAAATTTTCTAGACGATCGGCTGACAGATGGCGGTGAAGTTGTAAGTCTTATGCACCGACCGCCCTTTACCCCCCAGAAAGATTCCTGGAACTCATTTCTGTTAGAGGTTGAGTCGAACCCAGGGCCATAGTGCAGCTAGAAAGATTAAGTAAATTGAAAAAAATATCCATCTCATAGGGACTCTAACCTGCGACCTTCCGGCTTGTAGAATACTGTCTCAAAATGGCACATAAGAAGCTTAATTTCATAAAACAGATCCACAATATAGCTCTTCGTGGTGCAGTAAAGTCACTGGAACTATTTAACATAATTAACCGTTTTCTTTGGGACAGTATAATAAACGTGAAAAATCTGCATTGGAATCTGCATTGACGGAACGTAAAATGTGTTCATCTTAAGCATAAAAATTTGAAAAGACCACACACACGCACACATGCACACAAAGAAGGGAGGAACAACAAAGTCTCTGCTATGTTAAGGGGGCGCGACTGTGTAAAGTCTGGAAATCAGTGTCTTAATATATGACACCTGGAGAAGAAGAAGAAGAAGTGGAAGAGATTTTCGCAGATCTGTCATTCAAGTGGATCAAGCAAGATCAAAGAAAACCTCCGTGAATACAATAAATACTAACAGATTTCATTCAACTTCTAAATCCTCAGGAAAATATCCAGTTCGAGAGTCCTTTATTTACTGCATGTCATATATTTACTTACTCGAAATGCATTTCTAAACATTTCCTAAAGATACGAGCAAATGTGAAAAGAAAAGGATATGTACAGAAGACATTTCGGCCCATTAAGGCGCTCTGGCAAACACAGTTGCCTGTCAAATGAAGTAGTTACCATTCAAACCGGAAGACGCGCTGAACCACGTAGACTCCAGGCACAAACACGTCTACGATACAGAAGCCATTTACAAAAGCGAACATCAGTAAACTTTGGAAGCATTACGTTCATCCAAATAAGAGCTTAATATTCAGTTCCCACCTCACAGAAAATGCATTACTTGACCATTACAAAAAAGAGTACCGCCTAAAACCGAATATAAAGCAAACCCATATTTTTCCAATTACAAAATCAGTTTCTGCTTAAAAAATGCATAGTTTAGTTCTGTTACAATCATCCTGACCACATTTATTTTATAAAACCCCAAAATAATGGGACCCTTCTTTTCTAAGAAACAGTATTTGAAAAAACAATTCGCCTTATATTGGGACCAGGCTGGTAGGTTCACGCTCCGTATGGAACAAATCATTGTTTAGTGTGAATCAGTCATTCATAACGTGGGCATTATCCAGAGTGTCTATACATTAAAGGATCTGGTACATGCAGTCCACTTTGAGGACTACCGCCTTGCCGTGGAGAGAAGTTCTGCGCGCCTCAGTGACCCGGACAGATATGCTGGTGGGAGGGTAAGGTCCTGGTAGTGTCACCCATGCCAGACAGTTCAAAGGGTAGGGACCAGACGAAGGGTAGGTTCAGGTTGGGGTTTCGGCGCTGGCCTAACGACCCCACTCAGGAAAATGTTTACTGTTACGAAACCTCCAGAGCCTATAGAGGAGGCCAAGACCCACACAGGGATGTAGCGCCAGTGAAGAAGAGAAGCAGAGGCAGTTGCAAGTGTACGAGTATTTTCAAGACCAAATACGAATGCTTAACATAGTGCGCATTTTCTTCCTAGAAGAGTCTGTCTTCATTGCAATGCCCATAAAGTAATAATATTATATTGTAGCATTCTGTTGTACTTTTCACTTAGTGTTAATCAGTTCTACAGTCTTATGTGCCACAATTTATTGCAAACTTATTCAAAGAAAGCTACCCACTTTAAAGGCTTCTTGCGAAACGTTTCTACCAAAGTGGTCGTCATTAGGTGTTAATAGATGTGGGTGAGGAAACTGCTGTCTCTCTGTTTTGATACTTTGTTGTTGATATATGGTTCCATTAGACCGTATGTTTGTATTCCTTCTCGCTGCATTATATTCGTAGTGGTTAATTAGTTAACCACAGGGATAACTTTACCCTTTTACCTTACCATTATCCGTCTGTTATTTCATTTTAAAGGCAGCCCTGGTGACAACAAGAATTCCTTTCACCTCGGGTGCTTCGAGAGTTGCTGTATATAAAACATGATAATCCTTGTAGGTTAACGTAGAGACAGTTGCCTCAGGTCATGGATAGTTTATGTGGGCTCCTGGAAGTCTGCCTCACGTTTGAAGATGCTGCTGGACCAGTCCCATGGGCGACACGGACCGGCAGGCATATGTTGGCATCGTCACGACAACCAGACACGACCAAACGCGCCGTCGCGCGCGATTGATTGATAAGTCAAGGTTTATGGACCAGTTCTGTGTCGCCATGTTCCAGTGAGTCACCTGACGACCGAGCGGTCATACTAAGGATCTACCGACAGTGTCTGTGTTCCAGAGGAACACGTGATAGGCTAGTGACTGCAAATCCCATGTTCGATTCCAGATGAGTTTTTTTTTACTAATTTTCATTTCACCACCTCCCGAATCCCACTGAAACGGAATAATGTTTAATATACGTGCTCTATACTCGGTAGACCTCCGTTTCGTATCTCGGTCTTGAGACCGACCATTATGGCAGAATATTTTCTTCTGCGCCCTTTTCGCATTTCAGAATGAATATAAAAACTGCGACTCTTACAGACAGTTGGTTGGACTCTTTAGGCGGGGAATGAGACGCAAAGCCGCTACCTACACCGGACAACACAAACGTAGAAAATTGCAGATATATGTCCATGTCCTGTGTGGGATTCGAACCCAAAATCCCATTATTGTAGCAAGAGATGATATTTTGTGCCTTGGACCAAGTGGCCACTGTAATGGGCACTTTTAACATTTAGAATTGTGGAATTATGGAGAGCTGGGATAACTCAGTCGGTATAGCGACTGGCTACCAGCTAGACGGCCGAGGAGTAGGAGTTCGAGTGCCGGTAGTTTCAAGAACGTTTCTCTCTCCATATCGTCCAGACCGGCTTTGAGGCCTACCCGGTCTCCTATCCAATAGATACCGGGGGCTTTCTCATCGGGGGTTAACCTAACCGCTCACCTCAAAGTAGAGACGAGGTCGAGAATACGTGGATCTATACATCCACTCCTCCGTCTGTCTTCATGGTTAGTGTTAAACACAGGGACAGCGTTACCTTTACTGTGGAATTATGTTTAGATCTGGTGTCAAGGAAATATCAGTGCAGATACTTTTACCAGTTTCGTGTGAAAGTTCTTTCTGGTTTTCAGTTTTGTAGAAGATGGCAGCTCCCGCAAAGGTGTATCCACCTTGTCGCGGTGGTGGGGCTTGCGTGACGCTGTGAGATGGAGAGCTATGCCGGCGGTAGTTTAATTACCGATAGGGTCACCCACGGCTGTAGCACCGAGTGGTAGGTAGGTAAGTAGGTAGAAGAAAGTAATGTATCAGATTTATCATCATTCAACCTGTGTTGACAATTCTACATTTTTTGCAGATATTCACCTAAAATATTCCGTAATTATTCTTTACGTAAACGGGAAAAAGAGACACCATTTATGTACCTCCTCAACACCGATATGCATAATGTTCTATCGAAATAAGACAGAAAACCTTTATAAATAAAACAATTAACAGAAAACGATTTTATTATGGAGACCAGTATATCAAAATGTGCAGTGCACGGATAATACACAAGTGTATGATCCATTGAAGCGTACTGCGTTAGTGCCATGTATATGAACAAGCATTTCATGCTACTGAACAGAATCCTTTCGAGAGAAGAGTGAATAATTTACGTCAGCCATTCTTTTCTATCTCCATATACAGTGCAGTTCTCTTACGCGAATATTCAAACCACGGCTGTCGATATCCAAACAAGTATAAACTGCTTTCAACTAATGATCTCTACGAGGCTATGGGTACAGTCACAAAGAAACCACAAGTGAAATATGATCCTTTGCTTCAGATTACAGTGCAAAAAAACTGATTAATGTGACACGTATATTCTTACACCAGCGAAGGCGAAAATAGGAGACTAATACATATCTGATAAATCCTCATACAATAATACCCGTTTAAAGCTGGGAATGCTTTCCAGGAAATGAGACCATTAAATGAATCAGCGTTATGCGGGGTCATTTTAATATAGTAGTTATGGAAATGTGTTCCTAAAATCGTAACCTATTACAATACAATGCGATACAATACAATGGCCAAATATAGTTAAAATTATTAATTTATTTAAAATTCCTTACAAAGTATATATAATGTATAGAGACTGGCTTTAAGTATTGGAAGACGGGCCCAACTGTAGCTCATTTTCCGAGTAAGTGTCAGCTTTATTCTTAAAGAAGGCATCAAGAGTTTACTGCCCTGCCTGAACCTCTCTCGTTCCTGAAACTCTTCTTTGTAGCAGGATATCTTAGGAGAATCTCTTCACTTAAGTGAGACGTCAAAATTTCGTGTCATTTACATTTACGACAAGTATTGTATCACTGAACTTTTTCATGAAATCCGTCAATAAACTTGAGGTTAAATCCCTTTCCACATCATCATTATCAGTTATAGTCTTCAATATTCGCAGAATGGGACTTTTCTTTTTTGTCTTACATCAATTCTTTATCTTATAAAAATCTGTCCCAGAATAAAGAGCGTTATAACGAATCAGCGTTACACATGGTAGCGTTAAACGGTGTATGACTAATTTTAACTTACAAATCGAGGATAGTGCCAACTTCAGCGGATAGAGGATGTCGCGTGGTCAGCGTAACGGATCCACACAGCCGTTAATTTCGGTTTTCTAGACCGGAGCCGCTATTTCCTTGCAAAAGCTCCTCAGTAATCCTCACGAGGCTAAGAGTACCCCGTTCCAGGCCCACTACTTCTCATAAAATCTGGTAGCGCCGGGAATCGAACTCAGAACCTCTGGATCTGAAGCCAGGAACTGTGACCAACTTCGCCGACAAGCGGCGGTCGTTCGGTCGGTATAGTTCGCTTGAGGACTAAAAGCCACGGAGTTTTGTATTTTGTTTCATCGAGGATAGGCTGAACATAAGAAATATGAAGGGCAATGTAAATAAATCATGAAATTCCGATTATGTCCGCTTTCTGACGCAGAGTTCGTGTGGAGAACATGATATTCATTCAGCTCCTCAAGATATCCCCCTTCTTGAAGAAACCCTGAAAGTTCATCGCCGCGTTCACAAGAGCATATCGTTAAACTATACCCTAGGCCACATCAAGCCCGGCAGCTCGCGCACCCACTCTGTACAACATGTAAGCCTCGGTGTTGAGAGCAACGCCTTGTATTCGGATTTCTCAACCAAAACTTTGTACGCATTTGTCCATGTTCTAATATTAAGCATTTCAAATCATAGTTTATTTAGATTTTCGGGCGTGAGCCGGGATAGCTCAGTCGGTGTAGTGACGGAGGCTACGGAGCTGGAGGGCCGGGGTTAGATTCCCGGCAGAAGCGAAAGGGACCCTTCTCTTCTCCACAGTGTCCAGACCGACTCGGGGCCCACCCAGCCTCCTATCCAATGGGTACCGGGGCTCTATCCCTGGGGGTGAGGTGGCCAGCTCCTGAAGCTAACCACTCACCTCCAGCTAGTGCCGAAGTGAAGGAAATTTGGATCTATACATTCACTCCCCCGTACGCCTTCGTGGCGTAGTGCTTAATTAGTTAAGCACAAGGGCAGCTTTACCTTACCTTTTTACCTTACACTCTTACGGGTGTTGGCGAGCTCTTGTGATCACAGCCTTCAGGTCAGATACGAGTATATAGAAAACTGGGAAATATCTTGAGTAGCTGAACGACTATTAGCTTCTCAAAACTGAATCCTCTAGATTGAATTTGTTAGTATGTCAGAATTTGTAAGGAGGCAGTCGTGGCCTATTTTTCCTTACTGTCTCGTAATTCGCGTAGAAATAATGAAAAGGGATCATAGAAAATCTGAATAGCGGTGGTCCCGGGTGAGGTTCTATTCTGTTTCCTCTGAAAATATATATTTAGAAAGTTACTGCTACTGAAATTCGATTTCATAGAGAGGGGATTAAACAGGTCCATATAAAAAGCCATGTCTTTATTTATTGATGTTATATAGACTGCAAAAGTCAAAGACATCTAATAGAACGATGTATTTGAGAGGATGTGGAAGAAAATTACAGTACCCTGCTTTAATGTAGCATTTCCTCGAAATACCGAAGAAATGTTATAAATAATCCCAATCAGGATATCGGACATCTGATCCAAGAATCGAATGTAGGATCTCCCACTTATTACGCAGAAGTACTAACTACGTACACTGATTTCAAACTGGTATTAAAACTGTGACGCACAGTGAAGCAGAGGGAACCTGCCTTGCGGCTTACTTCTGTCAGACCCTCTGCACACGGAAATGTTGCGGTCCTCCAGTAAACAGACGTTAATAGGACGCCATTTCTTCGCGTCGCTTCTTGTTACATATACGGAGCTTATTGACATAAGTGGAACTTAACACGACATAAATTAAGAGGCAGATCCATGGCATACTTTTAATTTCGATATCTCTTTCTACGTCAACGCATTTCCGTCAGTTTTCTGCTGCATATTATGAATTGTTTCGATTAGACAGCTTTTCTTCTCAACTGAATCCCATGCACTCTCCAAGAAATCCAGAATCTAAGGTACGACTCTAGAAACACTTTAGCGAAGGAAAATCAAGTCCTCCGAGTCGTTGTGATAAAGTTACACAGCTTTACGTTTATCTCTGTTCGCTAAACAACATTGTATCAACGGTAGTGACTTAGTAGCAGCAATGTGCTGGAAGGGCTTTTTGGTGTGTGTGTGTGTGTGTGTGTGGAGAAATACATAACAAAGAGTAAAAAGGTAAAAGGTAAATATATCCCTGTAACAGGCCATGGAGGCCCATAGGGTTATGAGACGTCGAGGCTCCCAAGTTGTCTAGACAATCGGTTCACAGATGTCAGTGATATTATCAACCTTAAGTGCAGCCGCCGTTTACCCAGAAAGACTCCTGGTACTCATTTCTGTTAGAGGTTGAGTCCATCCCAGGACCATAGTGCGACTGCAAGGTTAGGTCAATTGAAAGCAATCCACCTCATCGGGACTCGGACCCGCGACCTTCCGGCTTATAGCATAGTGCCTCAACCAAGTACGCTACCGCGTGTCCCCTTCATGTCCAGTAAGGACCGCATATTCTTTGAACGTATTGAAGTCTTAAAAAGTTCATTTTTTTCATAACCCTTAACACAGAACATATCACGTCTTACTGGATCAGGTATCAGTGTAAGGTGGTGAAATGAGCTATTTGATTTTATATTTTGTACTGTAATCTTAAAGCCTGGCTTGAAGGGTAGCAGAAAAGTCCATTTCAAAGGAAAGAATGTGAAATGCGATACCTTGCGGAGTAGCTGTCATCTGTTTGGAGTAGTCTTGACTAGACTCCCAGAGTAGCTTTCACCTGTTCGGAACACAACATGTTATCATATCGAGATAAAAGTCGACGTGTTTGAAATGAATTAAGATAATGATACAACCAGGAATGCCATGAGATTTCAGATAAAAACGTACGTGACAGATATGCTGGACTACACTTGGAAGCTAAAGTGTAACAATATACCTCGATAAAAGAACATGCATAGCTCTGTCACAATGACGGGATGGCATGGAAGGGCTGAAGGAAGACGGTTATTAGCTTACTTCAAAGCTCTAAAGTAACAGTGAAATACTCGCACTTTCATTTACAGGTGACAGATTTACGAAGCTCAAAACTTTACTCAGGCCGTGTGACAGTAAAAGTAACAAACGGAAGGGCATCGTTTTTGTTATTTTTTTTAATATTTAACTAAAATCATATTAAATCTTTAAAGACTGAGTCAGAGTTACTTCGCGACTGGCGGTTTACCTCCAATCTTGGCGCCAAGCCTCTTGAGGACCACGACCAGAATTTCTTCACAAGCTGTAAGTCAGAGTTACTTCGCGACTGGCGGTTTACCTCCAATCCTGGCGCCAAGCCCCTTGAGGACCACGACCAGAATTTCTTCACAAGCTGTAAGTCAGAGTTACTTCGCGACTGGCGGTTTACCTCCAATCTTGGCGCCAAGCCCCTTGAGGACCACGACCAGAATTTCTTCACAAGCTGTAAGTCAGAGTTACTTCGCGACTGGCGGTTTACCTCCAATCCTGGCGCCAAGCCCCTTGAGGACCACGACCAGAATTTCTTCACAAGCTGTAAGTCAGAGTTACTTCGCGACTGGCGGTTTACCTCCAATCTTGGCGCCAAGCCCCTTGAGGACCACGACCAGAATTTCTTCACAAGCTGTAAGTCAGAGTTACTTCGCGACTGGCGGTTTACCTCCAATCCTGGCGCCAAGCCCCTTGAGGACCACGACCAGAATTTCTTCACAAGCTGTAAGTCAGAGTTACTTCGCGACTGGCGGTTTACCTCCAATCTTGGCGCCAAGCCCCTTGAGGACCACGACCAGAATTTCTTCACAAGCTGTAAGTCAGAGTTACTTCGCGACTGGCGGTTTACCTCCAATCTTGGCGCCAAGCCCGTTGAGGATCACGACCAGAATTTCTTCACAAGCTCTACATAAGAATTCATTTCGTACCTCGTAGGAAACGCATTACGTCCCCGCTACAAAGAACAACCACCTAATGCTGTTTACAGGAACAGTCGCTGTTTATTGTGAGAACCATATGAAACACACAAATACATTTTGGGGGGGCAGAATGCTTAGTTTGGTATGTTAAAAAAATGTGGTACGTATAGTAACCACTGGGCTTTCAAGGGTTAATATAAACACAAGAGGTAATAGAGCTTCTTGTTATTTATACTATAATATTCTGGATGTGTGACAGCGTGTGCTCTGTTAGACTATCCACTTCCATGATAACCTCAAATTTCAATACTTTATGTTCATACCTGTGATCGTTTTGTAGCTAAGCAAAAGCTCGACGTATCAGCCATTACTGACAAGCTAATCCCGCTCTCTCAAGAAATTTCCTGCCCTTCCTGAAGCCCCAAGTTTCATTATTGTGTTCAGAAGAATATTTTTAATATTATACAACCTTGAAGATGAGAGACAAGTAGACTGTAAAATTCTTATAAAATTTCTCCCGTGGAATGCAAACAAAATTCTTTAGCCAGTACAATGAAATTAACATTTTTTACGATTGGAGGTAGGATAGAGTGAATGAGTTTATTAATTACGCCATCTAACGGTTAAGTGAAGGACATTAAGGATTTATTTTTTATTTCCTACCACATATTTTTATAGGAAGTTCATTATTTAGTTTAAACTATACGCGGAAGTAGAACGGACGTACGAGTTGGTTTAATTGTGCAAATTAAACTTGTTTTCCGCCGCATGACGGAATGCGAGGGAACATTGAGACGTCACTACAGCAGCTGTGAATCCGCAGTCAGACTTCTTAATTACCATGGTGAATACACACGTACCATGATTGTGTCGCAATCCGGAGGCTAGATTGTTGTGCAAGTTTCCTTCTGATGTGTATCGCTTGTGCTTCTTGGTCTCTCAATATAATACCGGAATAATGTCTTAATCTAGCAATACGCATCAACATTTCAATGCCAAACAACTTCGGAATATTACTGCTTGTTACAATCTACGCCTCATTCTTGAAGGCACACTGCATGTACATATGTTTTTTTATTCCTCAAAGCAACTTCGATCTTTTCCTCTTCACTCCCTGTCCTCTGTTCTTTACCATTTCGCACAGTATTTGATTTTGTGCAGGTATTCAAAACACATTTCTAGAAATAGCTTCAAATAAGTGTCTCAAAATTGTAGACAACCTACAAGAAGAGATCTAGTGCAATACGGAAATGTCACGGGGTTCCCGTCCTGTCACAATTTACGACAGGTAAAAGAGTTAAGACCCCAAATGGGAGGACAAAATATGAAAATGGCTTCATACTATTCCTATTTGGAAAGACACTATTTTTCTTTTTAGCTCTGGAGTAGTAGGTAGTGACAAGAATGTTGAATAAAATCTTAAAAGAAGGATGGTTAAACATATCCTTAGAACATCTGGTAAATTTTGAATTTTTTTTTTTGGAAGTAAAGACAAAGTAAAGGTATTCCTGTAACAGGCAGTGGAGGCCCATAGGGTTGTGAGACGTTGAGGTTCCCACATTTTATAGACAATCGGCTCAAAGATGGCTGTAAGTCTGTCAGCCATAAGCGCAGGCCGGACTTTTACCCCCAAGAACATTCCAAGAATATTCCTGGTACTCATTTGTATTAGAGGCTGAGTCGACCCCAGGGCCATAGTGCGGCTGGAAGGATTAGGTAAATTCAATAAATTTCAATTATTTCATCGGGATTCGATCCCTCGACCTTCCGGTTAGTAGCATAGTGCCTCTACAAACTACGCTACCGCGTGCCTCGATTTTTTTGGAATGAAAAAAAAAATGTCAAAATGCATTCGCGAGGAAATAAAGATAAAATCAAATTGAAGGAATAACTGTAACCTTTAAATATGGAACCCTGTTTTCCGTCTCTTCTCTAAAAATGTAAAGATTAAGGCATATCAAACCATTATTTTTCCTGTAGTTTTGTACAGGCATAAAACTTTATCTCTTACACTGAAAGAAGAATAGGATTTGAGGTCAAGTAAGGACAGGGCACCGAGAATATTTTGAGCTAAGATGAAGTATCCTACAGGAGGGTGGAGAAAATTGTGTAACGGGGAGCTTCATAATCTGTAATCCTCGCCTTATTATATTAGGTCCATCAAATTAATGTAGATAACATGCACAGAGATGACAGAGATTAGACATGCATACACAATTCTGACAGACAATTTTGAAAAATACCATCTTAGAGTCCTAAGGGTAGATAGGCAGATATTAGAATGAATCTTAAAGAAAGAGGCAAGAGAATTTGGACTGGAATATTATGGTTGAATACAGGGACACAGGCGTGCTTTCAAACACGAAAATATAAAGTTCATTTTCATTTCTTGACTAGCTGAACGACTACTAGCTTGTTAAGAAGGATCCTGTTCCGTGCAGATAATCATTAATACATTTCTAAGATGTTATTAGGAATGTATATATAAGACATAATGAACCAAGCACCTAATAAGTGGTTTATGGTAGAAATTATTGTCACGTGTATGGGGTACGCGTGACGAAAATAACGGGTTATAGATTGGATGATTGGATTTATTGGCACTTCGGTTACAAGTTATCTTAATCACGCTCAAATATAATGCTATCGCTAGAAGCAACTATTGAAGAACTATTGAAACCTTTCTTTTTTTTTTCTATATGCTCCGCTCCGAGGCTATATCACTCGACTGACAGACTTCGGTTCAGGTATCCCGCGTGGAGGCGGAGTCGAATACCTCCACCATAGCTCAGCGAATCGAAGGAGGAGACACAAAATATTGTCGCGAGTCCCATGGGACTTCAAACCGAGAACGATTGGGTCAGCAGAGAGACCCGTCCTCTCGTTAGAGAGGGCACCCACAAAAAACAAGACCTTAACTGTCAAACAGTAATAAAAGTCTGGTCGTAAGCCCCAAATTGGTGCTTTACGACAAAACAGACTGGCCGACTGACTCAGACTCAGTTCATGCAGTTTGTGTAGTGGAAGGAGCAGAGTGGAGTGGAGTCGAAATGAGTTGAGAGCCGATAGTTGTGAGACAGTCGCTAACCAATGAGGGCGTGAGCACGGAAGCAGAGCACATTGTCGAAGCCGCTGCCAGATAACATGTGAATACACAGCAGAATGAGAAGACTTATGTACGAGGGGGTACCCAAAAGAAACCGAACTTATTTTTTCTTAAACTTATTTATTCAAATTTTAAGCACAATCCTTCAATCCCCTTCAAAGTACTCTCCACTTACACTAATACACTTGTCTAGTCTTTTATTCCATTTTTCAAAACATTGTCTAAATTCATCTTTTGAGATGCTTGACAGCGCCTCCGTCGTTTTTTTCCTTCACCTCAGCAACATCAGCAAAACGCTGAAAAAAAG
>NW_019729223.1:1565350-1625068 GCF_002891405.2 Cryptotermes secundus
TTTCATGTGTTCGGGCCATTGCAAAAACGACGATCATACAGAACAGTTGTCACTATAAACTCTGCCGAAACTAGTCCTTACCTTCTGAAGCAACGGTAGTCGGCTCATCGACTCAGGAATGTTAGCTCTGTGCGCTCATAGCGGCAAAACGCGGCACTACAAAAGCTCTGTCCACAAAAAAATTAGTTCGGTTTCTTTTGGGTACCCCATCGTACGTGCTGTAGTAATTGCAGAGTTTTAATTAGCTATAGCGCTACACGTAGTTGCTTGTAGTTACGATCTCTAAGTATTCAATAAATCTAATTACCAATCCAAACCCCGCCTATAGTCACTCACGCACGTGACAATATGTTTCTGTATGTCACATAGGTGACAAATAATAATTTTCCATTTTAATAAAATCTCCTTAATTTAATTTACTGACAGGCGCTGATGTCCTAATCATGACGTGATATTTCAGAAAATTACTTGGGTTAGGCTAGTGGGGCCTGTAATTCACTTGTCAGCTATCATGTCGTTCTGATCTGAAGACTATGGAAATATGAACGGTCATGTTGAAAACTGTCCGTTCCAGAGACTGATCCGGAAACGCCCAAACGTCAGGCTTAGACCTTGCCAAAGAAACTCTCGGTGGCGTTAATCCCTTCCCGGTCGTGAAGCTGACGACTCACCTACATCTAGTGTCTGGGTCAAGAATAGTGGAGCTATACCTCCATTCTCACATGGGTCATGGCATGACTTACATATCCGTTAGTTCAAAGTGGAACATAGGGATCACGTGAAGCCTCTCTGACTGTTCCTCCAGTTTGTAATGCCTTCATCTCTCTCCAGGTCTTTCTCATTTGTGTTGTTTCCTCTTCTGTTGTCCTTCTCCAAGTTTTCTTGGCCGTCCTCTTTTTCTACCACCTTGGGGGCTCCAACCTAATGAATCTTTTTCTATGGCGCCAGCTGGTTTCCTTAAAGCGTGCCAAGTTGTTAATTAATTAAGCACAGGGACAACTTTACCTCTTTACTAATCCATTCCCACTTTAAACTGAACCAGTATTCAAAACATGAACTAAGAAAATTATTAAGTTGATATTCAGGGGCCGCGCCATGGTCACTGGCTTCCCACCGCGGTGGCCCGGGGTCGATCCCGGGTCTCGTCAAGTGGGATTTGTGGTGGACAAAGTGGCGCTGGAACAGGTTTTCTCCGAGTACTTCGGTTTCCCCTGTCAATCTTCATTCCACAAATTGCTCCACAATCACCCTCACCTGTCATCTGGGGCTGGTACTATAGGCTAGAAGTGGCCGCAGTACAAGGGACTTAGTCCCACTCCAATAGCAAAAAAAAAATGATATTCATATTTCTTAGAATCTAGAACTTACCAAATTCCGTATCGCAAACATTTCTAATTTTTAGTGTAACGGAATTTGCAACATCGGGTCATTTGAGCATTAAGCATTCCGTTTGTGTTCCCCTTCTCATGGTGATTACTTTCAATCAGCGTCTCATGTAGTGTTATTATCTCCACCAATCGGAGGAACAGATTTGCATCTGCTGGAGAATCCTGGGGATATTATGGAGATGAGCAGGGTCCACCAACCTGCGATATACGAGCCACGAAGTACACATCCCCTCACAGCCTCCTGGTACTGTTCCCCGCCCCTTCTAACTAGATTACAATCTTCACCCAAGTGCATAGAAGATCATATCGTGCCCAAGAGGAAAAAGGAGATAACTCTCTTCCTTGTTTAGAGGCGGAAACCCGCTTCTTAATATAGCAATCAGGAGTTTATGTATTAAGGTCATAAAAACACTTTCCAAAAAATTGTACCTTTATGAAAGCACGCGAAATACCTCTACTTTTTTTTCTTTTGCAATGGCTCTTCAAGCCCATTCAGGACCCTGGCCTCTCATTCAGTTCCGTAATCATTTTCCACAGACGGTAGGACTCCTTGGACAAGTGATCAGCTCGTCGTAAGGCCACTACCTACACACAGGAAAACATAGACACAGAATAAACACATACACACATCAAAAATCCATGCCTTAAGTGGGATTCGAACCCACGATCCCAGCGTCAGAGCGAACGAAGACAGTTCATACTCTAGACCATGAAACTACTGTGACCGGCTAAATTCCTGTAATTAACTAATTAATTTTAAGGAGAAATTTAAAAAGTAACAATTTGTGCAACGAAATAAATATGAAATTTCATCTAATTTACGCAGGAACTACGTACTTATTACTGATTGATTTTGTTTTTCTTTATATTCTCTAGCTCAAGTAGAAATTTTAGCAAAGAAGAGCCCTTTTTTTTCTGTGGCCCTACAGCCCCAATTTGGGCCTAGGCCTACCTCCATGAAACTCTCCTTTTCACTTCGGTTTACTAGACCTTACATATTCGATAGGACTCCTTGGGCGAGTGATCCGTTCGTCGCAAGGCCTCTACCTGTATACAAACACAGAAAAACGCACACAAACATCCATGCCTTGATTGGGATTCGAACCCACGATCCCGGCTTCCGAGCGAGCGAAGACAGTGCATGCCTTAGACCGCTCGGCTACTGTGACCGGCAAGAAGAGCCCTTACTACAACAAATTTGTATTGATGTAAACTCTACGCTCTTCTAGAACACGCTTTTCTAACCTCACCGAATCTCGGTGCACTTCAAATTATGCCATAATCTCTTCATCTCTCAGTCACCAGTTTCATGCCTGTTACATTCATCACATCAAATAAAAGCCTCCGTTGTTATAATGCATATTAGTATGACGTAACATAAAGCCTCAAAAACAGGACGAGAAATTGCAACCGATCTACCACAGCAGTTTAATGTAAAGTGAATATATTGTATGATACATTTTACGTTAACATCAAGTATGAGTTCAACGTTTCTACTTATACCAGTATATACTAAGCATATTTGACCAAGCGGTAGCTCTTCTGGTGTGTTCGTGAGGATCTCGTTTCGAATACTGGCATGGACAACAGATATCCTAAGTTCCTTTAGATGTTTTCCTCAGTCCCTCCAGGCGAATACCGGGACAGTACCTTAGGCCACGACTGCCTCATTCCACATCCTTTCCAATTCATTATTGACTAATCACTCAGAAACTCAAAGGTATATCATATGAGGTACGAAACGTCGTTAAATAAATAGCAACAAATAAACAAGATGTTCTGGGACAAGCTGTTTCTCTGCTTTGCTTTAAGCGACACGGACCGCATAGGAAAAGACGCTTCCAACTGTTGGAGGCGATGTTTTCTGTGCTATATGCCCTCAAGTTGCATAAACATAACAACTTCCGACTTTTAGAAATTATGGGTGGATACATAGACACGCAGACAACAAAGGCATCACATAAGCCTGTTTTTATTTTTTTCAAAATAAGGAAAGTAGGATAAAAACGTATAAATATATAAGACAAAATTACTGCTTTCTAACTAGATATAAATAAAAATAATATATTCTTGTTATACATGATTAGCTCTATGAAGAGTCTTACCTCCTTTTTGCACGGGACCACAGATATAGTTCCACTGTCTTTAATAGCGCGGACTCCGTAACGAAGAGAGACAGAGAACTTGAGAGTAAAACATAATCTTAAAAAAAATGCAGATCTAACCAACCGTGTAGTTCTCTCAACTCCCCCACCATCAACTGCTTAGAACTGTCTGCATATTTGACATGCTGTGCTCCCACGGTCAGCACCCTCCACCCCATCCCCCACCTCTCCACACTACTTCACATTCATAACACACGCCCCCCTGCGGAGTGGACTGCGCAGCTCTTACAAACTTTCCATATATGAATTTCTAATGATTTGACTTCTTTGGTTTTTCTCTATGAGCATGAAATTTATGCCCCCAAAACTTTAATAAGACTTACCTCTCATCTCTTTCTCTTTCTCCTTCCTCTTCTTTTCTAATTTTCTTTTTTTATATGTATATATTAAAGACGCGTATTTTCACGGGTCGTCTTATTACCTAATCTCTGACGAATTTATAGGATGTCATGGTTCTTTCAAATCACCGGACATATCGTTATGGCAGTGAAACAGAGGGCTCGCCATTACAGTTCTGCGGTAATTCAAACCGGCGCTTAGCAATGCGCTTCTCACTTACAGGTGGAGGTAACGTGCAAAACACTAACATTCTGACAGCCTGCAAACAGACAGACTGGCACACATTGAAAAAAAAATCAACAAACAATGTCCTGGACGAATAATGTGATATGAGGGCTCAGAGCGAGAGTTGTGGAAGCAGCATAAACGACCGTTACTAAGAAATGGACCTGTAAACGTCACGTGATATCTAGTTACCGCGGTGACAGAGGTAACGTAACAATAGACTAATTGCAGGAAGAGGTGCTTTGTATGCGGTCTGCTGCAACGACTACTTCGCATTACAACAAAACAATTACAAGAAGTGTTTTATGTGCGGTCCATGCCAAGGTTATATAATGGGGACTAGTTACCATTACGAGACAAGCCCGTGTGGAGGCGGGGTCGAATACCTCCACCGTTACCCTGTGAGTAGTCGGAGGCGACGATAAGGGAAATCTCGAATCTGAGACAGTAAAATATGGTCACGAGTCCCAAGGGACTCGGACTCGACAAAGACTGCGCTGGCAAGGGTCAACAGCATATACAAAAGGCAGACCCGTCCTCTCGTCAGAGAGGGTGCCCCACAAAAACGTGACCGTAACTGTCAAACAGTAATGGATATCTGATCATGAGTCCCAGATGGGGCTCGAAACCAAGACTTACTGATTGACTGACCGTAACTCGCAATGTGACTTTGACTTTGACTTGATTACGAGACAGTCTTGAATCGGCGGCGAGTAAAAGTTGCACTTCAGTGGTTACTGGTGAGCGTGAACTCCGAAACTTCTATTCCCAGTTCAAAGACAAAACTGAGATTTGTGTGGCTTTCCTCAGTTCCTCCATACAACTGCTGGGTCTGTATCTTAAGCAGGCCATATTAATAGAATTCATGATAATTCTCTGATTTAGTGTTAAGCTGTTAAGACAAGTTGTTATGTATGCTAAGGAATAATTAAGATTGCTTCTGACACAAACTCTAAGTAGATCCTACCGTACATGTATACTGTAAGAGGTATAAGTATGTTGAAATTTTCATTATACTGAGGGAAACAAAAAATTATGATATTCACAATCTGTGCCGGCTATCAGATACTACTAAGACAATCACTCCAAGATTGTGATGAGTTGATCATGTAGCACGCGTGAGATAAGAAATACATTACATTTTTTCCCCGTGGAATTTAAAACGAAGAGACGAGTCCGAAGTAAAGGATCTCAAATAAATAGGGTGAGAGGGTGTGAACTCGATTCCTAGCTCAGGGGCTTCCAGCGGCGAGCTCCTGTAACGCTGCAAAGAAACCTCGGGTTTAATAAATTACGGAAATCTTTGACAGCCGAATGACTCTCGACTCCTGAAACGATATTCTCCAGGAATATAATTACTGTATTATCCAGAATATAAGGCGAGGTTTCTTTTCAAACACTGCTTCTCAGAAAGAGAGGTCGCCTTAAAAATAAACGTGAAGAAGTATTTTATTGGGAATTATATTTAAGGCATTAAACTTTGAGCTTACCCTTTCTCAAGAGTATATATTTTAATTATTTTTGCTTACAACCCCAAGAACTGACCGACATATTAAATTCTGTCAAAATATTTTTTTTTCCGATTTCGCCATTTGAAAACGGGGTGTCGACTTATATTAGGGATTATGCGGTACTTACTTAACCTATTACTTTTATCGGGGCCGCCTCTGTGGTCTACTGACCAGAGTTCCTTGCTACAGATCCAGAGGTCCGGGTTCGATTCCCAGCGCTACCAGATTTTCTGAGAAGTAGTGGGTCTGGAACGGGGTCCACTCAGCCTCGTGAGGATAATTGAGGAGCTACTTCAAGGAAATAGCGGCTCCGGTCTAGAAAACCGAAATTAACGGCGGTGGGGGCTCGTTGTGCTGACCACGCGACACCCTCTATCCGCTAAAGTTGGCACTAACTTCGTCGACAATCGGCGGTCTCTCGTTCGGTATATTTCGCTTGCGGACTAAAGACACGGAGTCTGTTTCTTTTTACGTTTATCATGTGATGGCAAAGGAGTCACATGATTCATTAAACGAATTTTAAACTGGAATATACTACGGCGAGCAAGCAATTTCATGTAACGTAAAGCAAGTGGCTGCACAAAATTTAACGTGAATTGTAGTTTAAAGGACTTCAAGGTTAGTGCCCATCTCTCGGCGATTACGATGCAGTACCGCGTGGCCAAATAATAATTGAATAACAGTGCGCTGGCCCTACACTTCATGGTATTTGGTGAGAGGGGAAAAAACCAGACAGACATGAGAAAATCTACAGCGTTCATAATACGATTCTCCCGGTTTCAAAAAAAGGCTGGAATGAATTCAAGTATTAAATTAGTGTTCAACAGCCGTACTTAATGATTATACCAGATGATCCATTATTCTGTCTAGTGACTGCTACTAGAAATTGCTTTCTTTTATTCTTATAATATAATTTCACACTTCTTTTACTGCTTTCATTCAAAAAGTTCGCGCGGAAAATTCACCTTCTTACGAAATAATTTTCTGTATAGAAATACGTAGAAGGATTCTCTCTTCTGGGATATAACGCCATGTAGTCCGCTTAAAATCAACAGACGTTTCGGGGGAATGTGTCGCCTATATCATCAGGGTTGAAGTGCAAGCCAAGCAAGAAATCAGCGTGAAGCAAGAAGCAAGTACGCTGTAGTTGGGAGCGTAACAGCTCGAGGGGAACGCTAGGAGGAGTGGAAGGGAATTAATCCGTAGGACTTTTTTCCGTGGCCTCAGTATATGACTAGTAAACAAATGTTGCTTCGTGCTATGCGTTCATGCACTTTTATATTTTCACTACGTTTCGCTACTTAAATGTTTAAGATATTTTTATCGTAGGAACCTCAGGGGATTTCCCGTTCCTGAGGATACAACCACAGAGGGATTGTCTATTGAATCCTTTATGGCCAGATTTAAACACTTGGTCCGAACTTCACACAAAACATCGATGTGTGTGACTGCCGGCAAGCGGAAAATATTTAATAGCCTGCTTCTTGCTGGGACTGCGGAGAATCACGAAATATCGCGGCATAGCCAATATCATGACCGAGATTCTAACCCAGAACCTCCCAAAACTAAGTCTACAGCATTACCGCTATACCAGCCAGCTCGATATTTTAATACAGATTAGAGCATTCCCTGCTCCCGACCTAAAACATCACAACTGTTTGTGTTGACATGTCGACACGCCATTAATCCGCTACTGTTGCCTCACTGAGCAAAATGGCGGCACCGAAAATTTTATGTAGACTTTTATTCGCGATGTGCCAGGACACTGGCTTTCCTGATTGAGGGGGGGGGGTCCTGATCTTCTTGAGTCCCTCCAGGAACATTCTGGCTTATTATCTCTAGTAGGCAATGACTGTTTCCTTCCACATACTTTATGTGAATATTCATCGGTCATCCTGTCACTTGACGCCACAAGCCTACAGATCATGTACAGAAAGTACAGGAACAGGAAATATGGAAGCACATAAGAATATTATGAGTTTCGGCCAGGTTGCCCATAATTAGGCACATATTTAATGATATACGGACCTCAGAAAAAGAAACCCACTCCCGATGAAGTTCAAGAACATCAGTATTGATTACGTTTCTGGCACAAAATACCGCTTAACTTGTGAGGATATGGAAAATGTTCCTTTTATTCCAAGAGCCTGGGTGGCACAGTCGGTATAGCGACTGGCTATTGCTGGATGACTGAGGGGTCGGAGTTCCGAGTCCCGGTAGGGCCTGCGAAACCTCCTATCCAATGGATTCCACGGTTTTTTTCCCCCAGGAGTAAAGAGGTCGGGACGTGAAGCTGACCACTCACCTCCAGCTACTATCTGGGTCAAGAAAATGTAGATCTATACATCCACTCCCGTATACCTTCATGGCGTAGTGTTTATTTAGCTGAGCGCAGGGACAAATTTATCTTTTACCGCTTTATTCAGCTCCTCCCTCTTGTTTCTTTCCCTTTTCCTTGCTTTCCATCTTTCTTCTTTTCTTTCTTTTCGTGAAATTTTGCACAGTAATTACCACGCTAGTTGCGCTGTAGCACACAAACTAGTAACAAGTCTGTCCGTAGGAAATGGCTGTGGAGGGTAACACGGGACTGGAGAAATGAACGGAAACTGATCATGCGCACGACTGAATATATGCATAGTAATAATGTTAATTACGATACGGTAGAGATATCAGGACTATGTGGAATTAAAAATAATACGAGGTGTGAAATACATAAGGCGTTTATTAAACGATGTTCTATTTCTAGTTCCTATACATTCTTTTGAGCAACTGGTGGCCTCTCAAGAATGACTAATCTTCACAGAGTCAGTTATACTCTTATCCAGTACACAAGATACAAGATACAAGATCCACTTGATACAAGTAAGGCCTGTATTATAATAATTTTGTAAAGTTTCCGTTCCTTCTCGGATATTGTACGCCTTCATTACAGAAGAGTAAATTCTTAGATAGACACGTATTACGTGGGCAAACGCGTGAACAAAAGTTGCACATGGAGAGTTCCAACTTTTCACCCGTCTGGTTGTAATGAACTCATCGCAATGGAACCAGAGTGGAGGGGTCTACTTAAATTTACAGTTAACAGAAGTCCCCCCCCCCAAATATCGTTATTTGTAATTTTGCTTATCCAAATTGATATTTAATTATTACAGATGAAATAATATTATTTTGATATAAATATACAGAAACAAGTTTTGGGAAGAACTAATGGCTCACTCTCTTTTGATACGACAAGGGACGCATAAAAACGAAAAAAAAAATAGGGACAGGGACACAGACGGACAGATAGACACATATACAGCAAGGCAATCTCATGAGCCTCTTTTCATTTTTTCAAAATCAGGAAAATTAGGGGGCATACATAGACAGCAAGGTGAACTCATAAGCCCCACAAGCCAAAAAGTTAGCAGAAATACACATACACACAGACAGACAGAAAGATAGACAGAAGGTGATCACACAAGCCTCATTCGTTTCTAAAAATGAGGAAAGTACGCTAGAAGAAAAGTCAGTGAACCTACTTAAGCCACAACGATATATAAGTCACAGAAAATATTCCTTTGTATAAAGCTTAACACACATCATATCAGAAAGAGATTCAAATACGATATTCACAACGTAATCCACAATATTTATAACAGGTACAAATATTTCTTTTTCCTAAAAGTTCTTCAGAAAGTCGATTAAGTTCGACTGACTATCGCATGTTAATATGTAGACGGAGAAGGACAAATACTAAATATTTATTTCTTTTAAGACAAATTCCCATATTCCGTGGTTTTAGTCCGCAGGTGAACTATACCGACCGAGACACTGCCGCTTGTCGGCGAAGTTAGTACCAACTTTAGTGGATAGAGGGTGTCGCGTGGTCAGCGCAACGAATCCCCAAGGCCGTTAATTTCGGTTTTCTAAACCGGAGTCGCTATTTCGTCGAAATAGGTCCTTAATTATTCTCACGAGGCTGATTGGACCCCGTTCCAGAACCACTACTTCCCAGAAAATCTGGTAGCGCCGGGAATCGAACCCGGGACCTCTGGTCTGTAGGCAGGAACTCTGACCACTAGACCACAGAGGCGGTATATCCCCCATATAAAGCATCAAATAAATCTTCCAACTGTTTAATATAAGACATAAATAAATAAATAATAAACGTGTTCATTTTGTGCATTCTTAACATGAACAAATAACGTCATATCTGTTATCCACACACGTCCACATATTCTACAAGAAATTGTGCTTAATAATCTTATGTGTACGAATTTAAACGAATATTTGTCATACCAAAAGTTGTGCCTAAGTAGTTCGTACATCCGATGTAATCCAAAAGTCTTATCTAAGACTCTCGGTCCGTAGGCTGGACTTCCTAACCGAGGAATTTCTTTGTCTTATTCAGTTTCTCTCTATAAATTGGAAGATATCGGGCTACCTTAAAATAGATCACAACAGGTTCCTTCCACACCAATTCCAATTTATATTTCTCTAATCAGCCTACTAGTAGACAATACATAATATATGGCTAAAATGCTTCATTAAATGAATCAAATTACAATCAATCTATATAAATGAAAAAGTTCTAGGAAGAACTATTCGCGTACTTCCTTTTGAAACGACACAGACCACATGGAAAACGACACGTCCGACAATTCTTCCTTGTCTGATGTATTCTTTGACAGGGGTACATGTGTACCGATACGTTGCCTAGCAAAGATAGGGGGACAGACACACAGACCGATGTAAAGGTTTTATGAAGTAAGCCGCTAAGATGGGCTCAGGTGAAATCATAAACGTATCAAGTTTCATAACGATTGGACATACACAAATTATGAAGATGGCATAAACCTGGTTTCATTTCTCCAGAAAATGAAAGTAGGCCAATAAGAAATAGCCAGTACATTACAGAACGCCAATCGTACGGAACATGAACCAGTGATCCGTGGAAAATGGAAGAAGAGCAGTGGATCAGTGACTAACTCATAAAGCTCTCAATTTGTGCAGTCCTATTTAGCGGACGCTTAATCTTTATTAAATCATTAATCTACATTAAAGATAAATTGCATTCAAGGGGAAAATGAATGTAGTTTCAGGAGAGGAACAGTTTCATAATTTAAAATTGCGACACAGTATTTAGTGGAGAGGCAACTAATGTGACAGAGAGATTGAAGAATTATGATTAACAACGATTCTGAAAGAAAAAGTCACGCCTTATTTTATTTTCATGCTCCATATTACAAAATTAAAAAGAGATTAAATGAATTAACTTAAAATTTATGTGGATACATCATTTACGAGAAGTACATAACTGAGCCTGTCATCTAGCAAGACCCATTCGGTCTCTAAAGCTGATGTATGAGGAGTGGAGGTATAGCTCCACTATTCATAATCTCGACACTGGACGGGGATTAGTTAATAGCGTCACGCCCAAGATGCTTAACGTCCACAGGAACATCAACCGGTATCCATCGGACAGGAGTCTGGGAAGGCCACAGAGCCGGTCTGGACGATGTGGAGAAAGAAATAAAAATCTCTTGTCCCTGCTAGGAATCGAACCCCGGCCGTCCAGCTCGTAGGCAGTTACTATACGAACTGAGGCTAAAAACTATTTGTTACCTATGAAATGAAAATGTATTTGGATACGTGAAAGGTTCGTGTCATCAATCACTGGCCTGTCACAGCCATTAAGCAAACATTTTGAAAGAAAAAAGAAATCCAGCAATAGAAAGCTGCACAATGGAAGCATCTACACATGGATGTATTCAAGAATATAATCGCTTCATTAGAAGATGTCTGCTTAAAGAGAAAAAAGAACAAGAATGCTCCGAAAACAGATGTATAATCAGTTTTCGCTTGCGCGTCAACGGTGTTCGGCTGCACCGAATTCAGATTGTGTAAACTGCATTATGATGAGCAACACCTGTTGACTGGGACCACAGAAACACAAGGCTGTCGTACAGCCTGGCCAGTCGGAATTCAACCGCTTGACATTGTATCGTGCAGTGAAGAGAAGACGGCCATAGACTGCTAGATGGCAGTGACTGTTTACTTGTGAATTACTTGCCAGTTGCACTCCTCTAGGACGGTTTTAAAATAATACAAAAATCATTTACGATAAATTAGGATAAAGAGACAATACGAGTATATAAGTACGAGCTTGTAGAATATCAACGGAGAAAACTGCACTGTGGAGTACCATACGTACATTCCAAATGCATTTTTACGATCTTACAGAGGGCTTATTACATTCATCTTCTGCTGGTACGAATCTTATAGCATGATAATATCAATTTATTTCAAACATTATTAAATACATATAGGATATTGGTGGGAAAACCAGAAGGAAAGAGAGCACCAGGAAGACAAAGACGTGGGTGGGTGGATAATATTAAAATGTATCTGAGAGAGATAGGATGGGTTGGTATGTACTGAATTGATCCGGCTCAGGATGGGGACCATTGGAGGGCTCCTGTGAACAGAGTAATGGACATTAAGGTTCCATATAATGTTGGAAAGTTCTTGAATAGCTGCACAACTGGTGGCTTCTGAAGAAGGATTCAGCTCCATGAAGTAAGTTAGTTATTATTAAATGCGTAATCTGAATGGTCCACCGACGGTGTCTCCTTATCGTGGTGGTGGGGTTTGAGACCCTGAGAGCTATGCAGGCGGTAGCCTAGCCGGACAGGTCAAGGGGTAGGGGCCAGACGAAGAGGGATATCCTGGTCATCCAGTTTGGTGGTTGGGCGTGAGGCTAACAACCTCACACGGTAAAAAGCTAAATTGTTCAGAAATCAGACAATCAGCCTCGGATGCATGGATTTAAAGGCAATCGAGATCAGCGAAGGAGCTCAGATGGTTGGAGGATGTATAGTACATGATGAACTCCGTAAGTGAAAGTGAAAGAATTGGGAGGAAAGATGAAGAACAGAGAATAAAGGAGGCAGATTGTTCAGGAGGCCAAAGCTCACCCTGAGCTGTAGCGATGAAAAGGAAGGAAGGAAGGAGGAAAGGAAGGAAGGAAGAAAGGAAAGATGAAAGGAAGGAAGGAAGGAAGAAAGGACGAAAGGAAGGAAGGAAATAAGGAAGGAACTGCAGAAGAAAGCAAGGAAGAAGGGAAGGAAGGAATCTCAATGCACATCTCTGTGAAATATATCGAACTCCTAGGCTCCAATAACCTCCTTCATTTACGTTTCGGCATCGAGCACTCATTCATATGGCATACCATTTAAATACTGAATTAGTGATATGTAGGCGTAATGAACCACTTTAAATTTCATAACATTTTCAACAAAATTTGCATTTCCTTCAACAACAGAAAGAAAAGGAAATTCAATCCGATCCTCCGTGATGATATGTTAAAATACAAGTGGTCGTTGCAGAGCTATTGACGCTATTTCACAGAACCAGACCATATTTTGTTCTTATATTTTATTAAGTATCTGAGATACTGAAAAAATATTAAAATGGAAGTTTCGAATCTTAACGATATTCATATTTTATATAACGTGCACATTTTTGTACGACGTTCCGTTTCTGGGAAATAAAATTAAGTTTGAATTCATGTAAAAATATCCTTCATATTTTATTGATATGAACAGAATTTAAATTCGTTCAGTAAAGTTTAAACTCTAAAAACAAAGTTTGAATAAAATTACACCTACAGTTTCGTACATAGAACACATTATACGTTAATTTTATACATTTGTGCAAAGAACGTATAGTAACGACGGATGTGTGATATTATATTGCAGTAAAAGGGCCAGTTGCTTTAGTAATATATAACACAATGAAATCTGCATTGTTATGTATATTAGATAGAGGTTATCTTAATCCTCCTTTCAGTTTTTTAAACGTCAAAAAATTTAGATAACATAATTAGTTCTTCAATTAATAAAAATTGAGCATAACGTTAAGAAATATCTGGACTCTATTAAACAACTTCATGTGCAGTCGTGAAAGACAGCTGTTCCGTGTGTCTCTCCAATAAAGTACTATATATGTCCGAACCTCACAATCAGACTTGTTTCTCACAAAGAAATTCTTCAGACCCTAGTAATACCGGTGGGCGTTGCGGGACGGCTTTCCAAAATCCGCTTCTACCTTCCAGATGTTACTATCACGACTTATAGAAGTTCTGTTTCATTTGTTTTCAGATTTAAGAAATCACTCATAGAAAAAGACGAAGTAATTCAACGGGGAATAATTTTCTTCGTATTTTCCTTCTTCATCCATTTCTTCCTCTCATTTATCACTCTCTTACTTATAACACTTTCCCTCATTTCTCCGCTGAAACAGGAGGCAAAATTCCAAAGAGAAAGATCACCTGAGTAAGCATGCGAAAACAACTACGACGTGAGAATCCCATAATACACGCACGTAGTCAGGTAACACAAACACATAGCAGCTTTATATCCTACCCCGTAACCTGTACTGAAAGTACCTAAGGTAAGAAAACAAAGGTCACGCATATTTTCAATCAATATGCAAATAAAAGTTTTTATAAATTGTTCTAAGGTCTACTTCTATCATGGAAATTCTTACTCACTCATGGAGCTGAGCCCTTCTGGAGGAGCCGCTAATTCTGCAGCTACTCAAGAATTTCCCAGCATTTTATAGAACACGAAAGTTCATTACCGTGTTCGCAAGAGCCCTCCACTGGTCCTTATCCTGATCTATCCAATCCATACCAACACATCTTATTTCTCTAAGATCCATTCTAATATTGTCCACCCACCTACGCCTTGGTCTTCCCTGTGGTCTCTTTCCTTCTGGATTTCCCACCAATATCCTATATGCATGCCTCGTCTCTCCCTTTCGTGCTACATGACCTGCCCACCTCGTCCTCCATGACTTGATCATTCTAATTATACTTGGAGAAGAGTAAAAGTTATGAAGCTCCTCATTATGCAGTTTTCTCCAACCTCCTGTCACTTCATCTCTCTTGTGTCCAAATATTCTCCTCAATACTATCATGGAATTTCTATAGAATGTTAACTTATTCCTTCATTTGAACATTTTACATGTAACAGGAGCTCCATCAAGGTCATGCGTCCTGTGGTGCTCAGGTGAACTCGAGTATTGTTCATTATACGTTGTTCTTCTATTCATCTCCGTGCATTTATAATCCGCAGGGATGTCGACAAACCGTTCAAGTTGAATGGATATTCCGCGAACCAGTAACAAGAACCACGCAATTAGCTGAATGCTTTCATGTAGGTCAGAGAGTTCTTTATGCTTCCCACTAGGTGACCACTTCGGCACAAGCTCAGACACACACATACAAAGAGGAGCCAGTATAGCGTAGTCGGTATAGCGACTGGCTACTGGCTGGACTTCGAGTCCCAGTAGAGTCAAGAATTTTCTCTTCCCGACATTGTCTGGACTGGCACTGGGGCCCGCCCAGCCTCCTAACCAATTGGTACTGGTTGCTCTTTCCTGGAGCCTTTGCCTGGAGAACGTGGGAGAATTGAGGAAATATGTCCTTCCAAACAGGCGATAATCCGGACGAGACTGGAAAAGCTTGGAATCAAAGTCCAGCGCTTTCGTGTCGCGAATATTCTAGGTTCCTAACGAAAAGCACAAAGCATTCCGAGTTTATGTAATCTATCTTTACTTGATGGAAACTGAACATCCGTCCGCAGCCTGAACCAGACGTGCTACGAACTAAACTGAACAGGTTGCGTTTTTTAAGTATAGCGTAGTTGGTTGAGGCACTATGCTACAAGCCGGAAGGTCGCGGGTTCAAATCCCGATGAGGTCATTGGATTTTTTTTTCCAATTGACCTAATCCTTTCAGCCGCACTATGGCCCTGGGGTCGACTCAGCCTCTAACAGAATTGAGTACCAAGAATTAATTAAATAATTTTCCTGGGGAGTAAAGCGCGGCGGGCACGTAAGGCTGACAACCTTACCGCTATATTTGAGCCTATTGTTTAGACAATGTGGGACCCTCAACGTCTCACAACCCTATGGGCCTTCAAGGCCTGTTACAGGAATAGCTTTACTTTACTTTTTACGTCTCTAGGGTTCAACATCTGCCTTTCGATATGGCGTCCCTGAGAAAGTCTCTGTGAATGATGCAATGCTGGTCGTGACATATTTCAAAGTACTATCAGATTAATCTTTTGAAGGGGCTGAGGAAATCCACGAGAAACTTCCGTCCGGACAAATTACACGCGATGTGATCAAATTCAGAGAAGCGTTCGAATGGAAAACTACTGTGCCCCCGTCTCATCTGTTCTTTGATCTCTGCCCGAAATGTTTATGTAAGATGTCACAAGAAGTGAGTGCCAAGCCTAATCTTGTATAATCATACTGACGCTACAGAAGGCTGGATGGATGACAGCGCAACAGGGTGTCCGGTTATTCGTTAACGGCTGATGGGGCAATTTATCTTGGTCTCCGAGTTGCACATAAGAAAACTCTAGTCCATATAGTTTTTCAGCAGAGTTAGTCCAAACACTGCAATCAAAAACATCTCTGCTTATAATACTGTTGCAGCCAGTTTGAAATAAGCAGTGATATAATTGGCTGTTTATTTACCGGTGCTGTAAACAGTCAGAAATTATTTATTAGAAAATTTTAGAGGATAATAAATGAAGGAAGGGTGAATAAATAATAGATGAATCGGAGTTAATTCAAGAAAAAATGTGCTCATTTAATTATGTTTCACCGAGTAAGATGGTTCAAGGGGTAAAGATTGTGACGTGTGCTCGGCAGGTATTAGGTTCTAATCTCGAGCGGGACTCACTGATGACTGTCTTGATTCTCCTCGGTTCCTCCGGATTAATTCCGTGATAGTACCTTGGAATAGGCCACGACTGCTTCCTTCCATCTCCTTTCCAATTCATCATTTATTAATCCTAAGGATAAACGCTATATACTCCTAGTCTGAGTTACATAAAGAGTCATTAAATAAATCTTAAATCATTTAAATGTAATGTAAACCCATCGTTTTCTATATTTATGTGTTTTAATAAATTTATGTTTTAGCATACGATATTCAGCAATAACTTTCTACATTCCTTATTCACTAAGTTTTTACTGAATTTTTTAAATGTAATTAAAATTCATTTCGAAGTTAAGACTCTCTGTCTTTGTCTTCTTTCTCCCACTTTGTAGCACAAGGAATTCGTGAAACGCTTTGTTTCACTTTACTTTCTCAATCCTAAGATAATCAATAGGACTCTTTGGACAGGAGATCAGCCCGTCGCAAGGACTCTACCTACACACACAGAATAAACGCAGACAAACATCCATGCACTGAGTGGGATTCGAACACAAGAGTCCAACGTTCGAAGACGAGTGAAGACAGTCATACCTTAGAATGAGCGGCCACTGTGATCGATGAGTTAAGATTGGAATACAATAAAATATTCCAAAACCTACCCCTCAAATACTATCATCTTTTAAGAAGCGGGTTGTAAAATATTCTTGAACTATTGTAGCGAGAAGGAAGTATCAAATGTGTGAACACGTCATGTTCCATCTAATGGGAATGCAACATAATGGGGCTGTGTTTGAACAGCCGCCTCTGGGAACTCAAGAAACCATCCTAGAACCAGAACATAATACCCTGATTGCGTAATAAGTAGGTGGGTGGAATGTTTTCAGGTAAGACGAAAAAAATATATTTTCCCACAAATCTACAGTAGCACTCAGTAGCACCTCCCTTGAGGGGCTCCCATACCCAGTAATTTTGTTACTTCAACGGCCGACTGGATGCAGAAGCTAACTACCAGTGGCGACCAGCATTCCTCTCGTTCTCGCAGCGTAATAAGTACACCATAAATCGCACAAGATCAATTGCTTAGCTTCCAGAATTTGTCCTTTCAGTTGTACTTTTGTTGCCACCCTTTTACGTATGAAGGATCTTTCTTCGTTAACTGTTGCTATTCTGTTTCATTTTTTACGTCATGGATGTCTTCAGGCAACCACTCGTGTGGTAATGGCTTCTGCGAAACTTCCCAAGTAAATCCGGATACAGTGACTATCATATTTATAAAAGCCAGTGAACTCTGTAATAAGCCAAAATAAATACATTTCTGTTTGAACGCGATAAAAATCATGAACATAAAATAGTGTGCCAGAAGACAAGTGAAATTCATCATCATCATCATCATCATCATCATCATCAGTAATCTGTCAAGACGACAGGTCCACAGTCTCTTCCAAAACAATTCCTCCATTTAATGCGATCTAGAGCTCTCTCCTTCAACTGACAGTATCCTCTTCTGTCCCCAAGGTCATCCAGCATCTTCTTACGTCTTCTTCCTCGTCTTCTTGTCACTTCTATCCTCCCCTCTATCTTTCCTTCGATAACTTCTTTTAGAAGGCAGTTTCTGCGTAAAACATGACCAATCCAATTAGCCTTCCGTTTTCTTATTTCGTGTAGGATATTCCTCTGCTCACTGACTCTAATTAACACTTCTTCATTTCTCACATAATCGGTCCAACTGATCTTCTCCATCCTTCTCCAACACCACATTTCGAAACTTTCCATATGTTTCTGATCTACTGCCCTAAGTGTCCATGGAAATTCATAAGAGAATAAATATATTGATTTATGCAGGAGTGCATAATAATAATGTTGTGAAAGTTACATTTTTCTGTGTCTACTTTTTCGTTCTGCACAATTCAATGCATGAATGCCATATTATGGGCCGTAATTTATAATCATAAAATGTATTTCATTTTAATTCCGCCTAGAGAATATTGCTGTGGCTGTGATTTCCCTAATTGTGTTTCGGCATACGATTATTAATACGTTAACGCGAAAACACCTAACTCAACGGAGCCTAGTCCATCTTCAGAAGCCACCAGCTGTAGAACAACTCAAGAATTTCCCAACAAATTATGGAACCCGAAGTTTCAATACAATATTAACAAAAGCCCGCATCTGATCTTCATCCTGTACAAGATGAATACAGTTCATATCATTCCATTCTATTTCTCTGAGATCCAATTTAATATTTTGACATGTAAATTCATTGCTAGGCAACGCCCACAACACACGCACGGTCCAACACTCAACAACAGAATAACGTAGTTATGCAAATCGCTTCTAGACAATGGTTCGGTAAACACACTTCCACGCATGCGCAATGACGTCACACCCCAACAGTGCTTAGTTATCACGTGACTTGTGTTTTCCGTGTGGTCTGCAGTACAACTATGTTTTCTGCTTTTTCCGTGCCCAGGCTACATAACACAAGTCAGTTTAGAGCTAAGAAGTAATTTTTACTCGTAGTTGAGTTCCGGGGTTCCAGGGTGCCAAAAAAAATGGCAAGAAGACTTCACAGTGATTTGAAGTGCTGGGGGGCGATTATGGAACGTAGCACGAATGGGTGAGAAGAGAACTGCATATAGAATTTTGAGGGGAAGTCCAGAAGGAAATAAACCACTACACTACTCCACTGCAAATACTGAAGAGATTCGAATTGTTCGCTTCACCTTAGACCGCACGTTTACTCATGTAAAGTACAGTTGAATCAGGGCGGTTGACAGAAAGTTCTAGCCCCGAAAGAACTGAATTTGTTTATTAAAATACCTGCAGAACTTCTTTTATACCTTTGTCTAAGAAAATGGTTCATGCACGCACAGTACACTAAAGTGTATTTAATAGAAAAGATTTATTCTCCGGTGTTGTCATATTTTCTATAAGAAACCTAACATGTAATAATTTTACAAAATAAAAAACGTATATGATAATGAGAAGCAATTTATTCTCAGAATACTTCCGTGCGTTTTGCTGTATTAGAAACTTCAAAATTTTCAAGAAGCTACTCAAAATATGAAGTAAATTATATATATCCAACAATGATGGTGCATTGTTTCTAAGTGACCCCAAAGTGCATGGGAATGGTATACAGGTAACCTCTAACACTGAGTTTATAACACCTCCACACCGAATTTAATATAAAAACGAACAAAAGACTAACTTTACACATTACTGCGTTGATTAACCATGAGCGAACAACGAGTAAGACCCTCTGTGTTGATCAATAGCCTCTGATTCGGTTAATCAAACGGTATTTTGTTTGTGATTGGATCCGTGTTGAAATTTTTAACACTACAACTTTTTTCTAACATCTTACTTTCCTTGCTTACTTCTTTTTTACCTATTCGTTTCCCTTACAGCCCAAGGAAGAGGGAGAGACATGCGGCCATCTTATGTGCATGTGTATCTCGGCTTTTTCTCTTTCAGCCTGCCTTACTTGGAAACAAGGGGTTACAAAATAATCATATTTGTGGCGCATTTTTGCGTTACGCGAGAACTCCCGAGACAACCCAGCAGAATTCTGGTATTCCAAGATGTCTATGAATTTGCCTTTGGAGCATTTTCAACCCTGCTAAGCGGCTATTAAAATTTCCGCTGTCAGTCCATCTGTCCGAATGAAACCATTTGAGGACACTTAAGCGAATATTCATGAAATTCTACATAGGAGAATTTTACGAAGAAAAAATGTAGAGCCACTTAAATTTTCAATTAGACGGGGCAAGTTTAAAGATAATTTAAATGAAAACCTACGTGATTTTCTGTGCTTTATCTCGCTAAATATTGTCACGTGTTTATGTCTCCGTGACTAATAATAGCGGGGTTTGGATTGGATTGTTGGATTTATCAACACCTTCTTGTACAATTTCTCTTAATCGCAATGAATTACAGCAGCTCACAACCAGTCTTCAGCCGTACCCTTCTTCCTTGTCAGCCGAGACTCACCCCATTCTCCTTCTCGTTCTACGACTCATTTGAGTCTGAGTCTGAGCTTTATGTTCCGACCGACGGTCAGTCGGCTAGTCTGTGTTGGAATAAAGCACCCATCTGGGGCTTACGACCAGATTGTTATTACTGTCACACATTTGTGTGTTTGTTTATGTGGGGTGCTCGCTCTGACGAGAGGAGGGGTCTATCATTTACAATTGCTGCTGGCCTCGCCCACGCAGTCATTCTTGGGTCCGAGTCCCATGAGACTCGCGACCATATTTTATTGTCTCAGATTCGAGACTTCCCTTTTCGACGCCTCCTTCGACTCACAGGGCTACGGTGGATGTACTCGACCAATAGAAAACACATCTGTTGCATCAATGGATATATGCGAACTACATAGAAAAAAATCTCTTCCTCTATTTTTCTATTTACAGCGCTTTGCATAGCAACGGAAGTTATCTGATTGTTGTCTGCGTATTCGGTGTCGCAGAAATGTGTTTACTAAGTCGTTTCCCAGCAACGGGTCTACATATCACAATATTTATAGTCGGGAAAAGATATTTCCGGATGAGACGTTATAGAGAGAAATGTAGCACGGTTTGTGGCCAACATACTTTCTCCGTAATTCTTCATCTTTCGAGATAATGAAACAAAATGGCTGATATGAGTATAATTTCGGAACTTCACATTTAAAAATAACAATAATTTCGGACAGAACGCAATGATGCCTCCTGTTTCTCGCTGGGCTGACTTTTCGACCCGATTATGGGGGCTGTATACCAAAAGTCGGCTGTTTTCACCGGGACCCTACGGTGTTATATGCCAGAATAAAGAATTCTTCATAGCCACCGCTGTGACAACCTCAGATCAAACTTTCCATACGAGTATTTGAGATGCATTCTCCCTCCTCCTGTGTTTCGTCACATTAATAGAACCGTCTGATACAAGTACACGTACATTATAAAACGTTTAAGGAAATATTAAGTTTACTAAGCACTTTTCAGACGGGAGTTTGGGGGAACTGCATAATGAGGAGCTTCATAATTTGTACTCCTCGCCAAACACAATTAGAGTGATCAAGTTTAAAATGAGATTGGCAGGGTATGTAGCACGAATGGGGTCGAAGAGGAATTCATATAGGATATTGGCAGGGAAACCAGCAGAAAAGAGACTAAGACGTAGGTGGGTGGAAAATGGTAAAATGGATCTTAGAGAGATAGGATGGCGTGGTATGGACTGGATTGATCTAGCTCAGGATAGGGACCAGTGGAGGGCTCTTGTGAACATTATAATGAACCTTCGGGTTCCATAAAATGCCGAGAAGTTCTTGAATAGCTGTACAGTTCTTAGGTTCTCAAGAAGGGCTCACTTTCATGAAGTTCGTTTAGTTAATTAAGCATGTTTCAACAAAATTCTTCCATCTTCAGGAGCGTTTAATTACTCTTCAGTACAGAAGCTATTACACATTGCAAGTTCTATGTATGATACGTTAAAATACAGTAAAAGCTTATGATATTCTGTATTTCCGAAGTATGTGCTTGTAGGTAAATACGGATAAATTATAATTAATGTTTTGATACTTTTGTTGTCTTGTTGCTACGTATGCAGCTAGGACATTATGATGGCTTACGAAGGACATACACAAATGGTAATAATGGGGTCTTAAATTACTTAATATTCTTATCTGACGCTTTTTTAAATCACCTATGTCCTCTTCTCTACCGTCAGTGTTTTTAACTGAAATAACATTTTGATTTCAGTAGTATTCATGGAGAATGATCCACAGTAGTCCGGACACCAGGCTTCATTAAGTCTGTCAGAACTGTCAGTTCTTTTTGTTCTTTTCCGGTAAGCGAATCCAATGCTAATTTCACGTAGGTCTAGAAACGACGTTCAAGTAAGGAATAAGCTTTGATACCGAGGCCTCTTGAAGTGCTACATCTTGGCGGCACAGTAAGCAACGGAGGGTATCTATCATCACAGGCGTATGGCTATCATTGCATCTGTGCGCACAATGCAGCTACTATGCGCACAGAAAATATCAGCACGTAAGGCACGAGTCGTGGGGGACACACAGCAAATCAGTCACGGAACACCTCTGGAAAACTGTAGAGGATTTAGTATGACTTACAGAGGGGGAGGGGGTTTAGTGTCTGTTTCGCTTTCCACATACGTACGAGTACTTAAATGCTTTCTGCTAATTTTTTGGCACATAACATTAAGCAATAGCACTGTCGCCATATTTATGTTTTTATACACAGAAACAATACTGAATACAGAATTTATAGGCATGTGTATGACAAATTGATCGCCTCTGTGGTCTGCCTACAGATCCAGAGGTCCGGGTTCGATTTCCGGCGCTACCAGATTTTCTGAGAAGTAGTGGGTCTGGAACGGGGTCCATTCAGCCTCGTGAGGATAATTGAGGAGCTATTTCAAGGAAATAGCGGCTCCGGTCTAGAAAACCGAAATTAACGGCCATGGGGATCCGTTGCGCTGACCACGCGAAACTCTCTATGCACTAAAGTTGGCACTAACTTCGCCGAGAAGCGGCGGTCACTCGTTCGGTATAGTTCGCTTGCGGAGTACAGGACACGGAGTTAGTTGTTTTGTTTATGTATGATCTATTTCCACATTTCACGTGCCTTACTCCAATGGTTCCATTAGTTACCGCTATCAAACAGAAGGCTACATACACATTTCTTGCATCCAACATTCTGCTGTCTCATAGTTTACAAACAAAATGGTTCTTAACAAAATCTGATTCTTTTTCAAACACCTGTTACCATACATACAACCTCATGTGCTTCCGTCATAATGGTATTAGTGATTGACACTGCGGCAGGTCTTCTCCGAGCACTTCGGTTTCCCCGGCCACTTCTCATTGTACCCACTGCTCCATATTCGTTAAGCATCCCATCATCGAAGCCACACAGTCTCGACACTGACAGCTTCATTAAGTAACAAATAGACAAAATTAAAAATGACAGTTTGTTAAGTATGGCGGCATGTAGCTGGCAGAACGTCACAGACGTTTCAGAGGAATTTGTTGCTTAAATCTTCATGGTCGAATAACATGCCAAGTAGTAGTCAGTAAGTTGAGTTTGTCGTATGAATAAGCCAGAAGAGTTTTCCCATGTACAAGCTACATTCTCAGTTTCTTCACTCCCAAATCCCTACGTCCAGGCACATAATTGTTTTTCTCTACAAAAGAAAAAGAGGCCAATTCCATGGCCAGACTCGAAAATCAGGAATTTCGTAACGGCAGAAGGACATTAGTTTGCTGGTCCGTGATGCGAAAGAGTTAATCGGTTTGTAACAGAAACAGGGGCGTAACGGACCAGGGCTGGCATCCACTGACTCACTGACAACAGACTCCCACCTCTCTATCTGCAACAGACATCGCGCTTCTCAAACTCAAGTCACGGCTTCACATCTCACCTTGCGTAATTGACAATTCATGAGACTCGAGAAACCTTACAGAAGAAGGCGTTTTAAAAACTTCTCAAAAGGCCGAGAGAATTAAGATAGCCCATAAAGTCCGAAAAAAACGTTCTAGAAAACTGTTAATATTGCATATTTATTGTCGCTGTATTAACTGCAATGCTATTTATAACCATGTGAAATTCTAGATAGCTGGTTACTTCATTATTTCAAGACGTTTTATCAGCGTAAAGTTATATAACTTACTATGAAAGGATGATTGTAAATGATGAATCGGTAAGGACGAAAGGATCTTAGCCAGAATGGACAGCAGGGGATCGAACCGTGTACTTACTGATTCGGATGATAAATGTTACCTTTCTACAATGCATTAGGTCAAATGAGATGGCAAATGATGGTTAACAGTGAATTTGTGTCAGCAAGAAAACGGTACTGAACCATTCTAAACATTTACCAGACAAGTGATCATCATGTGCATCATTATCTTACTATTTTCCTTTTATTGCCAGTGGAGTGGGACTGAGTCCCTTGCACTGCCGCCACTTCTGGTTTATCTTATTAAGCGACGGTCACCGAACATCGCGGGGTGGAGAGGGACAGTCCTGTTTCATATTATGGAGATCCCATGTTCGAGTTAAGGACCAGAGAGCCACCATTCTAATTTTGGGTCCTGGATTTATTCGTTCTTTCCATGTAAGTGGTGGAACGTCGCCTTGAACAGGATAACGACTCCTTCAATCCTAAGTAGGCCCCTACAGGACAATTAGTCCTTGTTATCTGTGAATCTGGATGACTAGGTTTCCTTTCCCGGCAGAGGAAATTTTTTTCTCACCGCTTCCAGACCGGCTCTGGGGTCTCCACAGCCTCCTGTCCAATGGGTACCGGTGACTCTTCCTTGGGGCTAAAACGACCGGGGCGTGAAACTGACCACTCACCTCTATCTAGTTTTTAGGTCAAGAAGAGTGGAGTTATACCTCTACTCCATATACGCCTTCATGTTATAGTGCTTAGTTAATTAAGCACAGGACAACTTTACCCCCTTCTTCCGGAATCTGTATCATGAGAACTAACCAGACGGCGAATTTTTAGTTTTGGCGGGAACCAGCTAGTTTGTTCAAGTTAGGTATAAAAGGTAAACACCGATAAAGCTGTCCCTATGCTTAACTAATTATGCACTACGCCATGAAGACGTATGGGGGGGGGTGGATGTATAGATCCACGTTTTATTGACCTAGGCACTAGTTGGAGCTGAGTGGTGAGCTTCACGTCCCGGCCGCTTTATAGACTGGGAAAGCGCCCCCGGTACCATTTTATATGAGGCTGGGTGAGCCCCAGAGCCGGTCTGGATTACATGGAGAAGTGAAAATTCTTGCCCACGTGGGGACTCGAACTCCAACCCCTCGCCGTCTAGCCCGTAACCAGTCGCTATACCGACTACGTTATCCCGGCTCCTTCATACTAGGTGTAGTAATATTTATTTTCTAAAGCAAATGGAAGTTCGTAATCATAAACATTCACTTGTACACAGCATATAATTCGAGTGCAGTTTGGCTTCATGTACCTAGTACACGTAACAACGTTGTGTGTTTAGATGGCGTGTAGGCTCTACGACTCACGTAGGCTGACGCAAGTACATCGCAATAATATCGAAATCTTACACATCTCTGTAATTAACTTCATAATTCTGCAAGCACGTCCGCAGAACTACGCAGGATAATTTGACGGACCAGCAAGCAGACACCGAAATAGTAGCACACACAAGCGCTGTCTGAATTCAAAGCATAAGGCAACCCACTCCTCTCGGTTTCCAAGTAGAACAAATTGAACTGCAATAACTCAGTGGGTATAGAGATGGGCTATGGGCTGGACGGCCGAAGAGCCGGGGTTCGATTCCCGGCAGTGGTAAGAATTTTTTGCTACTCCACGTCATCAAGACTGGCTCTTGGGCTCACCCAGCCTTCTATCAAAACTTTACTGGAGGATCTTTCTCCGGGGTAAAGCTGGTCGGACGTGAAGCTGACCACTCACTTCCCTTTGGTGCCGAGGTCAATAATGGTGGAGCTATACTTCCACTCCTACATACGACTTCATGATGTCCTACTTAGTTGATTAAGCACAATAACAACTTCATATTATTGGATTCTGTTGGTTGGATCTGAGTTTCGCAACGGCGCTGAGTATGAAATGTCTTATCTTCGGATAGGTGACGCAGCGTAATGCGGTAAAAGTTCACCGACTATTCGGAAGAACGTGAGGTTCCAATTCGCCCCTAAAGAAGATGAGCTTACGCTTATCTCTAGACCGTTGCTTCCTTAACACATCTTCGAGCCTGAAGACGGAGCAGTAGGCCCTCTTAAATGTAAGTGAACTTATGCCACACTACACGGAGTCACATCCCGGAAGACAGCAGTCTTCATTACTATAGCAAACCAATTCAAACGTTCTTAAACTTGTACAGTAAAACACTTTCGCGGTTAAGTAATTCCTTGGGAAGCACAGCAGTTATCGGAATAGAGTACGGGGAGCTTTTGCCCTAATTTAGGTCGCGAAAAAAGCTAAATCCTTCGCTAGGTCGAATGTTAGACCTCACCAGTTGTACGAAGCGAAAGGTGAAGTATTAACATCACTGTCCAATGACAGTCTGTCTTCTTGGGACTACAGCTCCAGTTCCCTTAAACCTCGTCACAAGACGGGGGTTACAATAGAAGGTAAGTCTCGGCAACTTTACCTCCGGAAGAGAGTCCCCAGTATCCATTTTGCTGGGGGCTGGGTGGGCGGATCTCCAGATCCAGTCGGCACAGAGAGGTGAAAAGAAAAATCTCCGTTTCAGCAGGAAATCAAACCTTGATTCTCAGGTCGCCCATTTCGTAGCCTAGTCATTATATTGACCTACTCGGCTCTTAGTAACACAAAATACTATGTTTTTAGTACGGGTAGTGCTTTCGGCCGTAGAACAAACGGGTGTATACACGTATACATAGTTTCTGTTCCCCGTGTGTAATATCAGATTGAATACTAACCGTATACTCTCGACAATAGTGGCGACGGTAGGCATTGAAACCTGAACCCTTTGAAATATATTACCGCATACTAATTCTTTATAGGGCTCTGGGTTCGATCTTGACCGTTGCCATTTATCTCGAAAATAAAATCAATAACAAATGTATCAGCAATCTAATAGCAACTGGTTGCCTGAAGAGAGAAGCAGAAGCAATTTCCGAAACGTCGTGTATGTACAGTAAAATATAGGTATAGAAAATGAAAACTATTTCTCTAATGATAATCTCGTGTCGAACAACAACACCCTGGAGATGTATATGGGGCGTGGAGATAAAACTCCATGCATGCTAAATCCAGGAACTCTATGGAGGAAAGTGGCCAACTTCATGATCGGTAAGCAATTCTGGCTCTAACAGTGCCTCTTGAGTTTCAATTCGTGACTATAAAATTTCGCCGATCACGTTGATGGCGCGGTATAAGGCACGAAATGTGGTCGCCCGCTCAAACACTGGAATCATGGCTTCGAACCCCACTCGAGGCATGGATGCCTGTCTGCGTTTATGTCTGGGTTGGCATGCGTAGGTAATGACCTTGTGGCGGTCTGATCCCTATCCAAGGGGTCTTATCTACTGACTACAAAATTCACTATTTCAGAATGATATAAAGGGAACAGGCCACAGAGACTAAACCGTCAAAGCAGCAGCAGCAGAAGAAGAAGAAGAAGAAGAAGGAGGAGGAGGAGGGGAGGAAGAAAGAGCATTATTATTATTATTATTATTATTTCTAAATATCTATATTTCATATTTCTCAACTGTCAATAACAACTTAGATCTGTAACGAAACTATTATTATTATTATTATTGTTACTACTTTGTTTGTTTCCTTATANCGAACGGCGTACCTTTAATTAGCCTTCGATTTTACGTTGTGTTTGTCCAGTATGTAACTACTTCTAACTACTCTGTACTGTGTCTGTAATTGGCCTTGCGGTTGTTGGCTCAGCACATAAAGAATAAAGAATTTATTTCAATTATTATTATTATTATTAGCAGTAGTAGTAGTAGTAGTAGTAGAAGAATACAATATGTCAATATTGTCTTATGGATAGCGTAAGACAGATGGACCGGGGGATCGGTAACAAAATCAGTCCAACTATGTCGGGTTATGATGAAGCACAGCTAATAATCACTTTCATTTACTTATCTCGAAAACTGGCCGCGCCATTGCTCAAGCGGTTAGTGGCTGGCTTCCCACCGCGACGGCCCCGGTTCGATCCCGGCTCTGATCAAGTGGAATTTGTGGTGGACAAAGTGGCGGTGGGGCAGGTTTTCTCCAAGTACTTCCCGAGTTCCCCCTGCCAATCTTCATTCCACCAATTACTCCACAACCACCCTCACCTATCATCTGTGGCTGGTACAATAGGCCAGAAGTGGTCGCAGTACAAGGGACTTAGTCCCACCCCAGTAGCAATAAAAACACATATATCGAAAACTACGATTTAAAACTCTCTCTTCTTTCCTTTTGCGGCGTCCATGTTTGTGCCCCCTTCGCACGCGTGTTCTCACTAGTGGAGTGTATGTCACTTGAAAACGGAAATTAACGCGGGAACAGAGGAAGGGTTCCACTCTCAAACAAACGAGTTTTAGTGTGAACAACGACAATGCAATATATTGAGTTAGGATCTAGCGCAGTTGCATGAAGATTGCCAAGTAGAGCCCAAACATGCGATATTAATATTGTGAACATTTTAAAGTTGCATTAAAGACGGGAGTGAATGAGTGAGCAACACGTCACACAAAATCACGAAGAATGCATTTCCAGAGCATGTTCACTTCACCTTTTCAATCTAGTTCTCGTTTAATGTGTGCATTTCATATACCAAACGTCATGAATTTCCAAAGCCATTTCGATCAGACTTTCGATCAAATGCCACGTAAGAACTTTTGAATCTGTTTCCATTCAGGTGAAGCTGGCCTTCGTCTTGAGATACGCAATTTTCTCCTCTCACTTTCTCCACAGAACGTATATGATGTTTGCCATATAATTCATTATATTGTCTAATATGTAGTGACGGGGGCTCCGGATCTCAGTGGGTGGCTAATTGGGCAGAATGACGTTCAGTAATTAGGCATATGGTTACGAACATTCGCCTCAAAGCATATGTAGGCCACCTTCATAACGTGACGAAACGTACTGAGAAGAGAGGAAAAATAAAAATAGTTCAAATGTAATTGGAACATGCGAGTTTCGCTGAGTATTGAGACGCTTTCCAGCAGATCCGTCGGTTGAAGATACAGATACACATACATAGACAGACAGACAACCTTCCTAAAAGCATTATTTTTTTTATTCAGGAAATTGCAAAAGGATAAATCCATCACAATTTCAAAATCGCCATTTCTCACCGTACTAATGTCTTTCTCCCCTATACGATTTTTTTATTGCTAGTGGGGTGGGACTAAGTCCCTTGTACTGCGGCCACTTCTGGCCTATTGTACCAGCCTAGATGATAGGTGAGGGTGACTGTGGAGCAATTGGTGGACTGAAGATTGGCAGGGGAAACCGAAGTACTCGGAGAAAACCTGCCCCAGCGCCACTTTATCCACCATAAATCCCACTTGACCAGATCCGGGATCGAACCCGGGCTGCAGCGATGGGAAGCCAGTGACTAACGGCTTGAGCTATGGTGCGGTCCCTCCTCTATACAATGTATATGAGAAAGTAAGGCGAAAATTTGTATTTGGGCAGTACTTTTTCTAACAGGGGAACCGGTCTCGTGAAATAGTTGTTTAAGCGTTGTTCTTAACTGAAATTTATTCTTTCATATCGCTCTTTATTTTAGCTATCCCTATTGCTCAAATACAAGCGTTTATCGAGAAGTAACAGTTTACAGAGCAGTGACAGAGGTGTGTAACTCATTAATCATTAAAACACTAATTTTGCTACGGTTGTTCCTTTGTCCATTTCATATTCAAATTCTTGAAAGCAATAAATCAACAAAGTTGCAAACGTAATTTTTTTGGAGGGTTACGTTTCTTATTTAAAACAAAAAGTTTTGGAAGGAGAATTACTTCATTTGCAAGAGCGTTATGTCACAAGAGCTTAAGTTATATACGTAATTCAACTTCTGTTTCCGAATTTGTGTCGTTAATAGTATAAAGTAAAAGGGAAATGGAATCCCACAAAATTAATAAAATGGGGAGAACCAGAGTTATTTGCTCTGGTTCACTGACGCTAATGTAGGAATCTGTTAGAATACCAATGAACATATTTCTACAAATTTTGGAAAATAAGACAAATATCGCAAAAAAGATATTTAAAACAAAGCTTATAAAATGAGACGTGTTTAGTGTTGCTGTTTTTTCACAACGGGGAATATTCCTCGAAAACATGAAGAAGATTCAGGAACTGCTAAGGATCAGAAAGGAGGTATCCTTATCGCTGTTCAAAATAGTCTGCTGAATGTGACGGCAGCACTGGCCAGAATTTGAAACGTCAATCAACATTTGCTTCGGGTTGTGATGCTCTTTTTTTATCCGATTGTTCTTTGAATCTATTGAGGAGAGAGGAAGACGGCAACGTGAATTTGATTGAGAATTCGCTGATGGGTTACCGTCGCTATACTGAACTTTCCTTACTTTCGGTAATGGTTCAGTGATGATGGAATCTTGGGTAGGCGAAATGGGATTTATATCTTTCCACAGTCCCTTCCAACTGACATGAGGCTAACATTTAAAGGTACGGTTTTCATTCAACGGCCAGCTGAATTAAAAGTTAAATTTTATGGGTAATTTAACTGTGGTAGGCCCTATTAAAAAAACTATTAGTAAATTACAATTGGATTTAGAAACAAGCAGTCTTAAGTGATTAGACCATGTGGAATGGATGAAGACAGAAAGATTGCCCCTGAAGATGGAAATTAAGTCGAAAGCAAATGCAAAGAATACTATGGTGAAGTCGGGAATTCCATGGATGAACCACGAGTAAATTTTCATAAATTGTACCAAACATGGGTGGATGAGATTTACTCGGAATTAGATAAAGGAACACCAGGTTAGAAACTTGTATTTAAACATTCGAAATGCGAGGATGGAGAATATGAACGGGACGTATGTACTCCTAAGTTGTCCGTTGTCGCATAGTGCGGAGATGCCTCAGCTGTGAATAAAGGACACACGAAGGTCTGTGCAACGAACACTAGAACACCGTATCCAGTACAGTAGATCGTCAATTATTCGAATCGCTAATTAAACGAATTACGGCATCAAGGACTGTATCTGTTAAACAAACACCACTGTTCGACTTTTTTTTTAAATAAAATGTTTTAAATTGTTAATTTAGAATTACATTCACAAATTGTTTATGTTTCTTTCTTTCTTAATCCGTTCCTCTTTTATTTTTACGGTGTCGAGGTTGTTTTTTCATTTTGATTATTTTACAGACTCTATGACTCCTTGAATGAGTGATCAGCCCGTCGCAAGGCCTCTACCTAAACAAAGGATAAGACAAACACAGAATAAACACATACACATACAAAACATACATGTTTTGTGTGGAATTTGAACCCATCTTCCGAGCAAGCGAAGACAGCACATGCCTTGGCACAGTGCGTTATAATAGTGTTCTTTATGGATAAGAATTTAATCCAATTATCAGAAATTTCGATTATCCNATGTGGAATTCGAACACATGATCCTGGCTTTCGAGCAAGCGAAGACAGCACATGCCTTAGCACAGTGCGTTATAATAGTGATTTTTATGGATAAGAATTTAATCCAATTATCAGAAATTTCGATTATCCGAACCGTCCTTGCCACCACGTAATAAGGATAATCGGTGTACAACTGTACTGGATGGCGAACCATATTTCCAAAAGACACGACACTGCCTTAATATTCATTACGGCTTCAAGAACAACACATTCATCACATTCAGAAAAGCTTCCCACAAAGCAGTTACCGTATTAAATGAGGATTAACAGTGTGTGTGAGGTTGGCACACCAGTACACGTACTTGTTACATGATCGGGGATTTCCCGTGTTAAACACCGTCAAGGAGTAGATATTAAGGGTTCTGACGATGGTGTATAACACTCAGAATTACTGGAATATTGGGCCTTTTCAATCGTCTGGCATTCTAAAAATCCAGAAAACACAACGCTTCGGAAACTGCATCTGTTTCCGTCCTCAAGTGAGGGGGGGGAACACCTATTCAGTTTGGTCTCTTAGAAAAAGATAACCTCAGTCACTGGAAGTTAGCTCTTTCCAAGAGACCCAACAGAGTAGGTGTCTCCTACCCCTTCATCTGAGGACGGAAATAGTTCCAGTTTCCGAAACGTGTTTTCTAGTTTTTAGAATACCGGAAGGTGAATGAAGGCCGAAAGTCCAGTAATTCTGACCGCCAAAGAGCCTAAGAACTTCCTGATTATGGCAATAAACCCTGTCCAAAGCGTAAAATAGAATTAAGGGAAATCTATGCTTATCGCAAAAGTTGTCTGGTCATAAAACTATTCCGTAACAAAAAAAAAAAAACTCCGTGATTTTGTCCGCAGGCGAACTATATCGATCGAGCGATCGCCGCTTGTCGGCGAAGTTAGTGCCAACCTCAGAAGATAGAGGGTGTCGCGTGGTTAGCGCAACAAATCTCCACGGCCGTTATTTTCGGTTTTTTAGACCGGAGCCGCTACTTCCTTGAAATAGCTCCTTAATTATCATCACGAGGCTGAGTGGACCACGTTCCAGACCCATTACAATATTCCGTAACAATTAATCTAATATTGCTTCTAACCAAGGGAAAATATGCAGCACAAAAATTAGGGAGAAACAAATAGTTTTGACGAAAATAACATTACTTTATTCAGTGTGAATATTTATCACTTTCTGTTGATATAGTTTTGTTCTGATAGTCTGATTTTTTTTTCTGTGGCGCTACAGCCCCAATTTGGGCCTAGGCCTACCTCCATGAAACTCTCCGTTTCACTTCGGTTTACTAGATCTTACACATTCAGTAGGACTCCTTGGGCGAGTGTTGAGCTCGTCGCAAGGCCTCTACCTGTAGACAAACACAGAAAAACGTACACAAACATCCATGCCCTGAGTGGGATTCGAACCCACGATCCCGGCTTCCGAGCGAGCGAAGACAGTGTATGCCTTAGACCGCTCGGCTACCGTGACCGGCGATAGTCTGATAGAGATCTCTAAAATTTATCCAAGGAAAGGTATCCCTTTAACAAAACGAGAAAGAATTAAAATCAACCTTAGAATGAATATAAGCAGAATATTTTAAAAAGACTACGGAAATATTAAAGAGTGAAACGAAAACAAAGGAATATAATAAAAATAACATATACATCAGAAGAGTGCAAGTGAGATCATGTGGGAAGAGGAAGAAGTAGTTGATGATTATGATGACTCGTTTTAATGCTGTATCTCAGAATTCGCCCGAGAGTTGCAAGACGCAAGAATATGTACTCAGGTCACATCTAAAAGTGTACCCGGATATCAACCTACCTCTCCAGCACCATTTATCTTTCTAGGACCATAATTATGTCTGGTGAATGTACGTGGACTGCGGCTGCCTTTCTTATTTGTTTTCATTATGTTTTATTTTCAATAGTCCGTGGTTGAAGTACAGGGCACCTACCGACCCAATTAGAGCTAAGATGACAAACCTGTCTTGTGCACATTTGCGCGGTACTTAATCAACGGCCGTCAGGTACACTATTGTTCCTACTGCTATCATTCTGTCCTAATAGTGAAGCCTCATCTGGTCCACTTCAGTGGTTGACGAGTAAGTTATTTCTATATGATGCACCCTTTTGTGTATGTAATCTAATAAGTATAGTTTCAACACACGCAAAATTTAGCGTTGTGTTCTTCAAAATTCCTCTTCGTTATATCATCCTCAGGGGCATTTATTGGACGAATACTCCTAAAGAGGATAATTAAATATCGAAACATGTCGGGTCATCAAATATGTTAAAATAATTATTAAATAATATCTCTTGTAATTTAATTTTATTCTGAAAAGTTTTTAAATTTACTAATTACTTACTTACCTACTTACTTACTCATGGAGATGAGCCCTTCTGGAGGAGCCGCCAATTCTGCAGCTACTCAAATATTTCTCAGCATGTTATGGAACCCGAAGGTTCATTACCGTGTTCACAAGAGCCTTCCGCTGGTCCCTATCCTGAGCCAGATCAATCCAATCAACATCACCCCATCCTGTCTCTCTAAGATCCATTTTAATATTGTCCACCCACCTACGCCTTGGTCTTCCCGGTGGTCTCTTTCCTTCTTGCTTTCCCACCAATATTCTATATGCATTCGTCTCCCCATTCGTGCTACATGCCCTGCCCAACCTCATCCTCCTTGACTTGATCATTCTAATTATACTTGGAGAAGAGTACAAGTTATGAAGCTCCTCATTATGCATTAGTAAATTATGAAATTTACTAACACATCACATTAAAATAGACTACCAGCGTGTGTTCTTTTGTCCTTACAAGATCAACAAATCCGACTGTCCTCTCATATTATTCGGCACTAAAGAGCTTCTATTGCTGATACCAAGTTCTTCAACAACGTATCATCCGTCAATACGCCATTCCACAGAAGGAACACGGACAAGCTCGAAGGATCATACTGAGGCGAGAACAAACACCAAGTTGTCTAATATAAAGGAACTAATCGCTCGGTTAGGTTTATAAGTTCTGGACGTTTGTGGATATACCTACAATATACATCTGATATGAATTAGTTCTCTATATTGTGAAATATTAGATCGGCTGTCCCCCGAAAGTTTCAGGATAGGTTTGTCATATCTGACGTATCGGAAGTCTTTAGCAAGAATGTTCAGAACATTTATATCAAGGTGGATCATTACTAAACACTGAACTTCACTCAGAATCAAGGAACAATGACCTTCTTGTAGTTTCTTCGGTCTCCATATCAGTATGCTGGGCTTGCCTGTCAGGCCTGCCCAATTGCGTCAAGGGCGGAGCATAGGGCTCTTTTCTACTTTTCTACGAACTACTGAATGGCTCCGTTCGAGAGGGCAGAAGGTCAAAACATTATTCCGGTTTGTTTGACCCAACAGTCCCACCTTCAGTGTGAATGTTTGCACAAGCTCAAAGTATCAGAGCCGATATATCAACTCATTCAATAAATGGCGGTAAGCGCAATCTGCTTCTGCTGGTTTCTTGCTTCACGTACTCTTCTACCCTGAAGATGGAGGCGACATGACCAACCGAAACATCAGGTTGTCAGAGCCATCAGACCGTAAAATGTCAAGAGTCCCGTAGGACTCGGAACCAAGAACCAGTATCCAGAATCCAATATCCTGGAATATGATCCGTGTGATCTGGTATACTCATATGCTTGCACAGTAAATTTCGTTTATAATTTTAGTGAAACAATCCAATCCTACAAAAGCTACCTTAAAAACAATATGCAAAATATTTCGTTTCCTTTAAAATGTTTTCTAATATAAAAATAACTACCACAGATCGCCTATATGCCTATCTATATTAAGAAACGGAAGTGAAACAGAGCTTTTCACGGATGACCTATGGCCCAAGTGGGAACAACAGGAATAGAAGAAAAAGTAGTAGTAGTAGTAGTAGTAGTAGTAGTAGTAGTAGTAGAACAAGAGGAAGAAGACTGCAACACAGAAGCTACGGTGTTGGATTAACAGATTAAATCGAATATATAATCACACATGAAACACATATTTTGCTGCTTCGCTCTTAAAACAAAACAACGTAGGCGACATGGTTAAGTAAAATTTTCTTTACGCAAATGTTGTTCTTGTTGTTGTTTCTACAATTACAAAGGAAGCAAGCTAGCTACTTAAGCTATAATGATTGTAACTTACATTATGGAAGTACACTGTTCGAATCTCTGCTAGAACACAGACTATCCTGGGGGTTTTCGTGTTGCTCCTCACTCCCAAGAGACAAATCAAGGAACAGTGTGTTATAATTAGAATATGAAATCTTCCTTCCACAAACTTTCCAATTCATTATTCACTATCACATACAACTCAGTCGGTACAGCGACTTGGCTACGAGCTGGACGACAGAAAAATCAGTGTTTGATTCCCGGCAAGGAAAATGATTTTTTCTTTTCGTCGAAACCTCCAGACCGACTCCGTGGCCCACTCACCTCTTCTGCAATTGGTAAACAACGGTAAATCAGACGAGGCGTGAAACTGGCCACTCACCTCCACCAAACGCCGAAGTTAAGAATGGCGGAGTTATGCCTACACTCCCCCATGCGTCTTCATGGCACAGTGCTTAATTATTTAAGTACAGGGAAGACGTTACGTTACCTACGACTAGAAACACACAAGGAAATATCGATCGTGTTCGAACTAATAAATATGATTATTAAGGAAATTTTGTGTGTCTCGAAATGCCTACGAGAGTTCATTACGTTCATTTTGTTCAAACTACTGCTCATACTGAAGTTCTTCGCGAGATTCTCAGGACAGAGGCTACTCCAAACAGATCTGCTTGAAGTTCTTCCCGAGACTCTCAGGGCAGCGGCTACTTCAAACAGATCTGCCGAAGTTCTTCTCGAGATTCTCAGGACAGCGGCTACTCGAAACAGATCTGCTGAAGTGCTTCACGAGATTCTCAGCACAGCGGCTACTCAAAACAGATCTGCTGAAGTGCTTCGCGAGATTCTCAGGACAGCGGCTACTCGAAACAGATCTGCTGAAGTGCTTCACGAGATTCTCAGCACAGCGGCTACTCAAAACAGATCTGCTGAAGTGCTTCGCGAGATTCTCAGGACAGCGGCTACTCGAAACAGATCTGCTGAAGTGCTTCACGAGATTCTCAGCACAGCGGCTACTCAAAACAGATCTGCTGAAGTGCTTCATGAGATACTCAGGACAGCGGCTACTCCAAACAGATCTGCTGCAGTTCTTCGCGAGATTCTGAGGACAGCGGCTACTCCAAAGAGACCTGGCCTTCAGAGTAAAAAGTAATATTCCCACCCCTGATTTAAAAGGTTAATAAAACACGTTAGTCCAGTAAACCGTCAAACAATGAATCGAGTTGTGGTTATTCACAATCTTCGTAGTAAAAAAACTTAAGGTAACAGAACGTGCATGACGGCAAATGGGCGCTGGAGTGTGACGCCACACGCCGTCCTCACCAACTCACTGCGACCTGACCCTCTGATTAGACTTCTACTAATGAGAAGGAGGCGCGCTTACCAATTCACTGAAACTGTAATCAGCTCATGGAAAGAGCTAGCTCTGAATTAGTATTGGATGTGTTACACATGTCGGACAGGATCGAACTGTCTATTCTCATATCTCGTTTTCGGTGTGCTTATGAGAAGAGTAGATAATTAAGTGGCATTATTTATAGCAAATTATGTTTGCTCGAATGTCACATGTTGAGTCAAAAAAGTTTCTGTGCAGTGTCTCTTGTGTGCAAATAAATGCAACGCGTTCTTACGTGAGATTTTCGAGAAGTAGCAATAAAATCCATTTGCATTCCGGTCCCTATTTTATTTGGTCCCAGCCTTTTCTTCCGTTTCGTAATCATTTTTATAAAGATGATAAGACACCTTGGACGAGTGATCAGCCGGTCGGAAGGCCGCTACCTACATACAGGACAATAGAAAAACATAATAAACGCACACACAGATATCAATGCCTTGAGTGGGATTAGAAACCAGGATCCCAGCGATCGAGCAAGCTAAGACAGTTCATGCCTTAGACCACGAGGCCACTGTGATCGACTAGCCTATATATAGAGACACATATACCTAAGTTAAATTAAAATTCCACTAACTTGCGTCCCCCATTCAGGCATAGCACTGGATATTTAACATAATGGGAGAGGAATGACTCGTAATCGTTTGATGCCTTGCATGTAACAGGTCCCGAAACGAATTCGGATATGAGAGATACTGCTAACAAAAGTAGGCTTATGTGATCCCCACGCTGTCTGTGTGTTCCTGTCAGTCTGTAAATCCCCCTTATTAACTTCTGAATGCCTGAATCAGTCGTTATGAAACTTAGTATGTGTCTCATGACACGTGAGCCATATCAAAGGCGTACTTCATAAATCCCTCCCATCAATCTGTGCGTACTCATATCCCTCCTATCGTTGCTAGGCAAAGGCTCAGTTAAGTGTATCCCTTTATCGTTGTTAAGTAATAACTCGGTAAGCCCGTTGGAGACTTCATTTTCTACAAAGGAAAACAGGTGATTAGTTCTTCCAAAAACTTCTTGTTACTCGTAAATTTAAGCTGTTCTACAAATTTATTAGGAAAAAGAGAACGGCGCAAAGACGCGAAAACGACACTTGCGCACGGCAAAATACGGATGAAGTGCAGACGGAAAACTGTGCTGTACAGTTTATTGCAAAAGTGTCGTGTTGAGCAAGAAGCGCCGTGATGGTGACAGGTAGCTGTTTTCACTACGCGGCCGTGCTGTGTGTCGTCACAATTAACAGTCTCCTGCGAACAATTAGCACGGACAATGCCTCGACAGTCAGTCACTGCAACTCTCGACGCTACTGTGCCCTCCACTACTCTTTATTTACACAATGCCTTGCAAACTTCTGAGCTGCAAAGATGGGATGCGTCTGGCCACAAATATATCTAACAACCAACCCTGCATTTGCAGGATGAATCCCAATTCTACAAATGTGGCTGTGGTCACCGAGTTTTGACGATGTCTAATCTACATATCAGTTCAGTTTGTAACCTTGACATAATTATAGTGTTAAGAAAGAGAGACGTCACTAGGAAGAACTTAGTTGTATTCGTAGGTTGGAGGATGATATTAAAATGGATTTTAGTGAAAGAGGATGGGGTTGTATGGAATAGATTCATTGAGCAGGTGAGCAAATGGCGGCTTCTCAAGAAGGATTCAGCTCTGTAGAGATAACTGTTTAGTTAAACCTTGAGATTTATCGCTGTAACTACGAAATTTAAGGTTACCACAACAACGAACTGTCAAACGTTAAAAAGCTGCACGAACGTAAGTTAGGAGGAAGCCCACAAACGAGCTAGGAGTCTTCTGTTTCTTTGTATTGTCTCTAGCCTGTGAATATTGACAATGCTTTGATGTCGTGTGAAGTGGGGTAAACTAGACTGTTCACGATTGACTAGTTATGCTTATTATTCTTGAGAGATGCCTTTAATTGTCGGTATGGATGCTTCATTCTATTACATGTAGGACGAGATAGAAATGTGGGAGATTGCAAAGGAAGTTAACAATATGGAAGTTTATATAACCACTGATGACACTTCCCCTTTAATTGTAAACTGATTTTTATATACGAGGAGCTTCATAACGTGTACACTTCTCCAATTATAATTAGAATGATCAAGTCAAGGAGGATGAGGTGGGCATGGCATGTAGCACGAATGGGGAGACGAGAAATGCATAGAGGATACTGGTGGGAAAGCCAGAAGGAAAGAGACCACTGGGAAGACCAAGGCGTAGGTGGGTGGACAATATTAAAATTGATCTGAGAGAGACAGGATGGGGTGGCATTGATTGGATTGATCTGGCTCAGGATAGGAACCAGCGGAGGGCTCTTGTGAACACGGTAATAAACCTTCGGGTTCCATAAAATGATGGGATATTCCTAAGTAGTTGCACAACTGGCAGCTTCTCAAGGAGGGCTCAGCTCCATGAGTGATGAGTGGTGTTTATATACATAAATTTCCTGACTGTTCTCTGTTTCCAACTACAAAACTAACCACGAACACGAAAGGAAATTACTACGTACATTTTCCACTACGTATGATGGCGACATACAAATATTGACGTAAAATTATGGGTGTGATTTGAATCATCATTCCAAACCGTTTTTTTTAATTACGTGAGTAAATTTTAATTTCTTTCCTTGCTTGTTATTGCTGGTTAGAAGATATACATGGCATAGGGGCCTGTATATGATACTGACCAAAAAGTAAGCGTATGTGCTTGTGCAACTGATACAGAGTGTAAACATGAGTAACTACATATTAACGGTGTGCCAGGAGAACAATCTCGTGCCTGACGTTGTCATGGAAAGCGCAGTTCTGCGCATGGTTGTAATCAGAAAAATACATTATTCTGTCTATTACGGATTGGTCATGGAAAGAAATTTGCCCTAATCAGGTATAAGGGCAACTGATATTTCAGGTGTGTGGGCGGATCTTCAAAAATATTTTCACCAAATCTCGGCTGAATTAATGCAATTCTCTCTCGGAGGTACGATTTCTGGTCAAGAGATGGCGGGGTTTAGAATCTGCCCATGTACATAAATTTTTATTAGAGATAATAAGTACACTAAATGTGTAAGTCGGGGAAATTTAAATCAAATTATTAACTTGAAAATTAATTGTACGGCTAAGAGAATCAAAGGTTAATTATTAACGACGTAAATTGAGCTGTTTATCGCATTTCGAGAATAAATTTACAAGCAACAAACCGGGATAGCATTGAGGTAAGGCTCTTGTATCACAGTAGGGAGAGGTTCGAATCTCGGCCAAGATACTGGCTATCTTTACTGAGATTGTGCGTCTTTTTCTTTAGTTTCTTCAGCTAAATGCCCGGATAGTAACACAATTAGGCCACGATCGCTTCCTTCCATATTTTTACGATTAATTATTCATCATCCCAACATTCAACGCTATAGAAAGTGTCCCAGGTGGAAAATTCAGTATTCTGGGAGGTCATACATGTAGTGTCTGTCATTCTAAGCAAAGTATTGTATACCCACATGTGCCCTACTCCACAAGGTTTCCGAGATAGAGCCATTTCACTGTGCAGTACACTGTACACTGTACAGACGAGCAACACGCCATATCCTCACACGAGTTGCACCGAGAAAGAGCAATTTCACTCTACAGTACACAGTACACTGTACAGACAAGCAACACGCCATGTTCTCACACGAGTTGCACCGAGATACAGCTATTTCACTATAAATTACACTGTACACTGTACAGACGAGCAACACGCCATGTCCTCACACGAGTTGCACCGAGATAGAGCTATTTCAGTGTACAGTACACAGTACACTGTACAGACGAGCAACACGCCATGTTCTCACACGAGTTGCACCGAGATAGGGCTATTTCAGTGTACAGTACACAGTACACTGTACAGACGAGCAACACGCCATGTTCTCACACGAGTTGCACCGAGATAGAGCTATTTCAGTGTACAGTACACAGTACACTGTACAGACGAGCAACACTACATGTCCTCACACGAGTTGCAAAGTGCATTGAAGTTGACGGTGGAATTTTCAAAAATGTATTATACTAGGTAAACTGTACCAACTTTGTCACTTGAACAATAGATACCTGTATTAGAAGCAGCACGTAATCTCTCTTTCTTATCAACAGTTTTGGAACTGTACAGCGAAATATCTCTATCTCGGTAACCATTCGGAATGGGACTCAGGCACATACGCATATTTTTGCTTATAATGACTGATACTATGTCCTCCAAGACTACTGAACTTGTCTCCTGAGAAATTCTATATATTTTGGCCACTTACAGCGTCGTAAAATGACCCAAAAATAATACATTAGTCATTAAAATACAGAAAGCTGTAGTAAAACTATTGCTTCAGTACATTTGCGAAATTGATATTATCGCCGGTTCCACATGACACAATGCATGGGGTATTTAATTAATTCAATCCTGATATTCCCATCACACAGTGTTAAATAGTCTGAGGAAAAAGACGTGAAAACAATTATACATGAATATGTTTCCGAAATGCTGATCGAAAGCGACTGTCAATAGCCAGTTACCGACGTAGCCTTGCGCACTGACACACTCTTTTGTGTTCTGCGTAATGACGTAAGCTTCGGAGTGACTGTAACAACACTCAACAGGAATCACTAGAGAGCACTGAATGTTCTCCATTCTGGAGTCCAAGAACTGCTCAACAGGATGCGTTATATAGAATTCCCTAATTTCTGTTCCCTTTAAACAGGAAATGTCAAGGCTTTTAGACCACACCATTCAAAACTGCAGAGTCCAGTACTTCCTCAATATGAAGTTTTGTTCAGGGTCTTATAGAAAACAGATCGTATTAATCTCTCGGAAACTGCGGAACTCTGATGACGTCTTCGAATAAAATTATATTGGTCTGGTTTATCAAATACATTACAAGGGATAGGTGTATACAATGGGACGTCCATAATCCGAACCCATGTTAATCCGAGCTGACTTCAAAATCATCTCCAAAAATTACAAACTGAATCTGAACATTTTACTTCCTTGCAAAATAACTGGATCCTTGTGAACCACAATATCCTGTGTTAAAGGACCTTTCTCTTTAGGAGGTGAAAGATGTAAGCCGGTTTCAGCCTGCGAGCCCGACTTGCAGTCTAACGTCCACGGGTTCCGGGCGTTGTCTGTATGCAAAACGTACATACACAACTTTTTAATAAATAATGTTACTAAATTGTTCGAAATTTTTATCTCCAAACCAGCAACCCGAATGATTCGACAGTCCGACCGCACCAATGCCTTAATCAGTTCGGATTATCATGGTCGTAATGCACTTGCCTTCAATGTGACTAAAGATTAATATTATAAAATGCTTAATCAAAATTCAGCTCGACTAAAATCTCAATTGGGGGACAGATTCGCATTTTCAATATACTCCTAATATAGGTTATCCTTGGACCACCTCGGTGGTCTAGTGGTCACAGTTCTTGGCTAGAAATTCAGAGGTCCCGGGTTCGATTCCCGGCGCTACCAGATTTTCTGAGATATAGTTCGTCTGGAATGGGGTCCACTCAGTCTCGTGAGGCCAGCTGAGGACCTATTTCAAGGAAATAGAGGTTTCGGTCTAGAAGACCGAGATTAACGTCCGTGGGGATTCGTTGCGCTGACCACGCGACACCCTCTTTTCGCTAAAGCTGGAACTTACTTCGACGACAAGCGGAGGTATAGTTCTCTTGCGGACTACAGGCTACGGCATTTTTTCGTATAGGCTATCCTTACCAAAATAATTCGTGGTTTCCTCAGTGGCTTCAATTGAATCCGAGATAATACACTGAAATAGCCCATCACGATTTACTTTACACATTCAATAGTCAGCACTATTTGCGCATGTTTCTGCCTTTAGGACGTACTCGGAGGAGTTGCAGGGACTCGTTACTGTCTAAACATGTGCAGCGACTGAAATATTTTTACTCTAAAACATGAGAGCCATAACGCCGGACGGTACAGGTAAGTGATGATATTATAAACCACTTTCCTGCGTTGTGTATTTACATTTAAGTAAATGTTATGCAAATATATTTATACAATCTTGTTCATGACAATGATGTGTACGTTCAGACAGCGCCATAAGAATTTTTGCTAGAGAAAAGTAAATAACAGAATAATACAGAAGATCAGGGATGTACACTAATTTAACAAGGGGTGCAAATCCTTTTTCCGTTATCCCATAATATTATGACATAACGCTCGAAAGCCGGAATAGTAAAGTGAGAATACACGTTCACTGCTAGGCAACGACGCGGTAAATACATTCCCTCGGCAACGAATTCGCAAGCTACAATCGAGTAACTTCGGTTGCTACGCAAAGACGCTGTAAACACGCCTTCCCAACAATAGAGAGGCTGTGTTTTCAGCGTGTCCTGTGCAAAGTGGTCATAAAGAAAAGTTCAGTTGAGAAGATTTAGTCGAGTTTCGAGACGCCAGTCTGCCAGGTTATGAGCTTGGGAGCAGAGGAATTGAACTGAATTGGCAGTTGCAGAATAATAGCACGAAAGACTCCATGTGTGATTTGAAGTGACAATGAGACTGTTATGAAATCCGTTGCCTGAATACGACTAGTGAAGACTGAGAACCCTAGTGTGTTTGTAACGGTGAAGTGTGAAGTGCGGAAAATGCGATGGCGCTGTATTGCCTGTAGTCCCGAATTGTGTGAATAAGGTGTCAATAAATCCAATCATCCAACCCAAAACTCGTCTATAAGTCACGTACAATCACCTAAATCGTGAAAATATCATTATGCAAAGACAAACAAGCGTATAGTATCAGACTGATTGATTAAGGAGTCTCTTAAACAAGTGTCCAATATACACAAGATATAAATGACTGGTTACGAGAATCGTCGTTCTACCTTAAATAAATTTATATGTAACTATCAAACACTTCAGATGCCATTAAGAACCTAGATTTACTGATTCACAGTTCGATACTTTTCACGTGTCATATTCCGCAGAAATAAGGCCAGTTTTCAGCGTGAAACTGTGCTCTCATAACAAACGTAAGGTCCGTCGACAGGCCGTTAATTAATTTAAAGTCCTCTCAACTACTCCGTTGTTGGACTTTCATTGACTTCAGCCGGAATGGCTCAGTCGGTATGGCGACAGGCTATGGGTTGGAAAGCCGGGTTCTTTTCCTGACAGGGTCAAGGTATTTTTTCTTCTCCATAAGGTCAAAATTGGTTTTGGAACCCTTCTAGCCTCCTATCCAATGGGCATCGGGGGCTCTTTGTCCAGGAGTAAAGCATCCGAGGCGTGAAGCTGACCACTCACCTCCATCTAATATCAATGTGTTTCCATTATTTTCCACCCCTGTACATGTATCCAGGGAGAGACTGAAGGAGAACCAGCGACATATCCGGCTAGAACATCCGGTAAATGCAGCCGTGGAGGAGCACAGTATCAACTTGGGGTAACGCACCTAGCCACACCACACCACCAACCTCTCCACCGTCGCATCATCAGGGAGGCAATAGAGATGAGCTCCACCCCAAAAACATGAATAGGGAGGATGACTTCTGTCTGATCAAGTCATGGAAACCTCTCATCTTCTCCCTGAAAGATCGTATCAAACCTCCATCACATGAGAGCAGATCTGGATTCTCCGAGAGATGTAATGTGATGGTATGGACTGGATTGATCTTGCTCAGGATAGGGACAAGTGGACGGCCCTTGTGAACACGGTAATGAGCCTTCTGGTTGCATAAAATGCTGGGAAATTCTTGAGTCGCTGCACAATTGTCGGCTTCTCAAGAAGGGCTCAGCTCCATGAGTGAGTAAGTAAGCCGAACTAATTCGGAACTGCAATTAGGTCCACGCAGCAAATTTTTAGTGCAGACTCTCAATAAGAAGCTTCAACACAATCCGTTACTTAAATTTACGGACGAAACATTCAGCGAGTGAAACTGGCGGCAGAATAAGATCATTCAGTTTATCCACTGTGCCCGAACAACACATATCAAGGATCTTCCCTCCCTTCTCATATATGACCTTCAGATCCTCAGGCATACCGGTGCCTTTCATCAGATATAGCGGCGTCCTAAATAAAACTCCGGAGTATCAGACCGATAATCGAGGTTCGTCCGCTGACAGCGCAGGCGCCGTGGGGAGCTGGAACGCTCTACTTTGTGACAGCTCCTGGTGCACCCCAAGTTCTGAGCGCGATGGATACCTGTGGGAGGAACATCCTGGTGATGAGTAACTAATGAGACGCCGCCTTGTTGCGAAATCCATCTCGCTAACTCGCGGGCATGGTAATAACATATAACCAATTCCGACAAGACAGGCTGGTACACTCACTTAAGATAGCAGAGCTCATTACATCCACATATTAAGCATAAGAACTATTCCGGCCACCCGATACTTAAAAATGATCCCTGAGTTTAATGAATTAAGCATCATGCCATGAAGACATATAGGGAAGTAGGGGTATAGATCCATATACAAGTATTATTATCCTAGATATTATATGGAGGTGAGTGGTAAGCTACCCACCCCGGCCGCTTTACTCCCAGCGATAATGCCCGCAGTATCCACAGGATAGGAAGCTGAGTTAGTCCCAGAGTCTGTCTGGAGAAGATCTTTTGCCTTTGATGTGAAACGAAATCAATTCCTCGGCCATCCAGCCCGTAGTCTCTCCCTATACTGACTGAGCTATCGTGACTCCCGTCATCTGCTATATAACAATACACAAGTTCAGAGCTAATCGAAATGAAGTTGATATCGAATTTCGTTCCAATTCATGGATGTATTTTTTTCTATTTACTTTGATAGTCCTTTTCTTGTCTTCCCTCATTAATCAACTTAATGCTCGTACCTGCCTTTACCATGTTATTCCCCTTACTCTCTGCCTGAAAGCCTATACGTCATACTGTCTTCGGCCGGTTGCCTTCAATCCATCTTCCTGCATGCCTATTGTGCTATTGAGAGGAAGCATCCGAACGTTCTCACATGGTTTCTATCATCATTCCTGTTGCTCCCAATTGGAGCATAGGGCATCCGTGAAATGCTTTCTTCACTTCAGTTCCTTAATCTTAGACAGTCGGTAGGACTCACTGGACGGGGGATCGGCCAGTCGCAAGGCTGTTACCTACACGTAAACACAGATTAAACGCATACAGGCATCCATGCATTGAGTGGGATTCGAACCTAAGTTCCCATTGTGTCGAGCGAACGAAGGTATTTTCTTAAATATTTTGGAACAACTATGACTCTCCTTTGTCTGACCTCACCCTGTCAATAGTAGTAGGCCGACTGTCGTAGAAATCGGTACGAATATCATGCAACTGTCAGTCAACTTTCAAGCCCCATTAATTACATTTCAGTTGTCGTTAATTAGTTTCCTTAACAAGAATAGACAACAGTTATTCTCTTCCATAATGATTTCCTCCTGGCTATTGAAACTATCTCAATTCAGCCCCCAATATAAAACATGATAGGACATAAGATTCTTGGGGCTCTGCTAGTAGCATCGCCATATTAAACCAATATAGATGCAATAGTCTCAAACTGTAGCTGTGGATCAATGAATCCAGGATCTTTTTTTTTNGGGTACCCTGAAAGGCGAACTCTTTAAAGCAGGTGAATTGTAGAAATGGAACAGCGAAAACAATGCGAGAATGTCGATCCGATTTCTACTAGAAATTAACAAAATTATATTTCATGTTTCTCAGTTTATGTTTCCCCACTTTCGACGTTTTGTTGTTTCTAAAACGTATATTACATTAAAAATTAAAATATTCCCTCTGCTTTATTTACCAAATTATGATGATTAAATAATTCGAATGCCGATCACTGTGGCTCCGCTTCCAAAAGCATGAACTCTCTTCGCCTGCTCGAACACTGAGATCGTGGTTTCGAATCCCACTCGAGGCATGGATGTCTGTGTAAGTTTATTCTGTGTTTGTGTTGTTCTGTATGTAGGTAGCGGCCTTGTGACGGGGTTGATCCGATCCCCCGCCCAAGGAGTCCTACCGACTGTGTTACGAAACTAAAAAAAAAAAGAGGCCAAGGCCCAAGAAGGGGCTGTAGATGAATGAATGAATAAATGAAAAATTCTGATTACAAGAAAAAATACGATGCATATTTTAGGAGCACGATAATGATAACGAATTGTTTATGCACAGAAACAATTCCACTCGTGAAGAATCCTATTAGAACACCTCCATTTTCTTCTGTATATCTGCGGACGAAAATTCTAATCAATTGAAACGAATTACTGGGTTCTGACTTCTAAAATTCTGCGACAGTAGCCCGATATTATGACGTAAAGATGTTAGGGCAAGATTTCCGTTGTGTGAATATTCCATCTCTCCGAACAGAGCCACTTCCCGAAGCAATTACAGAGAATTTCTTACGGCTTAATACTGAGCTTCTGCTAGCCATCAACGACGGCGTTTGTTTTGGAACAGACTGTGTTACCCTACCGTGCGTGGGTTGATGTACCTCGTGACGACCGCTTGATCCTGGACACAGAGAGGCTGGCAGCAAGAATTTCACACATCCCAACGTAACAAGATGTTGGTTATGCTACGATGCAATAATTGATATTTTAATGGGTCTTGTTAGAACATAAGAACTGTATCATCATTTCAAGGATGTCGAATTTAGTTTAGACAAATTGCGCTTCAGAAATGTGTATTATGAATATGCTAGTTACCGTTGTCTTACATATGATGAGACGATACATGACGATGAAAAATGTTATGGGGAACACCCACGTATCACCTATGCTGTTTACAAATCCGTAGAAATTAGTTGGTAACGTCAAAGTCACGACCACAGAGGAGGAAGTTGGTGAAAATAAAAGCGCACCGTGCATAATTAATTTTCTGCCTGCCTAAAGCAAATTTTACAGGGGAAGTTTGCCGAAAAACCAAACTTGATAAAATAAAAAAAGAAAAGATGGACCATGTAAGTGCTTAGAAGTATTGTGAATGCAACAATGAACAGTTTTATTGTGCTTTTGAAAATGAATAAGAAAATCTTGCATAAATTATGGAACGATTTATTATTTTATAAATGCGTTCTGATTCTATTTAGGCAAGATAAAAAACGTATGCACAACGTTAGAATTTTGACGTGATGTTCTCTCTTTTCCTATGGCCAGCATAAAAATAGCCTTCGTTCAATAATCTCAAAAACTGATAGATTTAGGGGAAAATATTTTGGGTACAAAATTTGTGTTTAATTTTTCTCAGCAACGAAACATTTTCAAATCCAAAATATTTCAGTAAATTATCCACGACTTACGCTCTTGATTCGAGCAGAAGCGTATGCATTCCGAATCTAGGCAGATCCTTCGCTACTGAGATCCACCTTCTGTAAGAGGCACCACAATTAATAAGAATTATTCGTTAAAAATAAGAAAATGAGGCTAGCAAGTATGCCTCGAAACCGATTATGTGTCGGTCCATGTAAAAAATTTGTGAAGGACCAAATTTATGGCTGGCGATATACATGCTGAACCCTAGGTATCCGCTGTACATGTGAACTGTAAGCCATGTAATGAGACAATCACCACGAAATTAACTACAGATAGGAACAAGTTTGTCACGGCTTAATTACCGTGTAGGGATCTTAAACGTGTCGAAAATTCAATGGTGTTTTTATTCGTAAAATTAAGAGAAGAACATGACGTCATGGGTCACTGTAACTTGAAGGAGTAATAAACTAACTTCACGGAGATGAGCCCTTCTTGAGAAGCCGCCAGTTGTGGAGTTATTCAAGAACTTGCCAGCATTTAATGGAATCCCAAAGTTCATTACCGTGTTCACAAGAGACCTCCACTTGTCCCTATCTTGAGCCAAATTAATCCAGACGATACAACCTCATCCTAACTCTCTAACGCCCACTTTAATATTATCCACCCACCTACGTCTTGGTCTTCGTAATGATCTCTTTCGTTCTGGCTTTCTCACCAATAACCCATATGCATTCCTCTTCTCCCCCATCCGTGCTACTTGCCCTACCCATCTCATCCTCCTTGACTTGATCATTTTAATTATATTTGGAGATGATTTCAAGTCACGAAGCTCCTCATTATGCAGTTTTCTCCAACCTCCTGTCACTTCATCTCTCTGAGGTCCAAATATTCTCCTCAACAACCAAGTTTGACACCCATACAAAACCACATGCAAAAATTATAATTTTGTATATTCTAATTTTTACGTATGTAGACAGCGAACTTGAACGATTAATTTCTCTTTAAATATATTTAGACACAGGAAGAATATTATATTAATTTAGTGACATTCTGGGTCAAAACATAAGTAACTAACAACCCCGATTCAGGGGTTTCAATAGGTTCAGTTTTACAAAAGGCCTCTTCACGTTACAGAACTACAAAATTCATTGTCGCTCAAACTTCACCGTTAGATCCCTAGCTAAGCCAATTCAGACTACATGAGATGTGGAGGTTTTGGGTCGCTGTAAATTCATTTTGTAGTACTCTGTGATATAACACATGCCGTCTGGTACTAAACACACCCAGATATCCATAATATGAACAGTCGAATTTAGTCTGTCCATTTTATTTAAGATAATCTTTAAAGTTATCTTACCATCTACATCTTAATCCCGTACTTTTTACCGTTGCATAAATTTATCAAAACAAAATTTCGAAACTAGTTTTTATACTTCGTCATGCATGCTACATATACCATTCATCATAACTTCATTATTAATCATTCTAAATCCACATTCACAATATAAAATTCATAGTAGTTCAATTAATTGACCTTGAATTTCAAAACATTCTAATACGTAGGGTAGGTTAAAATGTTAGATTGATTCGGTTAGTATGACATTTTTGATATTCAGTTTTTAAACACATGAAAGGCAACCAGTATCGAATTCACGGATTGCGCCTATTTAGTCGCTCTTTTCTTTCCATTTCTTTCCTTTCTTCTTTACCTTCGTCTGCTCTAATATCCGCGAATATCGGAGTGAGTAATACAGACCCTCAGAGATTTAAATACTACTAAAAACAGTGTCAATTTAAATACGATTAATATTTCTAGATTTGGAAGGTACAACGTGAGAACCTTCTATCCAACACTCAGTAATGGGTTTATAATTTTACTCTATAACAATTATCACAACATCGTATAAGATGTTAGATGATTCTGTCATATTAATTATGTGTGTGTACTCTTATGTACGCATCATCAGTGTAATTATGTTGATACATACAGACACAATGACTTCATAAATCTGCGGTTTTATTCTAAAACCTGTCTGTTTTAAGAAACGTTTGCAGATATTTGGAAAATGACCAGCACACTTGTCAATTTTCGGGCTTGCCTCTTAATACGAGTTCATATGCTGTGAGACACAAGCAGTAATATTACCTCCCGGAGGCAGTCAACTACACCACCAATTACAAGTACACACTGCAGGATGAAGAATCATGGAGCGTGTTTTGTCACTGTCCACCCTTACCATCACCTTAGCAACACAGTGAGAAAGGTGATAACCCAGACCACATGGCCTCATACAGGCTAACATAATGAATGTTAGACTATGAAACCTTAAGGCTTTGGTGTTGTTATGAGAAATGAGTACGGCCATTACACGCATAAGCAGTCGCTCATTTTCACAGATAGTCAAGGACTGTAATATCATGCTCCGTGCATAATCACACGTCAATATTAGCATGCACCACGTATGTGATAATTATGTATGTAATATTGCCCACGACTGAAAAGGCCGAAAATCGCTGTCCTACAAATTTGTGATAATGGTTAATCAACGGTAAGATAAAGCTATCCCTGTAAGAGACCGTGGAGGGCCATAGGGTTGCGAGACGTCGAGGCTCCAACATTTTTTAGACAATCGGCTCATAGATGGCGGTGAGACTGTCAGCCGGCCGCCCTTTACCCCAAGAAGATTCCTGGTACTCATTCTGTTAGAGGCTGAGAGCCACAGTGCGGCTGGAAGGTTTAGGTCAATTGTTAAATCCAATTACCTCATCGGGGATGGAACCCGCGACTTTCCGGCTTGTAGCACAGTGCCTCAACCAACTACGCTACCACATGCCCCCCTCCCCGTTAATCAACTATACCAATATTAGAAAGGTACATTTGCCCTTGAACTTAATAAATTAAGCAAAACAATATGAATACACACGAGGGAGTGTAGTTATAGCTCCATCATTTTTGACCTCGGTACTAGCTGGAGGTGAGTGGTCAGCTTCATGTCCTGACCGCTTTACCCCCGAGGAAAAGCCACGGTACCTATTGTATAGAACGCAGGTTTGAACCCAGAGCCGGTGTCAACGTTGTGGAGGAGGGAAAAATTTCTACTCCTGTGGGGGAACCGAACCCCTATTCCTCGGCCGTCTAGTACGTAACCCGGCTCATCTGTACCAATATTACCATATAAAATTTCACTATCCATTTGTCCATTGTCCAGTAAAGGCATATAACATATTATGTGCAATGTCCGACATAAACTATAATACATTTCCTTTAGTGTAGGAATTGTAAGCGGCACATCCGGCTTATCAACGTTATCTTTAGGTCGAGATTTCGAAATTAAAGAATACCTGCAAATAAGGTGCATGGAATAGCAATGAGTTTTAATGGCTGAGAAATTTTAATGCTGCTGAAGTGACACGGACGAAGTGCGAAGAGATGCATATAGTAAAATGAAATAATTGTTTCGTCCTTTATTGCACTGTGTCGTAACACATTGCCTAGCAGCGTGTACACACATTAAGAAGTTGTTAAGCAAATCATGTACGAGACAAAATGTCGGCCTTTGTAACTGAAGACGAGGAAAGATGACGATGTTATAAAGATGACTCTTTTCATTGGATGTCTAAGTCCTTATGTGCTTCTGTCAGATGCTTTTGTCTTGTTACTGGTGGAATCTTGTCAGTCTTGAGCGTGGGGTTTGACGGGACAAGCCATTCTGAAACTAAAGATCCATCACACACTAACCAATAACACTATGTAACTAACCAACTACTATCATGTTCGTCTGGGATGTAACTCCATATAATTTGATAACAGGTATCAACATTTCGGAGGAACCTGCTGCCTCCATCTTCATGGTTTAAACTTGGAAATTCTGAGGCAAGATGTATTATTGAATACACTATAAGCTAAATGAGTATTAAGTTCGAGAGCCATAAACATTTTCTTACAGTTTCGTAATTTTTCCATTTTATACGGCATTAATTTTGCGCTGTCATAACGAAAATAAGTCATATCCTTCTGAGTTTTTAAAATATAAGTTTCTGTACTTTTCATAAAAAAATGTACATAGTTCTATACATTGTGTATGAGATTCCAAGAAATGTGTGACCATTTACAGAAGTGACATTATCAATTGGTATAATACAGAATACGTGGCAGAGTCATTAAGTTCGTGGACTGTGGTTTTATCAAATCATATTACGAGGTATTCACATACACTTACACAGAAACACATGGGCCCTCAAAATAGTTGCCGTTGGCCGCTATGCAACTCTGCCAACATTGCTATAGCTGCCGAAAACATTGCTGAAACATATTGGCAGGAAATTCCCGTACGGCGTCTCTTGTGGCAATGACCACCTCCTCGGACGACTGAAATCTATGACCACGTAGCTTTGCTTTCAAGCGGTGAAAGAGAAAGAAATCGCATTGTGCGAGATCAGGTGAGTACGGAGGGTGTGACAAAACGGTGACCTGTTGCCTTGCCAGTTCCTCTTGGACAAGAACAGAGTGATGTGCAGGGGCGTTGTCGTGTAGCAACAGCCAATTCTTCATACGCCAAATGTTTCGCTAGGGGATTTGCCTAGTTTCTGGCAGAACTTGATGTTTGTCCGTTGTTCAAACTGCCAGAATTTCGATTTCTGCCACTCGCATTTAACTGCAGTACACAACAGAGGTCGTAGTTCTGCTTACACTGTTTGCACAAGACTGCCTCTTGCTGTGACGAGAGATGAACTGACAGGGCATCATATCGTGCCTTAACATATCCACTGTAATGCAGTGCAACGCCGCCTTGCGGCCAGTCCACGAACTTATTGACTGTGGAAGTATGTAACTGGTTAAATTCAGATTCTGTCATGAACCTCAGCTTCCGGATTGGGGGTCTGTAGTATTGTCTCTCTCTTCTTTCGAAAGAGTAAAAGTTTCAAAACTTCGAGGATCAGGTAAAGTTAAAATGGCCACCAAATAATATAGTCAGTTCACTCTCTTTAAGAAGAGGAATGGTTGTCAGTAAATAAACATGAACGTTATTTTAAGACCGTGGTACAAAGTGACCATCTTACATTGGGGCGCAAAGAATTATATAATAATGTGATTTATTATTTAAACTCTTATACATTACCGTTAAAAGTTTTCGTGAATAAAATGTTACTTCGACAATGGATACGTATATGGAAAGATAATTTTGAAATGGATTTTAAGGAAGTAGTTTACAGCGAATCGTAGAACTGTAAGCCATCATGGTAGGAGTTGCTGGATAGGCCTTCGGTTTCCGTATAAAGCACCCAGGTTTGTATTTAGATTTTAGTTTCGTAATTGGCTTTTATCTCTTTTCTACAACAATTGGCGCCTGAATGCAGGGTGTTTGACATAGGCACATTCCTGTTTACCGAACATGCAGAGCTGCTACTACTACCTTCTAACTTCGTGACCACACATAAACGATTCCTTCCATAAGTACACTGGATCTCTATGGTCGAAGCGTAGTACAAAAGTATTCTTGAATTTATGAAGAAAGAGAGACTGAGAAATCCTCGTTAATGTTTTATGTTCGGAACGCTAATGAGGCGAGGTCACAAGGGTCACCTGCAAGTTATCTCCCGCCTCCCTTCTCCCCTAGCCTCTTCCTTAATTGATGGAATCATTTGGTGTTGTGGCATTAGCACAGTTACTATGGCAACCAAGTTTACTTTAGTTACGTCGAGTCTGTCCTGCAGGCTTATTGGAAGAAGACTGTGAAAGTAAGAGAGTGTACAATTAACAGGCGATAGGCAGGAGGAATTACATATGAAATACGAGTAATTAACACTACGATCAACTATTCCCTTATTATAAACTGACACTATAAATTCACATAAAACTATTCACTGTTAGAGGATCATACTTAATTTGGTGAGAAGTCAAACTACATAGGCTTCCTGAATGGACGAACAGTCGCATTAAAGCTTCAACGTTTAGTGTTATTACACATAACTAATTAACTAACTACGTAACTATACGGAGCTGAGCCCTTCTTGAGAAGCCGTCAGTCATACAACTACTCAAGAACATACCCACCAGAAAACAGATTAATATGAAGATCAGACAGTGCATGGAATGAAATTGGGGTGTACACGTGTCGTGTAATGTTTAGTAAAATTATGTTAACAGACAAGACAATCACGGAGATAAAACGTCAAACGAAATAATTTATTTAAGCAATGTGATGAGGACTTCGGACTTTGCGAAGTCATTCAAACAGCTAAACACTCTGGCAAACATGCAGCAGAGGACCAATTTGTAGGATTTGAGGTTCTCATGATAGTGGTCATGAAGTGCCCTGTCTTTCGAGATATAGGGCCATATAGTCCGTTGAAAGTTAAGTGACGTTTGAGAGGAACATGTTTCCATCTTAAGTTTCGAAGAATATATCTATGGAAGAAACCGGCATGAGAGCATGTTGAAAACTCTGCAAGATACTATTTTTAGATATATTCACCATAAAGAAGGTAACAAGCAGAGTTTACTTTTTTCATGGCGGTTTCTTCGTCTCATTCTTTGATCCTGAAGATGGAGGCGAATTATTCCTTCGAACCGTCGGTTAACTGTCAACGGAATACACGGCGCTATAACCCAGAAGACAGAGCTCTTCAAAATGTTAATTTATTCACAACCGCATAGGTACTCTCCACCGTGGGCGGTAGTTGACTTCCCGGAGAGCACCGGGCAATGTTGAAACCTATTATGTTTGCACTGGCTGACTGTTACAATGGAGATAACCTTTCTGAACAAATAGTTCTTAACGGTAAACTTGTTTGTTAGACCATATATCGTCAGATGATACATTTATTTAATGAATAATGAATTGCAAATGATGTGAAATAGAACGGTTGTGTTTTAATTTATGAATTTTGTCGGTATTCATTTAGAGGGACCAAGAAAACCTAGCCAATTCCTTCATGTTTAATGCTTCTAATGACTCTAATGACCGACGATTTTAGAGGTTTTTCTCAGTCCCTCCAAGCATATGTCGGGATAGGCCTTGTAACTTGAAATAGGCCATTAACGCTTCCTTTCAAATCATTTGCAATTCATCATCTTCAGTCAACTTGTCATTATATGCTATAGAGTCTGACATACTAACAGCGTGGCTAAGTAATCAGTTAGTAAATAAATAAAATATAAATACTGGTTATCTGATTTCAAGCCAGGTGCTTTACCGCCTGAACCAAATTGATTAGCGGTAAATGTGTTGACCGTGATTTTGTTTGGTTACTTAAACGTTAGATAACACTGAAGAAACATAAACATGACATCAAAGAGCTCTACCCACCGTTAAGGCGAGCGCAAACGCGAAGTCTCCTGTGCAACATAACAGAGCGAGTCACTGCACACGGAATGAAGAGACTGGGCTACATTCGAACGCGCGAGATATAAATCCAGATGTTCTCAAATATAATTGCGCTTATATAAATTACACATACATGTAAAATAAAGAGGCATATGACGAATTTATTTGTACACAACTATGATCTAATTTCATGTTTAATTTTTTTTTTGTGATTACGAGTAAGGACATATGCCTACTGAATAATTGTGGATATATGCTAGGGTCTCAAGGAATGATACAGGATACCCCTGTCAAAACCCACAGGTGATCCATCCCATAATTGCACTGTGACTCGGTGCTGTATGTGCGTTTTAAAGCCATTCCTAATTACGACAGTTACAGATATAACTCCTGCTGCTGCAGCTGATGGATGTACAGTGAAACTTCGCTAATTCGGGCTTCACTGATGCGGAATTTGCGGCAATTCAGACAACGACCTTGGTCATAACATTGCCACGACCAGCGATTACAAAGTGCCGCGTGCAGAGCTAGCACAGATGACGTCAAACATAAAGCGAATTTGAAAAGAGATTTAAAGTTAAAGCATTTTTTTCCTTGGCACTACAGCCTCAGCGGGCCTAGGCCTACCTCCAGGAAATTCTCCGTTCACTTCGGTTTTTCTAGATCTTACACATTCGGTAGGACTCCTTGGGCGGGTGATCAGCTCGTCGCAAGGCCTCTACCTGTACACAAACACAGAAAAACGCACACACACAAACTAAACATTCACGCCCTGAGTGGGATTCGAAACCACGATCCCGGTTTCAAAGCGAGCGAAGATAGTACATGCCTTAGACCGCTCGGCTACCGTGACCGGCGTCAAAGCATTTTAGGTCTGGAAAATCACCAGCGAGATAGTAGACATGCAGAGAGCTAGCCTAAAACTTTCTATGTTTATTTGAACATGGCGTGCTAATGTTTTAATAGGCTTAATTTTTATTTCCGCTTTAGTATTTTAGTGGTGTATCTTCCGTCTATTAAAATGAATGTTAGAGCAAAATATAAGACTGTAACGCCCTGTGAAATAATGGAAATGTTCAACTGTTCAACTTCCCTGAACACATTTTCAGTAGCATTCCTATAATTCCGACTTGAACTAATTTGGACAAGTTTTCGTTCCCAATTAGTTCGAATTACTGAGGTTTTACTGTATTTTATAAAACGGAATTAGCTTGTCTAACATCTAATAACAGCTAATTTTTTTCTATATACAGAACTCTTTGGTATAAATCTTTCCTTTTTCTATGCATCTTTTTATTTTCTTATTTTCCTTCAGTATAAAGAGCCTAAGTTGCAGTTTGTTGTGATGGAAGGAGATTTAACTTAATCGTCTGGAAAATAACCTTCACGCACTCACAAGTCCACCCATGCGAGGGAACATCATTGCAGAGGTAAGGATGAACCTCGCCCAAAGCGAAGGGCTTATAATCGTTACTCTTCCCCCAGGATGGACCGCCACACCATTAGAATTGAACCTTGAGCTGAGAGCTAACTCCTCACAGTACCTACTGGTATGCATACCTCACGTAATATCAAACACAATTTAGAAAAGGATGACTGAGGTTAAAGAGATGTGCCATCGATACATTCAAGTAAAGATTGATCGCAGCCATTTTCAACTCTTCCCTTGATGACTATCAACGCATGTACCAGATTAACCGAAATTAAGATCTGAAACATACTGTCACGTGTTAATGATTAGGCAAGAGTTCTGGACTGATAACTGATTTATTGAAAGTTTACAATTAGCATCAAAAATAACTGTAAACGTTCACTAATCTATGTTTCAAGTCCCGACCGTTCTCACAGTCAGAGACAGTTATTTTAAGACTGGCGGTTTACCGTTAATTAGTTCGTCTTGCCGCCAACCCCCTTTATGCTCACGACCAGAGATTTTTATGCAAATGTACCCTTACTGTCATAGTCCTTATGCAACATCTCTGACGGCTATCAGCTGGTATCCTCATCGCGGGTCGCACAGAAAACATCGCTTCGAAGAAGTCCTCTATTGTTAAGTGAAGTGTTAAGCAGACTCTTGCCTAGCGTTGTTCCTGGTACTGTTGACGGGGGATTGTGTTTTGGTTGCCTTGGAAAAATTTCTTGCCGTGCCGTTACCTAGTAATGGACGACTTCTCTGCGACCGCTCTTCTGACTTTCAGTGATCATTGATTGTTAAAAACATTTGATTTGTACATTGTATTATAATTATATTGTATGCATATATTAATATTCACAAAACACACTGTAATAGTGGTTTCTAATTGTATTAATATCCTTCTGAAGATGGTCTATAGGACAGAAACATGTAAAGGATAAAAGATTAAAAAGAACTTCATCAGTCCCACTGGACGGAATTAATTAACCTTTTGTAATAGTGCTTAATTAGTTTAGCACAGTGAGAACTCCATGTTTTCCTACGTGGCAAACATTTCACGGATCTGGGTTACTCAATGGGATGTTTCCATGTGGCCTTCCTACAACAGGAACTAGTCCAAAATTGCCGCCAGTTCAACATTCATTCAATGTGTGGCAAGTTTCAGTTCATCGTCCTGGAATCCATACTTCCATTGGGGCTGATAACCTTTTAGCAAAGCACCACCAAATGTATAATGTTGTCGCCGTTACTTAACACCGCAGTTCAGCGGTGATTCCAATGGCCCCAATGTGACCAACCTTAAAACTACAAGTTAAAAGATTGTACTTAAGTGACTAGTCTTTCTATGTGCAGACACTGACTGCTAACTTTCGTTGTTGTTGTTTACTACTATCACAAACAAACATACGTAACGTCATAACGGTAGTCACAACTATAATCAGTTAATCTGCCATACCAATATCAACAACAAACTTTGCTATGGAAACTGGCATTCTGTTGAGCGTTTTCCAAACACGAGTTTGTTCGATTACTAACACGCGCCAACAACACGAAACTCTATAAATCGTCCTAAAATAAATAAGTACATTCCATAACGTAATTACAGGAAATTAGAAGTTGTATATAAACGCTTTCGTCTGTTACGATGAGAGCTATAGAGATTCAAATGTGGTGGTAAATAATACGCAGAATTGATTTTACCATGACAACTTCGTTACACCCAGTCGTTATGAGCTTAAAATTTTATTTAAAATACTGCTTTTGGTAAAGTTAAAACAAATAATAAACTACATGCAAAATAAGAATTTAATGCTGGAGTCAAGCCAGGGGGTGGTTTATTCATAGTGGCATTACACAGTGTAATAAAGGGTACTGATCGGAGAGCAACAATTTATACAAAATCAAGCCAAATGTGTGCATATGCGGATGACATTGTCATAACAGCTAGATTCAGAGAAAAGATAATCGAGATATATAAGAAAATGGAAGAAAATGCAGGGAAGATAGGATTAGAAGTAAATGAAAGAGAAACAAAATATATGATTATATCAACATCAGAAAGTAGAAGGAAATCACAAGATTTAAAGGTAGAATGGAAATTATTTACAGGAGTGAGTAGTTTTAAATATTTGGAAATATACAATCAATAATAGCAATATTAATGATAATTGTGTTACGGAAAAGATACAAGCTGGAAACAGGGCCTACTTCCCTAATCTTAGTGCACTTAAAATAATATCAAGAGCAGCTAAGCTACAAGCATACAAAACATTAATAGGATCTGTTGCTACATACGGGGCAGAAACATGAACCTTAAGAGTAACAGAAGAGAATGCACTGAGAATGTTCGAAAGTAAGGCTATACGCAAAATATACGGACTAGTGATGGGGAAAAATATATATATGGAGGATAAGATAAGACTTACTGCACATACAACAAAGATAATAGCAAAGATACTTAAAAGAAGAATTGAAAGGAAAATAGAGGATATACTTGGAGAGGATCAGTTTGGATTGAGAAGAAGAAAAGGAACCAGGGATGCAATTGGGATGATAAGAATTATAGCAGAAAGAACCTTTGAGATAGATGAAGAACTGTGTGTTTGCTTAATAGACTGGCAGAAGGCATTTGACCGGGTAAACTGGACCAAATTAATGCAGATCCTAAAGGAAACAGGTATCGATTGGCGGGTAAGAAGATTGATTAGTAAATTGTACATGGATCAGAAAGT
>NW_019729223.1:1626486-1689853 GCF_002891405.2 Cryptotermes secundus
GATAACACCTATACAGTGTGGAAACAAGAACTAGCCGCTGCAGCACTTCAAACACAGGGCGAATAACCCTAACAATTTTAAAATTTTAAAATTTGGACAAGAATTTAAAGGTTTAAAATTAGAACTAAAGATTTTATTATGGTGCTATTACAATAAACTCAAAATTAACGTGTGTGAAGTAATCTACGGGTGGACAGCTATCAACGAAGTAGAAGTTGATAATGACAGGGAGAGTGTTTTAGATGTTAAATTTTGAACTGGGTGCAGTGTGACAGCGACGTGAGTGTTATACACCTGATGATGGCCGTCTGAGGCCGAAACATGTAGTGTAGGGAGCAAGATCAAAGACACAAAATATATTGTTTGCACTTGAGACGGAGTTTATATCATTTAAGAAAACGGAGGGCTAATTTGATTGATCATATCTTACACAGTAACTGCCTTCTAAAAGAAGTTATTGATGGAAGGACAGAGGGGCGGATAGAAGTGACCAGAAGACAAGGAAGAAGACGTAAGAAGATGCTGGATGACCTTGGGGGCAGAAGAGGATATTCTCATTTGAAGGAGAAAGCTCTGGATCGCATTAAATGGAGGAACAGTTTTGGAAGAGACTGTGGACCTGTCGTCTTGACAGATTACTGATGAATGAATGAAGATACAATGAAGGGTAAAACACATTACTGAAAGGAAAAGATATAGTAAGATTTCACAGAAAATAAGATGGTTAGAACATAACGAAAGAATGGAAGATAATGCAGTGTCAAAGAGAATGTTAAAAGGAAGGATATATTCCGAAAGAAGAAAAGGAAGACCCAGGATGAGATGGCTAGACGATGGTGAGAGTGACCTGAAGAAAATGAAGGTGAAAGGCTGGATAGATAAGATGAGGAACAGAGAGCAATGGAGACTGGTTGTAGAGGAGGCCAAGGCTCACCCAAGGCTGTAGCGCCGAGTGGTAGGTATTGCATTTAGCAAGACACTTAGAAATGTTAGTGTGAAATTAATCCCCTAGAGGGGGGGAGACGTATGTAATAAGACGGCAATATATCGTATGTACGAGAGGGTAAACTTCAGAGATATCTCAGTATCTAGGGTAACAGGTGCCAGGTTAATGTTGTGGCGTGTTCACGTAATGCAAGAACTGTTGAGCCACAGAAACAGCTGTTGCTAAGTAACACACACACACACGCAACAATATAACAACTAGGTTATGCAATCCGTTTCTAGGTAACGGCTAGGTAAACACATTTCCGCGTATCGGACACTGCTGTGCACGCGGTGTTGACTCTGTAATTGGCCACTGGCAGTTCAGCTAACCATGTAAACAAATAAAGAACTAGACAGAAGAACATTAAAAGTAATTAATTGATCTTAATTGAATTATTATTATTATTATTATNTTACTTTGCTATGTTTTATGTTTTGTTGTTCTGTTTCTTTACTTGTGCTCACTGTGCAATTGGCCTCTGGGCTCTTACGTTTGCACGTAAATACATATGAACTGAATTGAATTACTGTAAAATCCTACACTCGTTCTGTTGCACACGGAACCTGCATTAGACATACAGAAAAAGGAAGTTCAGAAATGATTAAAGGAACGGAAACAAAATTTACGAATTCGTCGTTAAGGCACGCTGCCAAAAGAAAAAAAAAAAATTACAGCAGACGACATCTGCGAAACAATTCATAACAGCGACTGAACTTAACTCTTTCTAGCGCAACAAACAGAGCGCGTCCCTCCTAAACCTCCGTTCTTTAGAATACTGGACGAGGAACATAGTCCCAAAACCCAGTAATCCCGAATAAGTAAAGTAAAGTAAAGTACAGATGTCCCTGTACCAGGCGGTGGAGGCCCATGGGGTTGTGAGATGTTGAGGTTCTCCCATTTTCTTGACAATCGGCATATAGATGGCGGCAAGGTTGTCAGCCTTACGCGCCTGCCGCTTTTTTTTTCCTTGGCACTACAGCCCCACTGGGCCTAGGCCTACCTCCATGAACTCCGTTCACTTCGGTTTTTCTAGATCTTACACATTCGATAGGATTCCTTGGGCGGGTGATCAGCTCGTCGCAAGGCCTCTACCTGTACACAAACACAAGAAACGCACACAAACATCCATGCCCTGAGTGAGATTCGAACCCAAGATCCCGGCTTCCGAGCGAGCGAAGACAGTGCATGCCTTAGACCGCTCGGCTACCGTGACCGGCCCTGCCGCCCTTTACCCCCAAGAATATTCCTGGTACTCATTTCTGTTAGAGGCTGAGTCAACCCCGGGGCCATAGTGCGTCTGGAAGGGTTAGGTAAATTGAAAAGAATCCAATGACTTGAACCCGCGATCTTCCGGTTTGTAGCATAGTGCCCCAACCAACTTCGCTACCGCGTGCCCCGAATCCCGAATAACTACAATAAAAATGCCAAATGCTTTGTTATTTTAGGTGTCGAATTTACATCTAACACGTCAAGTATATTGAGAATAAAAATACTCTATGTTATTGTATTGCGCTACTGTTGTATTGTAATAAAAATGTCATGTACTAAAATAACTTTAATAGTTTGGTTCAGTCCAGTCGTTTGAAGATATAAAATTTCTTATTGACTTTCAATGTTCCTTACGAGATGGTAAGCCTGGTCACACATATATATATGAGGTCAATGCGGTATGAGTTCTTACTACAGGGTGGTTATCATCTTGTATATGCTAACCTAACAAGCCGTATTGCGAATAAGGCGCCCAGCGACTGTTAGGCTGAATATTTATATTAGGTTTAGAAGACAGTCTTGTGTATGGCGTAAAAATTACAGACAGACTTATAAATATTTGTCAAGTCATAGAGAGAGTAAAAATGAAACAAATACAGAAAGAGGAGGCCATTTTGTCTCTCTTCTCTTTGAGCACAGACTGTTATAAAGCAGTATTCATGGCCGCGCCATAGCTCAAGCCCCAAATGACAAAAGAAGAACAATGAAAAATTTAATAATATAGGTAGCGATGATAGAAATAAACAAAAAAAAAATCACTGCAGCAATTTCTTCCTATGTCAAAAACTGAAACCCAGAGTCTCCGTCATCCAGCTCAAGCCAATCTTGGGTATTTTCTTGCGCTCCAGCTGTCCTCAACACAGTCCGAAAGCCCTATTTTTCTAATTCCTCTTGTTCGTAAATCCCATGTGTCTTTTGAAGTATGTATTCAATTTTGAACAGAATTTTTCATATTTCAATTCGGATTATCTGATATCCGTATTAACTGTAACCGGATTAGCAAAGGTTCACTCTATTTCTAGCAGATTTCCAGCTAATCCAGAATCTGATACGGATTCGATAATGTCTTTCAGAAGAGTTAAATAATGGATGAGAAAATTTCATGAAAGCCTGAAGGCCTTCCTGTACTTAGTAACGTCCAGTGCATTTGCACCTTTCTGAAGACTTCTTACCCTGGTTCTCCACCCACAAATAAAATAAATGAAAAATAAAATAAGCATGGTAGTGCGAGCGGCGCGGGACTTTCGGAACTTGACAAATTACCTCGGTCCGTCTCCCCACAAACACTGCAGCCTCTTCTTAAATCGTCATCAATCATACAAGCAAGAGATGCAAATACGGCTAATGTATACAGAACTTACAGACGGATCTCCTCACAGATTCCGCTCACAAAGAAAATGAAGGCGAAAATAAAACGAAACAAATCGTTTTGAACAAGAATTGGGTGGGGGGGTAGGCGTAACATAAAAAAATTATTCTAAAATAAAAGTTAAGTCCAAGTCGGAGGGATTCTCACACATGCATTGCAAGACTATTCACACCTGTTCAGGTGGAGGGGGGGTGAATGACGCAGCAACAATCCCTAATTATGGATGGAGACAGCAGTTTTCTGGGCTGCAAGTTTCGTTTACGAGACTCTTCGTATTGCTGTATAAAGGCTTTTTAGAACGAGTGTTGAAGGATTTTCTCCCTTAGAGACTCTTAACAATAAAGCCGAAAGCCGCTTCTGGAATATCTAATATTAGATATCAATCATAATATTTTTTTTTCCTATCTCCTACACCGATATGCAGAAGGGATAGCGTAGTCGGCATAGCGACTGGTTACGGGCTGGACGACCGAGGGGTCGCGGTTCCAGTCTTAGCAGAGTCAAGAATTTTCTCTTCTACACGTCGTCCAGACCGGCTCTGAGGCCCACCAAGCCTTCTATCCAATGGGTACCAGGGACTCCTTCCAGGGGGTAAAACGGCCGGGGTGTGAACCTAACCACTCACCTCCAGCTAGTTCCGAGGTCAAGAAAGCGTGGATCTATACATCCACCCCCTCCTTACGTCTTCATGGCTTAGTGCTTATTTAGTTAAGCACAGGGACTACTTTTTTGTACATTTGATAAAAACACAATTCGATCCGGCTTCCAGAGGTACTTAGACAGAAGGGCAATAATTCATGTCACGAATTATATACAGCCTCTGGTCTCATGGCTTGTATATGTATTTTGAATTTAACCTTTTCATATATATCCTGAACTAGCGTTTTCTATATGGCTCCTGAACTCTTTTATTAAATGTTTCATAAGTTATGTTTACTATATCTCTAAATCGAAGTTTATTGACTTTCTAAACCTAATATTTCTCCGTAGTAAGGAGATGGGGACTAGCTGTATCGATTGGGCCCAACTGAGCACGCTTTTACCTGAAGATGGACACAAGAGTCCAGTCTCCGAAGCATTGTTATTAAATAAAATACAGGACGATGAATTATGTCCAAAAAGTCAATAATTTTATTTATGTTTCTCCTGTGTGCCGGTACTCCGTGGATTTAGTCCGCAAGCAAACTATACCGACCGAGCGACCGCCACTTGTCGGCGAAGTTAGTGGCAACGTTAGCGAATAGAGGGTGTTGCGTGGTCGGCGCAACGAATCCCCATGGTCGTTAATTTCGGTTTTCTAGACCGGAGTTACTACTGCTTTGAAATGGCTCCTCAATTATCTTCACGAGGCTGAGTGGACCCCGATCCAGACTCACTACTCAGAAAATCTGATAGCGCCAGAATAGAACCCGGACCTCTGGGTGTGCCGGATACTTGCTTTTGAATATGTATAGTATTTAGAATCAGAATGCGGTAACTCGGTTCTCAGATCTTGTTTTAAGCGTATCTGACAATTAATTAAGCCATATTTCTACTGACCCTGCTGGAAGTAGTTCGCCTTGCGCACGTAGACGCAGACGAGTGCCATGAGTTGCAGCTGGGACAGGCGCTGTCTTGTTGACGGCGGAAGGGGCAACAGGTCCCGCAGGTTCGCTATCTCCGCGTTGATGAGGTCGCGGCGCAACTTGCTCGCACCCTTGGTCGACTTGCTCGCGTCGAACCTGCAAGAGACATTTCTCACATTACGGACAAATCATCGACGCTACATAATGTTCACAGGTAAAACAGCGTCATTATAAACTATGAAAGAATATGCTTGTCCGTTGCACGACAACTTACACCTAATGAGTATAGGAGTTCCTTTCGCAGAGGGAAAAGAGAGTTCAAGCAAGAAGCTAACCTCTCCTCTAAATCTACTGAGCGTCGCATGGTAGTGATTAGTATTCTTACTTCGTATTCTGGAGGCACAGGTTTTGAATTTCAGCTTACAGTGTTTTATTTTTCTTAGACACCAACGGGAAATGATGGAAAGGTAACTTACCATCAAATCAAGACATTTTTTACCTTCTCCAAATGCACAGAGTCGTCTTTCTTTTCGAAATTCCACATGATATAAACTATAAGATTGTTACTGTGGCTGCAATAAACAAGGAGACCTTAGTCCTTTTCCCAAATTAAGGAAATGAACAGAACTTCATTTCCTGGACGTCAATATCGTCTGCTGATCGTAGAAGGTTATTGTTTTTATATGCTGTATGTGTCATAGAATGAGGCTGACACTACTGTGAGATTAAGGATCGAACATTAGAGGCTTCAGCTTCGATTTTTCCTATCTACACGAGAGCAGGAATTTGAATTTAGCATAGTATTGTCATAAACAGTCCAAGAAAACCTACCTCAATTATGACAACCAGTCTCAGATGTGATAGTCCAGAACATTCTTTCTTTCCAACCTTTCTTCCAATGCCACTAAAATAACTTGATACATTTGATTTTTTATGATGAAATAAAATAAAATTATACAGGAAGTTCTAGGAAAAACTAATTGCCTATTTGCCTTTGATACAGCATGGACCGGTTGGAAAAGTCGCGTCCAACAATTCTTCTATTGTTGTGTATTCGTTGCCGCGGTAATGTTTTTACCCAGCCTTTGCCTAGTAACGATAAGAGGATACACACAAACAGATTGGAGGGATTTATGAAGTGCCCCCTTCAGATGATCCGCATACCAAATTTCGTAAAGATTGGTTCCGCCATTCAAAAACTGATAAGGAAGAAAAACAGGCAAAGAGACAGCACGGTGATCGCTAAAGCTTACTTACCTGCGAGGAAATTTACATCTGAAAACACATACTTACATCTACAAATAACACAAAAATTACACTCTGTATAAGAACACTGGATCTTTAATTCAAGTGGGTCACTATGATCCTGGTCCAGTAGAAGAACAGGAAACTTTTCGAAAATTAAAAGGTAGCTTATATTTATCTTCCACCTGCACAAGAACGTAATCGTGTCTGCTTCAGTACACAGAATGCCCATTAAACAGCAGGCCGAAAGTTTGTAGTATGTCCATAAAACGGTGAGTTCACTCAGATGCTGACAGGAAGAACGTTCGCCGTATGAAATATGTTGTTACTTAATTGGAAAAGTTTATTGCTAATAAAAACGCAATTTACAACGCTATGCTGAACATAAAACAAGAATATCTCAATATCATCCATCAAATAACATTATCATTATTTCAAAGGGTACCTTCGATAACCGTTTTACAAGGAGTGTTCAGTTTCTTCAAGCAGTTTGCTAATTTTAGTATAAGAAAGATAATTTTTTCCTTCTACAGTATATTCGCGTGTTTCATGTGATGGCCGGAATGGAAAACTATATTTCCCTAAAGAATATTATTAACTGGTTGGTGTTGTAATGGAGACTCCTGTGCTCCCTTTGTCAATGAAGCTGAATTTTTAAATATTGTCTAAATAAACTTCATGCTGGGAAATTAGTTACGAGGAAACCACACGACAACAAACCCTAAACCCCTGCTGACTGTATGCATTCTGAAAGATGAATCTCGGTGTAAAATTAATAGCTTGGATCAACGGTATTAGAATTTGCTCAGATTTTGTGAGGCTCTTTTATTAGAAAAAAAATTTACCGGCCGCGGAAGTCTCAGTGTGCATCTAACTGTAGCTTAAACATGAACAATTATAGTGAAATTAGATATGGAGGTCATGTCACAGGTCGCCTCGTAGACTTTTTTATTATGATTATTATGCTTATTTACAATCTACATCGTTTTAGAGTATTAAGTATATGTGTTGTAGTTGGTTGGCTTGCAAGGGAAACATCCAGTGATGTTTCTCCTACATGTAGTCTATTTTATTGATTGATGATGTCTTGGGGCCATGTTCTGTCCAGTGTTCTTGTCACTGGATCGTTGGTGTATAGCTCTTCTATTAATTCGTTGTCATGTGCCTCGTAGATACAGTTCTTAAATGCTTCAACCTTTCAGGTGTTTAACCTCTTGAGGTAGTTCCATAATAATTGCAAATTAACGTAAGATTCTGCGTCGGGCGCCCAGACAACTGGCTCTAAGTACAGAGTTCTAAATGAAACCTCACGCAACTCTTGGTCCTAGAGCAAAACTTCATGCAACCTTTGGTCATAGAGTGAAGCTTCATCTATCCCTTGGTTCTAAGAGCCAAACATTACGTAACACTTGATCTTAGAATGAAATTTGCATAACCTTTGGTACTATAGTGAAACTTCCAGTAACTCGTGATCCTGATCCAAGAAACTTTTGCCCTAAAGTGAAACTTCACGTAACCCTTTGTTCTAGAGTGAAATTTCACGTGTTATTATTCATTATGCCTATACTGACGGTAAGATACAGAGATATTTCGATTTCAAACAAACTTCATTTCTTTCATGTACGGACGAGAGGATCAGATAATTGCACCCTTTCCTGGGCCAGATGAATCTCGTAGACATCCACGCAATGTAGCCTTATTTCACCCTATTCATTTTAATATTATTCTTATATTAAATGTAAATTCTTAGACAAAGAAAAACACCCGACGAAAAGTCTTCCGAAAGCGCCCGTCTGTCCCAGTTAACGATTCTAAATGTCTATATCGTTCAGAAACAGCGTTTGCATTGAAATCCGAGCATGAACTTCGATTATCGTATTATCGCATTTTTCATGTATAATGTATGTTTACGAACGGTGAAACAAACACTGTGAAGGAAATGAGTAATTTCGTCACGTGGCGTCGAATTCAGCTGTATAACAACCGCTAATGATAATTATCGTCACATAAACTGAAAGTGTAATGAAATGGGAATACAGCACCTCGTACTGGTAAAGCAGATTCGTTCCTAGGTTCACGTAAGACGCACGTCATGTAAACTTATGAAGGAGAGGTTTATTTAGCGACGGGTTCAGTAGATCAGGCTATAGGCCTACGACGTCCAGTGACTGGATCACTAATTCATAAAGAATTTAAAAGGATGAAGGAAACGGTAGCGGCCGAATTTGGGGAAGCATCCCGTTATTTGCCTCGGACTGAGGGAAACGAAGAATACCTTCAATTAGGATAGCTGACTTCCGAGCCGAGATTTGAAGAAGGGGCCTCTTGATTACAAAGCAGATTTGCCGATCACTCGGTTCGGTGAGGGCGTGGAGACGTAGCTTCATCTACTTTTAACCTCGGCACCAAACTAAGGCCACTGTTAAGCTTAAACTTCCGGCAACTTTCTCCCCAAAAGGAGTGAAGAGAGGGTGGGACCAGATGCTGTCAGGACATGGCGAGGAAGAGAAAGATCCCCTTCCCCTGATGAAAACGGAAACTAGTCCACTACACCGCTGCCGGTCACTATACTGAGTGACTTATCCGCTAGTGCTCACGGTTTATTTTAAGGCGTAGAGAATTTGAGGGAAGTAAAAATAAGCATGCCGGTCACGGTAGCCGAGCGGTCTAAGGCATGTACTGTCTTCGCTCGCTTGGAAACCGGGATCGTGGGTTCGAATCCCACTCAGGGCATGGATGTTTAGTTTGTGTGTGTGTGTTTTTCTGTGTTTGTGTGCAGGTAGAGACCTTGCGACGAGCTGATCACCCGCCCAAGGAGCCTACCGAATGTGTAAGATCTAGAAAGACCGAAGTGAACGGAGAAGTTCATGGAGGTAGGCCTAGGCCCACTGGGGCTGTAGTGCCAAGGGGGGGGGGGAGCATACACTGCCTTAATCGGAATTTGAACCGGCTACGCTCCGAAACAAAGGCAGTAGCTTTATCTCGTAGCAAGCTGCTTAAAGCAGTGTTTAAATATGAAGAGAAGCGAAAGGTAGCCAGACTTATTACAGCCTGAAGTAAATAATATGAACTACGCCCATCTGTTTGTACTAACCGACCCGACCATGTTTCGGAGCTCGTTTTGTGTTTTACAATCGTTAAGATTGTCAAAATTAGCACCGAGGAAAGGAAACTTACCTAAACAGAAGAAGTGTACTCACACATAACACAACCACGAAGTACTAAAATAAAAGAGAAATGGAACTATATTAAAAAAAGTCACTAGTTAACAAAAAAATTATCCTGTCGTAAGGACTTCATTTCTCTGTCTCAGCTAAGCTGCAGTTTAATGAAAAGTGTAAGCAATGTGTGCTGAAGCGAGGTAGATGTTTGTTGTACAAATAAATGACCGCAGTACCGTCGGGAGCCACTACTGGCTGTCTCAGTTCTGCTACTACACGTGTGGAAGAAACCACAGTAACAGATGAAGGACAATCAGTATTTGTCTTGGCCAGCAACCCCTTCCCGACACTACACGGCAGCACTAAGACATTTCTCATTTCTATGTCCAAATTTTAAAGAAAGGCGAATTACTAGAATGAAAATAACAAGAATTATTGTTACTGTCAGACATATTTTTTGTAGTTTGTATTTTATTTAACGATACTGCCAGTAATTCGAAATAATTACCATCGAATAACCGGATAATAGAGAATAATAAATTGTGATGGATGAGGAACCCCGTGTGGAGGCGGGTTAGAATAGCTCCACCGTAGCCCTGCAATTCGTAGAAGGCGACCAAAAGGGAACCCGGTGCCTGGGTGTAAAACCGGGCCACCCTGTTAATGGGAGATATAAACAAAGAGACCTGGTTTTCCAGGTTGGGGGTTGGACGCAAGGCTAACGACCTTGCTCTGTAACAAAATTATTGTTTCGAAATCCAAAGAAGTGGAAACCGTATGGTCTGGTTCAAGACAAATCTGGCAGAATATTCTATATTTAAACCCATAGCTCAAATAGGGTTAACTTGCCGAAGGTGATGATGATGATGATAAAATGATAAGGAAGCGGGAGTTGTCTAATTTTAAGGTACTATTCCAACAATTGCCGGTCACAGTAGCCAAGCGGTCTAAGGTATGAACTGTTTTCGCTCGCTCGTAAGCCGGAATCGTGGGTTGGAATCCCACTCAAGGCATGGATGTTTGGTGTGTGTGTGTGTACAAGTTTATTCTGTGACTGCGTTGTCCTGTATTTAGGTAGAGGCCTTGCGACGAGCTGATCACCCGCCCAAGAAGTCCTACCGTCTGTAAAAATGGCCATGAAACTGAGAAATCAGCCCTATGCTCCAAAGTGGGAGCGAGAGGAGAGAAAGAAAAGAATTCCAAAAATTATCTGAAGGAGGTAAACCAAGAAAACCTTAATGCAGTGCAGTCGGTGCTCCGTACGAGATTTGAAACGGGCACTTCCCGAATGCAACTGGGAAGCATCACCGCTTAAGCCATCTTTATTTGTGTAGCCCTACTGTAATTATCGCAACAATCACCACTCTCACCATCATCAGAACTATCTTCCAGAAGCAACAAATCATGTATTAATACAACTACAAATGTTTAAGGTAATGTTGACGACGCTTTAACCGCATTACTAGACATAGTACGAAATGTGCTTCAAGATCATGCCGCCTTAGCCCCCGCAATTGAACTCCCGACACTCATTCGACCTAATGGTTATAAAAAGGTAAATTTGTCTCTGTTCTTAACTAATCAGACACTACGCCATGAAGACGTATGGGGGAGTGGATGTATAGATCCACATTTTCTTGACCTCGGCACTAGCTTGAGGTGAGTGATCAGCTTCACGCACCGGCCGGATTACTACCTGGGAAAGAGCCCCCGTACCCATTTGATAGGTGGTTGTGTGGGCTCCAGAGTCGCCCAGAGTCAGAGAAGAGAAAACTCTTGACCCAACCTCGACTCGAACTCCGTCATTTCGACCTAATTGTTATACTACCAGATATTTGTCTTTGTTATCCTCAGTCTTTCCGGGATAATACCGTGGGACAGACCACAATCACAGCTTCTTTCACATTGTTAGGCTTACTTACCCGTCACTTATAACCATTCGATATAACCTCTGTAACTTCTATCCCTGTAAGAGACCGTGGAGGCCCATAGGGCTGTGAGGCGTCGAGGCTTAACGTTTCCTATTGAAAATCGGTTCACAGATTGCGGTGAGGTTGTCACCCTTACGCGCCGGCCGCCCTTTAACCGCAGGAGGATTCTTGGTACTCATTTCTGTTAGAGGCTGAGTCGGCCCCAGGGCCATAGGACTGCCGGAACGATTAGGTAAACTGAAAAATCTAATGGCCACATCAGGAATCGTACCCGCAACCTTACGGCTTGCAGCAAAGTGCCTCAACCGACTTCGCTACCGCGTGACCCTCAACCTCCTGGTTGCAGGAAATTAAAAAGTACTGTGTTGGGATGCCCTCCAATGGCACAACTTCTATAACAAATTTCGTGTAAATCCACCAAATTGTTAACGAGGTGACACAGGAGCCAACATACACAGAAAGCATAGTGGTCTCATTACTCTATTGTCTTTGCCTTCAGGAAGAAAAAAGGTTAACAATTAGCTGACAAATTCGAAAAAAAACTCTTTCCAGCAGTGTTAATTTATATAAAAAAGATTTTATATATATGAGACAAACTCCGTCTTAAGTGTAACAATTTAATTGTAGTTCTTTCTTCTTCCCTTCCTACACACTACATATTTCGGCCCTAAATGGCCATCATCAGGTGTGTATTCTTACGTAGCTGCTACACTGACCGTAGTTTAAACTACGAGACAATGTAAGCCCTACAGTAAAGAAAGGAAACAACGAGATGAGAATGTGGGGTAGGATCCATGCAGTTTGATCATTCGACTTCTTCGTAGAACCAGTTCGGCATGCTAATTCCTCCGCTGTCGTGTGTACCTTCTCAAGTATCAAATAAAAACGCTGCCAGTTTCATATCGGTCCACCATCGCTATGGTGACAATACCCTACAATTACGAGGCATTCATGCCTCTGAGCAACCAACAGAAATCTATTCACTTAAGCCCATAATAAAAAGAAGACACACTCTCTCTCTTCCTCCATGTCGGAAAGATCCCTGTGCATGGTGAAAGTCTGGGCGTAGGATGGGATCTTATTACGTCCCTAGGGTATTTCTTACATTGAAGGACTGGAAATTTTCAGCGTGTCTATTGTACAAACCGCGGACGCAGAAGAGAGGAGACAGGGTGCAACGAAATTTGGGTTTATAATTCACAATTAGATTTGAGGGGCGTGCGTATTTTTTTATAAATAAAATCTAAAAGTTTGTGACAGTGAAACATTATTACAAGTGTCACCTTTCCGGACATGTTCTGAAATATGAACAGGACCGCGTTTAGATAAAAGAAGGACGATTGATAATGTCCAGAAAAATAATGTTCGTCCTAAATGTTTACAGGAGCCGGGATAGTGCAGTCGGTATAGCCACTGGCTACGGGCTGGCGAGGGGTCGGAATTCGAGTCCCAGTATGGTCACAAACTTTTTCTTCTCCACTTCGTTCAGACCGGCTCTATGGTCCCCCAACCTCCCATCTAATGGGTTCCGCGGTAAAGCGGCGGGGACGTGAAGCTGGCCACTCACCTCCAGAAACAGAGGCATCCAACTTTCTTCTTGTTTTTTTCGTAAACTCTGACTCTGCACAGAATTGTTCTTGTCTTTTTTCTAGAGTATTCAAAATTACCGTGCCTTCTCAGAATCAAAATTCTTCCGTTAAAAAAAATTGAATCCCCTACACTACCAAAATAGGATTTCCTTTATAATCACCTCCTGTACCTTATACAAAATAACCAAAATTACTGAACGCTGAAATAAGATAACTTATGACTTTGCTCCTGCAGACGAAACTCGTCCTCCATGATATGTGTATATTGTACTTAAATGATATAGTGTTTGAAGACAAGCGGTCGGGTATGAAAGCTGAATAATAGCAAGAGGCTTATATATACGGCAAGTCTGAAACCCTTTTATTTTCTTATGAATCATTATAGTTTTTAGATTATATCCTGTGTTTTCCATCTGTTGGAATTGTCTGAGCTGTCACAACAGATGAAACGAAACCTAAGATCAGAAAGATTAATGTAAGGAAGGAACGTTGCAAAAATGATATTACAAGGAAACTGCGCGGATGTTTTCAGTAGCAGTTGTTGGGCTTGTTACAGGGGGTCTGAGTGGACGCGGCTCCTTACGATGAAGAGGACACACATTAGATTACACGAGACGCCGTGAGAGGCGCTAATACAATGAATCGTCCCTGTTAACAGAGCAGTTGAACTGAATGTTAGAACGATTGTCAGAGGGCGGCAATCCGTAGATAATTTGTCTTAGATACTGTACAGTCCGGGGGCAAGCGGTGGGGTAGTTGCTTGAGGCACTATGCTACAAGTCGGAAGGTCGCGGTATCTAATCCCGATGAAGTGGATTTTTTTTTCAATTTACCTAATCCTTCTAGCCCCACTAAGGTCCTGTGGTCGACTCATCCTCTAACAGAAATGAGTACCAGGAATATTCTTGGGGGTAAAGGGTGGCCGGCGCTAAGGCTGACAACCTTAACGCCATCTATGGGCCGAGTGTCTAGAAAATGTGGGACTCTCAACATTTCACAACCCTATGGGCCTCCAAGGCTTGTTACTTTACTTACTTTTACTTTACTTTGATATCTATCTATGGCTCTACAGCCCTTGGTTTGAACTTGGCAGCTTTCTCACTTTCTTAATATTTACACAATCGGTAGGACTCCTTGGACGGGGAATCAGCCCGTCGCAAGGCCGCTACCTACACACAGAACAACACAAACACAGAATAAATGCACACAGACATCCATGTATTGAGTGGGATTCAAACCCGCAATGTCAGTGTTAGACCGGGTGAAGACATTTCAGCGGCCACTGTGATCGGTACATACTGTACTAGGGGTTGTAGTAAGTCTGTTGTATACATTCTTGTACAGATGACACAGAGCGGCTGGACATTTATATACATTTATATATAAACATATACACTTTTTGATAATTCTATAATTTTGCATACATATTTTCGTGTATTCATCCCAAAATAAAAAAAAATTTTATGGTCTATAAAGCTGAAAAATGGATCCATTTGATCATATAATTCGGCATAAAACGTAATATATTTATTGTTTTATTCATGCACACCTGATGGTGATCAAAAGCGACCGAAACTTGTAGTGTGACTGCTACAATAAAACTGACTTATTGTTTTTACTTGACTTCGATTGTTTTATTACACAGTAGTAAAAAAAACCCACGTTTATTGTATGATGGTAAAAAACCCGAAGATTCACAACATAAAAATCTAACAACGGCGTTTACGAAACGGTTATCCGCATGCTGCTGCTAGTATTATCGGTCCACTAAATTTATTTGGCATTATAATTTACATATATTTCATAATTAGCGCCATACTTAGCTTCTCTTTTCCCTTTATCCACTAAATAATTTGCATTACAACGTACTTAGCAGAGGTTTCGCAATGTAAGTCAGATCTGATTATGTTTCATTCCGTTATGTTTCGACACGAAAATACGGGATGTTTCGAAAAAAATAATTTAATATTCTTTCATACAGGATATTCAATTAATAACGAAAAATATGAATGATTGCCACGTCCCTTCAATTTTAATGGCATATAAAAACGTTATATTTACACTGCAAATAAACATCTTTAGACGTGCCGTAACAATTAGATGCCTATATCATAGTTCCTTCTTTACAACGTGAGACAGACTGGAAACCGTGCCTCGAAAAGCCTTTTGCTGTCATGCCGGCAAGTAGCTTCAGGAACACTGTACTGACTTTTACGATGGCAGTAACGGACACTAGCTAACTCTTTCGATGTAAAACCGGTTCCTTCAGCTCTGATTTCAGGAATGAAAGACCACTAGACACTCGTTTACACGCAACAGGATATCATATGGGTTTGATATGCAATTTTTATACTCTACAGTCAAAACAATTTTCGCATATTCAAATTAAACGTTTAATTTACGAGACTGCTATTTTAAAATTGACAATTATATCCGAATATAGTAGCAGAATCTCTCTGTGTCTGTAATTTAATGTGGAATTTATGTGTCAATAATTTATCAATAAATGTAACCTAATTATTTATGTGTGACTAACCGAAAATTTCTGTTACTGACATTAAGTTAAAATTTTATGCCTGTAATTTCTTGCTTCAGTGTATTCTACGAGGTTGATATAAAGAAAGTCATAATATATTCTTACACATGTATGTGTAATCCTATTTACAGAAATATTATATTCATATTGTCACGTTTTTAGGGGTGTAAATATAGACGGGGTATGGATTGGTGAATGGATTTACTGACCATTTGTATACATCACTCGGAACTACACTTCACAGATCACTGAAACACATACTAGTGTCCTCAGTTCTATTACAGTCTCCGCTAGCCGATTCCTGGCAGCAGATTTAACATGGTGGAGATTCTTCAGCTTCCGTGATTGCGCCGTGGCCCTCTGGTTAGTACACTTGAACTCATAGCGCTATCTTCTCCGTCTTCATTGTTGAGCCAAATTCTAAACTAACCGCTCAGTTGGAACTCCGGACTCGACTGCCGCTTCTCAACTGAACTCTTCTTTATAACAAGTTTGCACGAACCGAATAGAAAACATCGTTGCCAACAATTTATCTATTGCTGCTTGCGTATCCGTTGCCGCGGAAACTTGCTTACTAAGTCGTTGCTCAGCAACGGACGTCTCTTATTGCTCCTCTGTTCCGGACTTCAGCCGTCAAGTCACAATATTTTAATGTGTATATGCACTTTTCAGTATTTAATGATAGCCCCCTTACACGTTAATTTTATAATTAATTTGGTTCTATCTATGTTGGTTTTCATTTAAATAACTCACCTTGTAGTAGGAGGCTGTATTTCGACAGTACTATGTAAATCTTTTGTAGAAAAGTCATAAACAGATTCCAGTATTTGTTGAAGATACCAAGAGAGAATATTTTACTGATCTTGTCAAGGGATTCATAAACTAAGAGCAGTTATCAGGAGTAAGCGACAGACTAATGTGTAGTCACAAAAACGGACAAATGCAAGCATTCGCCTACAGGCATTTATTCTTTCTTTCCTAAAAGTGTGAGCATCTGAAAGACGTTCAAATTTGAAACTTAAACAAAGCAGCAAACGTTGCTGCTAACTAAATGAAAACAGTGTTATGATTCAAGCACATGTATTCAAGCAAACCCACCTTTCTCCTCGCTAAACTGAACATGATACCACTGTTTGCTTACTAAATAATATATTTACACGACATTTTATATCACATCTCCGTAGCACGAGAAAGAAATCTAGAGGCGATATTGATTTAGAATTTCGATAACATTTTTAATTTCTGACGACACCCACATATACAATATTGACAAAGCGTGACATCCAGTATCGGGAGTTGGAAAGAGCGTGATTTGTGACGGAGATAATGTATTCATGAGTTGACCCCCCAGGAAGAATGGTGTTGTCCGTACATTTTATCACGGTATATTTCTTGCAATAAAATGTTAGATGCAATTCAAGTATATCATATACTGATGATTTCACTGATTGTATAAGTTACACTACATACAGATCCCTAAGATTACATAACACACAAGCCTTATGAGTCTTATGTGTGACTTATTTGAAACTTGAGGTTTTACTGATACAATCTTTTGCTGCTGAGCTAATAATATGCAGATATGTAATCTCCAGTTAAAAAGGCGTGCGCCTGTATGTGTTAACCCTTTGCAACTTACCTATGTCATTGTATTTCTAATAATTCGCAGTCTGATATCGCCCATGATTTCACAAGTGCGAGTGAAGTAATCGTTACTGCAATTAATTATATACAAATAATGTATGCATTAAATAATAAATTTCAATGCGATATACACGTACATGCATCTGAAGAAAGGAACATACTTATATGTATCACTGCGAAGGCGAACATAAAATTATTATCATGAAAGAGAAAGGGTCACTTATCATGCACAACAAGAAAATTCTGGTACTCATGCTACATGGAAATTAATTGGTGAAGCAAGGAGCACTTCCGGCCAGAGTGAGAGTTTACAGAAATGAAGAACTCTGAGCTACTGCCGCCGCGACGCACAAATTTGGCCTTCCAGTGTTGTAAGAATATTTTTAAACTGTTATGTATCTGATGCATATAACTCGCATAATATTGTGACATGACGCCTGAAAGCCGGAATAATCTATTTCTAACCAACTGCTGTCTAACACACGTTTCCGTAATAACAATCCGGAATAATCAGTTGCTGGGCAACGGTTCGATGAGCTCGTTACCGTGACGACTAAACACACACACAAAAAAAGAAAAAGATTAACAGAGGACTTGTAAGACATAGTAACATATATGGTTCGCCCTGAAGTTATAAAATAGTTCAATTCATTCGTGAGAGTGAGCAGTGATTCTTCGTTCGTCATTCGTAGCGGTGGAAGAGAAGATGCTCGTGGTCCAGAAAGGAACGGAGCTTGTCTAAGACAGTCACTGTCTGTGAGCTGGTATAATTGGTTGTAATTGTAATAGAAGTGTCAATAAATCCTATCGTCTAACCTAGAACCCTTTATATTAGTCACGTTAATCCCTCATTTGTGAGAATATTATGTTTCGGCATCTTGTTGCATTGATGCATCACTCGATCACTCATTTCCGTCTCGGATGCAACACAAACCGTTCAGTCTCTCCTTTATTATAAAATGCCATTACAACCACACGGTAGACTTGTGAGAACTACACACGAAGGAGGCATAACATGGACGCTACAAAACTGAAATAACCTGGAGCCTAGAAAGAGTGTTCATTCCCAGACAAACACATTTTAGTGCGAAGGACGATATGCAATAGCATGGGATGCACTGACATAGGAACTGGTGCAGTGCGGCAGGTTCAGTTAGTAAACAGTTGCCTGAAGATGACCTTGTAAGGCCGAAACATGTTGCAATTAAATGTGATTTTAATTAAATTAAAAAAAGGAGAGACTGTGAACGGTTTGTGTTGCATCAGAGACGGAGACGAGTGTTACACCTAACCGTTACATTCAGACGAAAGCCTGAACAGATCTAGAGAAAGACTTATATTTATTTATTTATTTATTACATTTACAACTACGTGATAACAACAATTCTATGTTCTATTTATTAACTTAATGAGTCGTGGTTTATTATAAATTCCATCTCCGCTGCAGAAAATGGTAAACGTAAAAGCGGTCCGTGTTCTTATGCACATAGTCATAAAAGAGTATATGTTGCTGGAACTAATAAGGCTCCACGCATTCTTAACTTAGGTGCTACATGCAGCTGAGTGGTCAACTTCACAAGCCGATCGCTATTTCCAGCAGCAAGAAATCCCCATATTCACTGGATACGAGGTTTGGTGGGCCCCAGCGTCCATCTGGACATTGCGACAAAGAACAATATCCAGTACTACAGTAAACACTAGGCAATGGAACAATGGCAGTCACTCTCTGTTTTTAATAAAGCAGTAGAAGAACCACAGTAGGTTTCAGGTTCAAAGGAGGCGTCGTGTACCTCCGCGGCTGTTCAGTTGTTAACGTGGATCCTGTTTTGTGAGGGGGGGGGACAAAAAAAAACAAACTCCGTGAATTAGTCCGAAAGTGAACTATGCCGACCGAGCGACCGCAGCTTGTCGGCGAAGTTTAGTGCCAACGTTTGTGGATAGAGGGTGTCGCGTGGTTAGCACAACGAATCCCCACGGCCGTTAATTTCGGTTTTCTAGACCGGAGCCGCTATTTCCTTGAAATAGCTCCTCAGTTATCAACACGAGGCTAAGTGGACCTCGTCCCAGACACACAACTTCTCAGAAAAAAATCTGGTAGCGCCGGGAATCGAACCTGGACCTTTGGATCTGTAGCCAGGAACGCTGATCAATAGACCACGGAGGGGGTGACATATCTGTTATCCTTACTGACCCCACCATAGAAGCGAAGTGACTGCTTATAATATACCAAGACATTACGGTGGATTTTGGATTTGAGGCTTTCACTGAGATGGCCGTGAAGAATGCGGGCTTCTGGGTTGCAATTCCGCGGAGTTCAGAGATAGCCTTACTTTCTTCCTATTGACTTGGGCTCCGTAAAGATTACACCAGAGATTCCAGCTGAGCACACTGACGTCAGAAAGACACTACTCATCCTACTGCAATTTAAACAGTTTCTCCTCTTTTATTATTTATTCATAGATGCTCCATCCACCGTTGACGCCGAAAGACGTAATCATTGCGAATAAAAAACCGGAAAGGACCTGGAAGAGACCGGGTTGTAGTTTAAGCCGCTATTTTAGAATGTGCTTGAAGTAGTGGAAGTGGTAATCTAGACACAGCCGTCCATTTGTCGTACTTAGAGTGCATTTTGACCCTGCGGAAACCTCAAATACACAGAAGAGACACAACATAAAATCCCAAAGAAGTCCGAGCAAGTTGGCATAGCCATAACTAATCTTCTTACCGAGAGCTACTCGATTCGAACCCTGCCAGTGTTACAGTCTATGATGAATATGGATTCTTCGTTATTTTCTTCATTGGCTCCGTGCGAATACTGTGATAGCACATTCAAATGGCTTATGACTTCCTTCCGAATTACATATACACCCTTCGTGATTATGTTCCGATGTCCGTGGCGCTATATAACCTCTACAGTTAGAATAATAAAAGGTAAAAAGTTGTCCCTGTGCTTAACTCATTAAGCATTACGCCATTAAAGCGTATGGGGAGTGGATGAATAGATCCACATCTTCTTGACCTCGGCACTAGTTGGAGGTGAGTGGTCAGCTTCGCGCCCCGGCCGCTTTACCTCCGGGGAGAGCCCCCAGTACACATTTTATAGTAGGTTGGGTGATCCAAAGAACAGTTAGAACAGTGTCTCTTCTGATATTCTCCAAAATGTCATAATATATTTTTCTAATTTAAACAGGTCGTGGATAATAAGAAATCAGTCTTTGTATTCTAAGTAACTCTGATAAGACCATCAAGTAACTGCTCGATTGGAAATAACCTATTACATATTCGAGCGCCTATATGATCATTAGATAAAACTGTCTTTATTACAGGTCTGTATGGAGTGGGATATAAATAATTCTTGAAAGTTCAGATGTACAAAGGTAACAAACCCATGTCTTTCAGAAACATTCAAAAACTATATTTCCCTTGACCTGGCATAAATACATGCTATATACAATGGAATACAAAACAAGAAATGAACAATTCTTTGCGCCCGGATCTCCTTGACTTGCAAATGTAACTTCTATATATGGGTAAGTCTATCCCATTACAATCTCCATGTTTAGATCCATAGAGTATCAGTTCCTCTTGCAAGACGGAGAGGATTAGAGAAAGGTTAAGTATTACATCACAAGCCACCAGAAACTATGGCTCTGGGCCATATTGTTCATATTACACCAACCAGCGAATCCTCTTCTGCAAAATCAGACAATTACTCTTCCTCCTCATGAGAATGAATCGCGAGGTTTATTCGTCTTGCAGGACTATGCATGGGGAAGACTGTGCGAACACAAATGCTGCTTCTCTGGCAGATCTGACAAAATTATCGTTCTAACTAAAGGCTCAAAATCTCCTTTAAAAAACAGTAATATTATAACTGACTCCTAACAAAGTCACGAGTAGAAAACACCCTGGAGTCTGAGCTTCGTTTAAATAGTACATACAAATTCGGTTCTCACCTCACAGAAAACACACTTCCTCTCTATTATAGAGATTTCTATTGATTAATGTTGTTTAGGTAAATAATCGCTACTATCCCGAAAATCATACTAACTTACATACTTATTCATGGAGCTGAGCCATTCTTGAGGAGCCGCCAATTCTGCAGTTACTCAAGAGCCCCCCACTGGTCCCTATCCTCAGCCAGATCAATCCAATCTATACCATCAATTCCTATCTCTCTAAGATCCATTTTAATATTGTCCACCCACATACGCCTTGGTCTTCCCTGTGGTCTCTTTCCTTCTGGCTTTCCCACCAATATTCTATATGCATTCCTCGTCTCCCCCATTCGTGCTACATGCCCTGCCCACCTCACCCTCCTTGACTTGATCATTCTAATTATAATTGGAGACGAGTACAGGTTATGAAGCTCCTCATTATGCAGTTTTCTCCAACCTCCTGTCACTTCGTCCCTCTTCGGTCCAAATATTCTTCTCAACGCCCTGTTCTCAAACACCCTCAGTCTATGTTCCTCCCTTAATGTCACAGACAAAGTTTCACACCCATACAGAACCACAGGCAAAATTATAATGCTGTGTACTATAATTTTTATGTATTTTGACAGCAGACGAGAAGACAAAAGATTCTCGACTGAATGGTAGCAAGCATTACCCGAGTTCAATCGCCTCCTAATTTCCTCCTGAATCAGGTTTCGATCTGTTATCGTTGTTCCCAAATATCTGAACTGTGCCACATTTTCAAAACATCTGTTTCCTCTTTTTATGTCATGATTTTGCTCTGCATTTTGGTGACGAGACAGTAACATATACCAACCCCTTCACTTGGGTCAATTAAAGTTTGTGTATTTTTCTTTATGGTATCTACATTATCACCCAGTAGATTCACATCATCGGCGTAGACCAACAACTGATGTGTCCCGTTTAGTTTCAATCCCACCTGGTTTCCCTGGACCTTCCCAATTGCATATTCTAAGGCGAAGTTGAAAAGGAGTGGCGATAAAGCATCTTCTTGTTTTAGACCATTCTGGATAGGAAATTTATCAGACAAATGTTTACCTACACGGACTTTACTATACGTTTCGTTTAAACACATTTTAATCAACCTAACTAGTTTCATGGGTATCCCAAACTCTATCAGAATATTGTACAATACTTCCTTCCTAACTGAATCGTAGGCTTTCTTGAAGTCTATGAATGGCTGTTGTACTGTCTCATCGTACTCCCATTTTTTCTCCAATATCTGACGAATGCAAAAGATCTGATCTGTAGTTGATCTGTTACGTCGAAACCCACACTGATGATCCCCAATAATTTCATCTATATATGGGCTTAACCTTGAGAGAAGAATATTGGATACAATTTTGTATGAAGTTGATAGCAGTGATATCCCCCGATAATTACTACAGTCAGTTTTATCACCCTTCTTGTGAACTTGTATAATAATAGACTCCTTCCACTGATCAGGCAATTTTTCCTTATGCCAAATAGAAGTAATTAGATTGTGGATATTTGTGGAATGTAATATTTCACCTCCTGCTTGAATAAGTTCTGTCGGAATTTGATCACTATCTGGCGATTTATACCGTTTTAATTTTGCAATAGCACTCTCAACCTCAAAAGGGCTAGGATCATGTATTAACAGCTCAGCTGTATGAATTTATGACCCTATGTACATTCAATAACTGAAGTTCCTCCACCTATTCAAAATGTTGTGGGAATCTGCAAGCAGATCACCATTCTCACTCAACACTAAGTTACTGCTAGGCTGGTAACCCCTCTTAAAGTCATTTATTCCTCTATACAGGTCTCTAATGTTCTTGTTCTTACTGTTCATTGCATGCTCATCAATTTTGTCTTCCAGATATTCCCTCTTTTTGTTCCTGAAATGCCTGCTGGTTTCACGTCTTATATTGTTCAGATTATCCCTATTTAACTCACTTGGATCCTGTAACCATTGCATTTTGGCCTGCTTTCTTTGATCTAATAAGATTGAGCATCCCTTATCGAACCATGGCTTATGCTTCTTCGGTTCATAATTACCTAGACTCTCTTTGGCAGACATTTTTATATTCTCTCTAATAGTTTCCCAAGTTTTATTAACATCCACCTCAGTGTCCAAGTTTTCCAAAGCCGCAAACCTATTTGAGATTTCAACACGATACTGTTCTTTACCCTCTACCTCATATAATTTCTTGAGATTGAACCTCTCCATATGAACTCTGTGTGTTGTTTGTTTGCTCACTGCCAGTCTTTCCCTAATCTTTGCCACCACCAGGAAGTGGTCAGTATCACAATCTGCTGCCCTGAATGATCGGACATCAAGTATACTTGAGTGCCGTCTCCTATCCGTCAACATATGGTCTATTTGATTGTGCATCTTCCCATCAGGAGATGTCCAAGTAAATTTATGGATGTTACGATGTGGAAACATTGTACTTTTGACAGTAAGATTTTTTGATGTGGCAAAGTTTACTGCTCTAACTCCATTATCATTTCTAATTTCATGCAAACTCTCATTCCCAATTGTTGGTTTGAAAATGTCTTCCCTCCCTACTTTGGCATTGAAATCTCCTAACAAAATTTTCATAGGGTACTTCGGGAATTTATCAAATACATGTTCAAGTTCTTCATAGAATCTATCATTTATGTCACCAATTTTATCTTCTGTTGAGGCATGAACATTCATAACAATGATATCACACCAGCGACCTTTTAGTATTATATATGATATCCTATCACTAATGAATTCTACCCTTTTAACTGCTGATACGATTCTCTTATGTACGAAAAAACCTGTAGCTAAATTCATGATTTTCATTCCCCTTTCCATAGAAAAATGTATAGTCTCCTGCTGGTGCGATGCCACCTCCGCCCCATCTGACCTCCTGTACTCCCGCTAAATCTAACTTATATTTTAAGATTTCTTCTGCCACTGCCCTGAGCGAACCTGCCCTATACAAACTTCGTACATTCCAAGTGCCAAATCTCATATCCATTTTCATTAGCTTTGAGTCCCACCCCACTAGCATTAAAAAAAATTAGACCTCCATAAACGGTGGGTAATTTCTTGAGACAGCGTCTGGAGAAGAATTGTCCTGTACGGAGTTAAGTTAGTGTCCATCAGAGGAGTAGAACTTAGTGACCAGAGCTATTCCGAAAAGTCTGGCGAGGAGAATATTTCAGTTTGAGATCAAAATAATAATTTACGTAGAGTTAAAACTAAAACTGAAACGTTTCCAACCGTGAAGAGTCAAAGTTTCTGGGATGTAATGACATGTGGTCAAGCTAAGATTCGATGGAGCATGCCAGCTCCATTTTCAGGGTCGACGAGTAAGCCATGCAAGAAACCCGCACTGAAGCAGGCATCAAGCAGACTGCAAAGGCGCTACATTCCAGAAAATTGAACTTTTCATAGTCATCTGCTACGACAGCTTCAACTGCAACTTTGTGTACCATGTCGGAACAGTTTTGAGTCCACACACGGAGAAAGAATATGACGAAAACATGTATAGTACACTTTGTGCGTTCTTGTTTGACAATGATATATTACTTTACTATAGAAGCAGCGGTGTGGGGGCAGGAATTACAAATGGGTGTTGCTTTCTCTAAATTCTGGGATATTCCAACATCGGTAATATCAAATTATTGTACTAATGCAATTACCATTTGTCTGAAAAAAAAAGGTACAAAACTGTAGTCATGTTATGTGTCACTGCTGACTGACGTCTTCTGGACCGTAACGCTGCGTAATTTTGTAGACAGTTATCAACGATTTGGAAGAACTTGCTGACTTCATCTTCAGGGTTAAACTGTCTCATGTCAGGGGTCTCATGTCCTCTTCTTTTATTCGTTATTTCTATGAAGTGTATAAAATAGGTTAATTTAAGAGGAGATAGAACTCGGGTAATGCTTGCTATCATTCAGTCCAGAAGCTTTTGTCTTCCCGTCTGCCATCTAAAAATAGATAACCACAATGTGTTAAAGCGATACTAATTGTATGGTAACTTTATACTGTTCATATACGCATAATATATTAAGAAGTCATGACTTCTACGAGTACGTGTAACGCCGGATGTTCATGCTAAAGACTTATCATTTTTGGAATCCTTCAATAGCGAGTTTAACATTCTGAAGGCCGCAAGCGCTACATGAGCGTAGTTTGGTACAACATTTCTCTTCTGCGATCTCCTTCGCTAGCAAAGACGTTAATTCACGTTTCTATGCATGCTAGCAAGAGAAGAAAGATCGTCTGACTTATTTAAGGGGGAAAAATAAAGTAAGAAAATATTTAAACAAAAAAAATTGCCATTTTATAAACTGCTGGACTGTTAACTACAGGTCTTGTATTACATTTTTCCCAGTGCTATGTACGTTTCTGCTCATGGCAGTACAGGAGTAGGGCATGAGGCAGATGTCGACTCGGGATTCGACAGCAGAATTAATCGCTTCTACATGCTTTACGCCATGGTGCCCTTTACACTCATGGGTGGTTCATTTGTTTAATATTGCACCTCTCATCTGCCAGAACAAACGTTTTCCAAATTGTGTATGAAAACATACAACTGATAAGAATGTGCATGGAAGTAATAAAAAGGTCATCTTATTCAAGAATGCTTAAAGTGGATGACCAGGAATTTTAAAGGGTGAGATTATTCAGATGTCTCGGTTCTACTCAAACAGAAAATAATATCACTATTGAAAAAGAAACAGAGAATTGTAATGCAAAATCGACATAGTTATGACCTAAAGAAGTAATTAAATTCACGATACTGTGACATGAAGCCCAAAAGCCAGAATAGTGGACTAAAAATAGACTTTCATTGCTAGGCAACGACTCGGTAAACACATTCTCACAGCAACGAATAAGCAAGCAACAACTGATTAACTTCCGTTGCTATGCAACGTCGCGGTAAACAAGCCTCATCAACAATAGAGGTTGTTTTCTACGTGGTTCGTCCCGAGGAGTTATCTTGAAGACAAGTGGCGCTACAGTGCAGTAAACGGTTTAATTGTGGAGTGCTAACTAGAGAGCAACAGAAGCTGAAGAATCTCCATTGCTAATATTAGTTACCAAGAAAAGTCCACTGAAAGCACTGCAGAGGAATAGCCACTGTGGAGAGCGGCTACCAAGTTAAAGACTAGTGAAGCCAGACTGAGAAGAAATAGTATGGAGTGACTTGTAGTGTGGAAATCAGCAATAGTGTTATAGCTATTTGTAGTTACGACCTGTAAGTGGCCAATAATTCTATTCATCAGTCCAAACCACGTCTATAGGCACTAATACATGAGGCAATATTTAAGGAGAGACAAAATTTGTTCTGCACAAGACTTTTGTAGGGTCTGTAATTACCTACGGAAGAGAAATATGGCACATAAAAAGGAAAGAAAAAATGTGCTCCGAATTTTTGAAAGAATGATATTAAGAAGCATTTTTGGCTCAGTTAAGGAAAATGGTATGCTGACATCAGCTATAACAATGAACAATAATGAACGAGATATAGTGAAAGTGAACAATATAGGGCGGTTGAGATGCCTGGGACAACTTTTCCGAATGCAGGAGCAGGACCCTCGCAAGAAACTAACTCTACGTAAACCAGAAGGTACTCAACGAGTAGGCAGATCTGCTATCAGGTGGCTGGATTCGGCTGAAGAAGAGTTCAAGGAAACGGGCGTTAGAAATCGGAGACGAAGTCACAGAATCGGGGGCAAAGGCGAGCAATTTTAAAAGAGAGCAAGCTTCATCCTGGACTTTAGGGCCCACAGAAGAAGATAAGAAAATGTGAAGTAATGCATGAGAAATTACAGGGAACCCAAAACAATTCCATAATGAGAAGTTTAAAAATAAGAGCCGACTGTCTCGAAAATGTGGAGGACTCGACGTCTCATAATCCTATTGGACTCCATGGCCTGTTACAAGAATAGCTTTACCTTTTAAAAAAGTAAAGTAAAGCTATCCCTGTAACAGGCCGTCAAGGCCCATAGGGTTGTGAGACGTTAAGGGTTCCACATTATCTTGACAATCGGCACAGAGATGGCGGTAAGGTTGTCAGCCTTACGCGCTGGCCGCGCTTCACTCCCCAGGAAAATCATTTTTAATTAATTCCTGGTACTCATTTCTGTTAGAGGCTGAGTAAACCCCAGGGCCTAGTACGGCCGGAAGGATTAGGTCAATTGAAAAAATCCAACCTTATACCTTACGAAAATGCTTGATTGTACCTAAAGATAAACGGTAATATCTACATATAAATTGAATTCTTGGAAGTGGAGTGAGAAAGAATCCACTCGGTACTTTGGTCTCCAGTAGGCCTATTGTACCAATCCCGGATTACAGACGAGTGTGAAACATTCGATAGAATAAAAATTTTGTAGTGAAAACCGAAATACTCGGAGAAAACATGTTGCAGTGCCACTTTATTTACCATAAATCCCATGTGACCTCGGATGAGACCGAAGCCAGTTATTAATTGCCTGAGCTACAACACAGTAACATTTATATGCTTAAAATTGTCAGAACTCATAATTCACTGACAGTGTAACAGAGCCATCTGCTACATGGACCTAAAACCGGAGAACATAAAACTGCAGAACAAAGGGTGATCCCCAGCACAAATTACCTTTCCACAAACCTTACACCACGAGAGGGGGAGCTGTTGCAGTTCATCTTTGGTATGCATCCAGTGTATAGGGCTGCATTTCTTTGGCTTTTGCCCATAGAGCAACAGTTCCCATGGAGTGTTCTCACAACACGCACTTGTTGCTCCAGTGTGTGATTAATGGGAACCAGTATCACATAATGTCCGTGTCTCTCAGGTTCCCTTCATCGATGTAATTCACACAGCAATAGACTTTACTGAAACAGACACAGACCAGCGTGGTTCCTATATCATCCATGTCTTAACTAGCTGTCCGTGCGGATGTACCTAGGATATTCTTTGTAATACTCTGCAACAAGTATAATGAGAAAAGTCAGAGTTGTTCCTATTGCCTTGTTTCGCAACAAGTTGCAACACTCGGTGAAACAGGCTATAAGCTTGTAAACAAGAGTATTAGAACGAAGAAGATGCTTTTACAATGTCTAGCGCAAGGGAGGCAAAGCTGAAGACAGTAATCCAGCGCAACATGATGATGAGTGGTCACTTTCACGCTTCATCGCCTTTAACCCTCAGGAAAAAGTCACACATTTTCATCTGATAGAAAGCTCTGGTCTTCAGACTGTTCTTGTTAGTAACAATAATAATAATAATAATCTTATTTATTTACGTGTTTCTTTAACAGTACAAATGCCAATCACAAAGTGAGCAGGGGTAAAGAAGAGGACATAGATCACACACAAACAAAATACAAAACAAATATCAATTGAATAATAATAATAACAACAACAAAAATAAAGATTCAATTAACATAAAACAGAAGTTTTCATTAAGAGTGAGAAAAGCAAAATATGTACATTTACAACGATCACAATCACTGGAAATAGGATGACTAAAATAAAACATGACAATGAGAAACAATTGAAACCGATGTAAAACAATCATAATTATAATTATAATAATAATTCAATCATATTCTATATTTGTTTACGTGCTTATACAACAGCCCGAGAGTTAATTATAAAGTAAGAATAAGCAAAGATGGAATAAAATGAACGCATATATACAAACGAAAACAAAACAAATCAGTTTAGACAATAATAAAAATTAAAAAAAAAATCAATTCTGCCAGCCAATATGGGTCTGGAAAATAACGTATACACATTCATATTGTGTACAATTAATAACTGAATCTGAAGAAAGCGTTGTTGTAAAATACGATTAAGATAAATAGTTTCGGTTCCTAAGGCGCCAACCCCTTCGGAACTGATCTCAAGCTACGTATCTTACAGAAGTTGGCAGGACTCCTTGAACGGATGATCAGACATAAAGCGGCTACCTACACAGCACAACACAAACACAGAAAAAGGCAGATAGACATCCATGCCTCGAGTAGGATTCGGACCCATGATCCCAGTTTTCGGTCGAGCGAAGGATCTTCGTACCTTAGTCCGGCCACTGTGATCGGCTCCAGACAGAATTATGACTATCAGTTCTGTATATTTTAAATAAAGGCTTTTTATTGCGCTTTTTGCTTAGTTCGTTTCCTAACTTTCACTTCTACTTAATTCTCCAGTTTTCTTACGTCAGTCTTGAAACATAACCTTGTAGGAGGACGAGACGTAAGAACATTCTAACCTCTTACCTAAGGACATCGTCATCTGAATTTGTGGGAACATAAGAGTGTGTGATTCATAAATAAGTGTACACAACTTTGTTTGCATAGCTTCAGGTGGTTCACCTGTTGCACTCCGCTTCACAACATTATCACCTGGCAATAAACAGTTTCTAATAACCTCGGCACCATACCCTAAAACACTTAAAATACCATTAAGTAGACTTTATGTCAATTACACATACTTTCCTCTCTGCGTAAAGCTAAAGTGAGTGGTCATCAGACAAAATTGTTTCACCCCTCCTCAATTCCACAACGTATTGTACCAACAGCTGTAATCTACGCTAGGGTTGTACAAACGTCTCGTAAGACGCAAGTGGCTTGTATACGTCAAGTCATCTGTTCTGTAATTCACAACAACTATCTCACATCTGCAGCTCAGAGAAATGAAAACCGTCTGTGGCTGCTGGCTATACAATCGGGTCTCGATTCCCACAGGACGAAAATATCTTTTTTTTATCAATATGTCCAGAGCAGCTCTGCGTCTCTCTCCCCCCCGTATGGGACTCTTTCCCCGTGATTAAAGGGGAAGAAGGTGAAGCTGTTCATTTACATTTACACCTGAGGATAACGAATGGAGTGTATGGAGTGTTACTTCTGTTCACCCATACACCTTCATAATCTGCTGATTAGGCACAGGGAAAATTTATATTTGCATTAGAGAATTGAAACTACCTTTTCAAGAAATTATTAACTAAAATGGGCGATACCAGGAAAACAGTCATTTTAGGTACTGTTCATTGTATGAAGCCGGCTTTTATCCCGTCTTCAAGAGATATATTGTCATTGCAGTGACATGTGTTTTCCTTCCTGTAATGCTTAGCATACCGAAAAAACAGAAATCAATATGGCAACCAACCTCAAGAGAACTGTAGCAACCTTCCCATGTTACAGTACAGACAATGTAATGTTGCAAACGTAAACCTAATTTGTCCTTTATTAATGAAGATTATGCTACCGTGAGAACCGATCTCAATGGCCGCGAGGTCTAAGGCACGAACTGTCTTCTCTCGCTCGGACCCTGAGATCGTAGGTTCGAATCCCATTCAATTCATGGATGTTAGGTTATGTGTATGCGTTTATTCTATGTTTCTGTTGTCCTGTGTGTAGGTAGCGGCCTTGTGACGGGCTGATCACTCGCCCGAGGAGTCCTACCGTTTGTAAAAATGATTACGAAACGGAATAAGAGGCCTGATCCATGAATGGGCTGGAAGAGCCACTGAAAAAAAAATGCTTCCGTGAGAGTGGAATCACTCTTCTATGTGCTAACAGTGCAAGGGTTACGCTTCCTTCTTGACAGGATTCTTACTAGTGAAAACCGAAAGCTTGCTGTTTTTATATATTTCATTCCAACTGTTATAAATAAATTAACCTAGGAACACATGGCTCGAGATACAAACCTGGGTTTTTAAAGTCATACAATTTGGTCAACCCTAGCTTCATACTGCTTCCTACGCAACGAAGCTACATCGGAACCCCTTACACCAGTGTGTAGGCCCACATGAAGAGCAGTCTCCCGAAGGGAATTGGCTTTGTTTTATATTACTTGTGCAGGCAAACACCTATCTTCAAGAGAGCAACATATTACAGAGGTCAATATTGCCCTCTATACATCAGCATCAATTCGAGCTGTAAACTGAACATTCCTGCTACTCAAAANTGAGGCGTTAGAGACTATTGTTGGGCGGGAAATATCCTTAGTAATTTGGCTCAGAGGCCTCCTTGAGGCATGAGGTTTTTTTACGTGCCGTAAAGCTACGACACGGGACCCACGGCTTAAAGTCCCTCCCGGAGGACTTGTTCCCTGAATTTTTCCTCCCTTAAAAATTCCACGACCTCCGCCGGGTTTGAACCCGCGTACCTTGAGTCATGAGCTGGGAACGTTACCCCTAGACTACGGAGGCCGCTATCTCCCAAAGTAAGTAATATTCATACAGAAGAACGCCGATTGTCCGTATTGCCAATTAACCGAATCACGGCAAACAGGGAATGCGCCTGCTAAATAAACGTCATTGTTGGATTTAATTGTACATTGTTGCCCAATCTGAAATAGGGCAATATAACAATAATATATAATGTAATACGAGGCCATAAAAATAAAGTGACAATTTACGGAAGTAATATCAATATAAATTAATTTGGATTTCTAGACGTTAAAGTGATAGAAGTCTACATAACTCAACAACAAAAAGAAAGACAGAAAGCAGTCTTCTTGTATTTGGCACCGTGTATATGTTGTGTTAACCGACGTTTCGGAGAAACGTATCGCCTCTATCTTCAGAGTAGAAGGAAAAAATATAAGAAATCAGCAAGCGAAGAGACCGTGAGAACCGGTAAAAGCAGTCTGCTTTTCTCCGAAACGTCGGTTAACACAACATATACACGGTGCCAAATCCCAGAAGACTGCTTTCTTCATAGTCACCGCCGTGAAAGCCTCAAATCTTACAACAAAAAGAAAGTAACTATCAGTTACCAAAAACTGATTCACAAGTTCTGCTCATAAATACTGGCCAAATCAGCTAAAAACAGCAGAAATAATCTACTGCCGAGGTAAAAAAATTCTATACTTCCACTCCCCAATACACCTTCGTGGCATAGTGCTTAATTAATTAAGCACAGGGCAACTTTACTTTTTACATATTTTTGTTGCTTTTATACATTTTTTGGTAGGTTACTTTAGGATATTTTCAGCATTGCAGTTTATACAGCTCCGAATAGATACATGAATGATAAATTCAAAACAATCTGGATGATATCGGCCGTGGCATGACTGCAATAGTCTTCGATTTTTTTCCAGAGACGCTGAGGAATATCACAAAAAACTTCAGTCAGTATAGCGGGTTTTCAGATGTACATTCAAACAGACCACCTCCTTAATACAAATCTAGAGCGATATTGGTAGACCATCCTGTCCGGCAACTTTTGTATCAGACTGTCCTAGACTGTTTACAAGATGAAACTGTAACAAAACACTGAGTTATTATTTGTCACTACACTCTTTCTTGTACTAAACTGATCTGTTATTATTACAAATTTTTGTTTTTCGCTTATTTGCTTTAGATACTTATAACAATTGGCTTCTGGACCCTCCATTGTTAGTCTGCTTTTTACCCCTTGTTGTGAAGCAATCGATCTCAGGTTAATAATCTTAGTTCTCAAAGAAGTTACCTCGTTCCACCCGTGTCTCATGTGAGACCGACAAGGCTGTGGCATAGACGTTTTCTACGCAATATTCATACCAACCCTCATTAAAGTCACCGACTTCTATGTTTTCAGACGTTGGAAGTAGAACACAATGGGAGCTACTGCCCTCCCATAACACCTCTGACGATGCGTCAGCTTCACAAAGTGACGCGGATTATCTCGTCATCGCCAGGAAGTTAATAGATTATACTGTCATGTCATCGAGTGACTACAGACAGAGTTTTGATTGGTAATCAGATTGACTTAACGGATATTACGCGTAACTGCTATTAGTTATATACTTTCACTAATCTACACACTCTACAAATAACTCACGCACACAACAGATCTTCTCAATTTGCTATATCTTCACGTATTCGTTGCTCGATAGCGGTTTCCAACAGTGGACGTTCTCCTTCCTCTGAGTGCCCGAACTGTCCATGGCATCAGCTACCAACTTTTCACTTCTCACAACTATAAATCTCAACCGAATCAACCACAAATCAAATAAAAAACTGAACTACTAGTCCTCCTTTTATAACCCCGGCACGAATCACACTGAAAACGCACTTTCCCTTATTACATATTCTCTCGTTGCAGGGAAACGTGTCCACAGAGCTGTTTCCTAGTAAAGGCTGTTGTACTCTCGCCTGTTTACACAGCCGTTACTTGGCAATCGGTATCCCTGTCATAATTTTTTAAACGTGCGGTGGGACCACAATCACCATACCAGAGATCTTGTTTAACAAACAAGATGTATCTTCTGTAACGTTCACTACTTAAGGTGTGCCATGCCCTTGAAGATATTTCAGAGTAGCCACAGGAAATTATAAGGAGAGGAGCAATACTACAAACTTCGGGGAGAGTCTGCATCCACCACCAAACAAAATAGAAATGTTGATGTTCCGGAGACTGTCTTCATCTTCAGAGACTGATGGAGAGAGGCTGTCTCCGAAACGTTGGACTATTACCCCACATCAGGTCGTCTGAGGCCTTCGAGTATTTAATTAAATTCAACCTCCGTGAGATCTTCAGTTTTTTATTTGCTTGATATTACTTGACTTAGCCTGCCATGAAGGATCAGTTCGAAACTTCTGTATTTTACCTAGGCCTGAAGAGAACACAGTGTTTACTCTGGTTCAGAGCACTGTCTCCTAAACTGGAGAACAGTACCTCCTCCTGAATTCACCTCTCCAGTGAAATTATGTTCGTTCTTTCTGCCAAGGGTTTCTGCAGTTTGAAGATGATCAAAGACGCGCAAGGCGTTGTCGTCTGAGATACGAAATCTACTGCACATGCGCGACAAGTTTAATGACAGGTTGCCTCGTGCAAGTTGAAAAGTAGCATACGCAGTAGATCAGAGGCGTGCATTCAAAAGTGTGCGTCCGAAGATTATGAAAACCTACGGGGATGCCGTTACACTAAAGTAATCAAGCTCTTTGATCAACAGATCTGTCAGTCATGTGACTGAAAATTATTGAAAGAGAACGTTAGAGGTGGACAGAGAATTTTATGGTTGAAATGTTAGCAATCCTTAGCATTCGGGACGGCTGGCCTTCAAATATCAGTCCGGAGACCAGTTATTCTGACTTAGGTCTTCGGTGTCTTCTCCAGTCGTTCCAGATAACTGTCACTATAGCGCCTCAAACCGGCCACGACCGCTTCCTTTCGTATTCTTTCAAAATCATAATTAAACTGCGCAGTTGTATGATCTAAGCTAATTACCTAACAATACATAAGTAAATATTGTCACAAATTAAGGGTGACTATAGACGGAGTATGGATTGGTGAATGGATTTATTGATCACTTAAACACACCACTCGGAACAACAAGAAAATATACCGCCATCGCTTATCTTCACACTTTAAATCTTCTCAGTCTGCAGTAGTCGTTTCCTGGCAAAGGTTTTGAACATAGAAATTTTAACAGCTTCACTGTAACTACAGCACGCATAAAGTATTGTCTTCACAACCGGACTTTCAACCAACTACTGGCAACTAAATGGGTCGCCCCAATTGTCTTCAAGATAAATCCTCTGCATGAACCAAGTAGAAAACACAGTTCCTAACAGTAACTCTATAGTTGTACAGACGTGTGTACAGCGCCGTTGCATAGCAACGTCTGTTGTTTCGTTTTTTTTTTTTCAAGATCTTTGCCTAGCAAAGGGTCTATACGCCATAATGTACAAGTGAAATGTAAAAAACAAATAAATAAACAAACAAAATAAAATAATCTATTCGTCTGTATGAAGTTTCGCATCTATATTTTATAATGGACCAAAAATCTTGCTGCCGACAAATCAATTCATTATTTTATGCGCTTTTTTCACGTCAACTGAATAAAATAAAGGCATATTATGGAAATAATTTCTGCCTGCCCGTCCATCCGCATAGTTCATCACAGGAAATTTTGATTCAATTTCTCACGAAAATTACTGCTCCTTAAAGTCAGTGCGGATTTGCTGCTCACAAACCCAGGATAGTTCTCATCAGTGGGCAAGTTTTCTGTGCAGCATTCAGAGTTGCTTCAGTACTCAAACACTGCAACAGTATGTATAGTTTGATAGTAAGGATTAGTATCAAATCCATCCTTAATTTCAAGGATCTCATAACTGAAATCGCCATGTGGTTACTCGCCTCTCTCTTCCACACTACATCCCATACACCGTGCAGGATGGGACAGCGGTAACTTGTGTGGCTTTTATTTGGCCACTGGCCTACACTTTGGCGAAGATACTGTTGTAACTCTTGAGATCTTGTAGCTGTATATCGGAAACTGACAATACGAAGACATTGCTTTAACCGACACGGTTGCCAAGCAAAGTCTATTATTAGAACTGTTATAAAGTCATGCGAGGATTCAAATGTTCAGCACCACTAGCATATAAGCCAACCACTGGGCCTACTTGACAGAATACAGACCAAATCGCATAGAGCTATAATTCACAAATATTATAGTTTCGCTTTCGGGACCGATGTTCAGTGTCGCGCTGAAGTTTAGTCCGTACATGCTAAATTATTAAAAACACAGCAAACTCTTCCGACGGTATTAGTTTAAGTAACGAAGATTATATGCATGAAAATATTCATTTTAAACTTATTTCCTTCTTACAGACACACATTCTTTTGTGAGAAATTTGTTTTTAAAGAGTTTGTTATGATTATTGACATTTTTCTTTCCTCGGCACTACAGCCCCAATGGGCCTAGGCCTACCTCCATGAACTTCTCCGTTCACTTCGGTTTTACTAGATCTTAGACATATGGTAGGATTCCCTGGGCGGGTGATCAGCTCGTCGCAAGGCCCCTACCTGTACACAAACATCCATGCCCTGAGTGGGATTCGAACTCACGATCCCGGCTTCCGAGCGATCGAAGACAGTGCATGCCTTAGACCGCAGGGCTATCGTGACCGGGCTTATTGACATATTAACCACACATAAAATATATCCATAGATGATATATAGCATCGGGTGAGAAAATGGATTGTGACTGATAAATCTGAAGGGAAGCGGAAGGGGGCAGCCATCGTCTATTTCTGTATCGTCCCTGAATTTACCTGGAGGAACTTAGAAAGGGAGCATATTATCTCAGGATGGCAGATTTTGTGGTCCAGAATAGAAATCGGAACCTCTCGAATTTTATGTACTAGCCCTAACCACTACAACTCACATTTGGTTCGATGTTTTACAGAAACATTTTGTTGTCTGCACGCCACTGATCCTATGCGTTGTACATATGTCAGAGTCTGTAATAAGTTAATAACATAGTTAATCCCAATCGCAGCGTGGAATGAGCGGCTGCGTTCAATTGCTTGCTTTACTCCTCACCACGATAATAATTATTGTGTGTCTCCATGCCCCCCTGCTGCAGGGCCTCTTTCCTTCAACCAGGTGGCTTTGCTTTGTGACGCTGCCCAAAGCTCACTCAAGATAACACAGCGCCCCTCCCAACCTGCAGCCCATTACAGGCATAGCGGCACCGAACTTGAAACCCCCATGCGACACGTTCTTCTCTTGATTTGCTGTCTGCATCTTCACACGAGTGTCTGTGAGGCTAAATGCAAATGCAAGGCTGATCTTATCGGTGAATTCAACGAACGGCAACCAAGATCCTACGATTAACACGACTCTAAACAATTGTTTTATTTTACTATGCAGTCGTAAATGCTATGGTTACATCAATGAAACCAAAACCAAAATTAATGTTTTTTTTTTTTTTTTTTTTTTTNTGCTGGAAAGCCCAAGGCATCCTTAACTTCTGCCTTGGTCATTTTCACAGTCAAATCGCAATAAATCTGAGAAAAATGTCCATGTCACTGACTGGATATGAGGCTATTAGAGGCGATTGGGAAACTGTTTTGACTTCGCAGTAAAGAGAATAGTCCCATCACTAAAGTGAATGAACCCCGGTTATCCACGTGTGTTAAGAAACACATGTTTCATGGAGCCGGGATAGCGCAGTCGATGTAGCGACTGGTTAAGGGCTGGACGGTCGAGAGACTGGAGTTCGAGTTCCGGTAGATGCAAGATGCTTCTCTCGTCCACGCCGTCCAAACTAGTTGTTGGGTCCTCCCAACATCCTATGCAATGGATACTGGGACTCTCTTTCCCCATGGGGTAAAGCGGCTGGGGCGTCGAGCTGACCACTCACTTCCAACTAGTATCAATGTCAAGGAAATATGGATCTATACATCCACTCCCCCATGCGCAATCATGGCGTAGTGCTTAATTAGTTAAGCACAGGTACAACGCTTCACTTTTACAATGTTTCATGAAAATCCGGCAATCCATAAAATGATTCAGAAGCTATTATGAGTGTACATTTTGTCCATATTTAAATAAATGGGCATGGAGCATATTGATACTTCGTTAGCGTGGAACAGGTACAGACTCGTGATAAATATATAAAAGTTGCAAAATAAACAAAGTAACTGCATGAAACAGAGTCTTTTAGAAGCCAACAGTCACTCAGCTACTCAAGAAACTTCCCGCCCTTTATGGAGCTGGAACGTTCATTACCGTGTTCTCAAGAGTCTGTACAAAATAAGGTAAACCGGCTGAAAGAGTGAACGAATCAGGAATATTATGATATACACGCTCACATGCTGATTCATTATTTATCGCCTGCAGTCTTGGGGCAAGGACAGAACCCCGGCTTGAGAAGGTATGAGAAGCATTCAGTTATAAACTAAATGAGTGTGCACATTCTGAAGCTAAGCGTATGGTCAGCTGCTCATCAAGGGGATGTCAAACAGTGCAGCCATTTAGAGTACAGCATGACTGATCCACACACAATCACTGCCCACTAGAACGAATCCGTGTGATGGATTGTCGTTATAAGCAAATCGATTCATCTAAAAGTTAATGTCCCACACCTGGTTCGACCACGAAATTGTGTCTACCTTGAGATACTTCTTCAAATACAAGTTCATTCCTTAAGATAAGAACAAAATGAATAAATGAAATGTAACTCTACTATGAATTACAATAACGTTATGTTTTTGATGTAATTCAATTCTATACTCGTACTGTTTACAACAGCTATTTCCAGAATGCATTTTGGGTGATGCTGACCATTCAAAAAGCATTACGTCAACAACCCTGGATGTAAGCAATGGAATCCTTGTTACTTGGAAAAATGACCAAATGCTTAGCTCTATTTTCCTAGTTCTGATCTTAAGGTCAGTGTTTGACATTCTTTCACATTAAGCCATTATTTACGTTTGTACAACTGTGGTCTTGGTACTCCTATGGGTACCAGAGCGACTTCCTGTAATTACCTTAAATCCTTATTTTCAACATTCTCATTTAGAAATGTTATCTGTGGGTGTTATATTCTGAATAGAGTAAAAATACACTAGCACATATGACAGACATAAAAGTAATTATTGTTGATTATAAGAAAGTTAAAAAAGTACTGTGGCGTATAGATACGTTGCTGGAGAGCGCAATCGAAATAGACATCAAGACAACAACCGTTTCTAGGCAGCGGCCAGCAAGCCAATGGACTGGCTGGAAAGCGGCGTTTTCTGCGCTGTAAGTGCCGAGGGCTGCGCACACAACAATGGAATCAGCAACAGAGAAACAGTGTTTTCTGTGCAGTCCGTTCCTAGGTGTTATAACAGGGACAATTAGTGAGTGAAATGCAGAGTTCACGTCAGTGAATTTTCTAGACAGCGCAACTGTGTGCAAACTTACGCATTATCTTCCGACTCGACTTGACTGGAGCAGGGACTCAATCTTCCGCCTGTGTCCGCATTCTTATGGACATTCATTATATAATACTCTTGCCCGCGCCATAGCTCAAGCGGTGGGTCGCTGGCTTCCCACCGCGGTGGCCCGGGTTCGATCCCGGGTCTGGTCAAGTGGGATTTGTGGTGGACAAAGTGGGGCTGGGGCGGGTTTTCTCCTAGTACTTCGGTTTCCCCTGCCAATATTCATTCCACCAAATTTTCCATCATCATAATCACACGGGGCAGGCTACAATAGGCCAATCAGTGGCCGCCGTGCCAAGTGGACCCAGTTGGACTCCACCCCCCACTAAGCGAATAATACTATTACGATATTTGTTGTAATTCATGTAATAATTTAGCAGATTAATGACATTTCAGAAATATATATTAAATGAAAACAGTAACACATAAATGAATATGTAAAGATTACGAAATAATGCTACAGAAAAGGGAAGTGTTTAATAAGCACAAAATATATGTTAAAGCTCCGAGGCAGTAACAACTTAACAGACTGAGCAGCACAGTCTGATCACTTGACAAGAAACTGCTAACAACAACTAAATTTTGTGAACTTAAAGAAATGTATGACCGCGCGGTATAAGGCATGAACTGTCTTCATTCGCTCGAACTCTGAGATCGTCGGTTCGAATCCCACTTAAAGGCATGGATGTTTATGTGTGGTTTTATCCTGTGTTTGTGTCGTCCTGTGTGTAGGTAGCGGCGTTGCGACAGGCTGATCACTCGTCCAAGGAGCCCTCTCGTCTGTGTAAAACAGATTACGAAACTGAAGAAAAGGCCAGGTCCTAACAAAGAGCTGTAGCGCCATTGATGAATGAAACGGAACGTAAAAAAGTCAGGTGCCTGTTGAGAACAGGCATAAGGCAATCGACTGAAACGTACCACAGACTCGATCATTATTAGCGTTGTAAACACAACGCGCATGATTATTTACATCAACGCCGTCATTCCCACATGTATTCCTCTGTCCATATACAGTAACATAGATTTATATATACAGGAACATAACTATCACAGTCATCATGCATCATCGTCACCAATATAACTCTATATACGATGATGACGGCTATTAATAGCTATTTAATTAAAGAACAACAATAATAATATTCCAAGTAATTAACAACTTCAAGAAATATTTTACAAGTAAATCAAAGGAAATGAAAGATGTAATATTGTTGAATATAACAAAAAATATGGGGGAAAAGAATATCTGGCCCATTTCCTCTTAGTTTGGACGAAAAATTGATCTCTACGGAACAGCCGTACCGATGTCTGAAGTCTTGAGATAAGAAGTATGTTAGTGGCAGCTCAGGTTCCGAAAATCAATATAAACTCTTTTAAGAGAAAAATTTCGAAAGACGAAACAGAGGGCAAATGCTGATAATGTAAGGAATGTGAAGACCACTTAACATAAGGACATGATAAAATCTGTACACATTTGCATTACTCCATATGTAAAAAGAAAATAGCCACTAAAACAGCATGAAACTGGTACTCACATGCCCCTGTGGCTGCAGGTGAACTTGAGGGTACAAGAGTACTGCGGAATCAAGGAGGACAAGAAGAGAGAGATATTCTGGCGAGTAGGCCACACATAAAAACATGAAGAATAAGGCTGGAGCCACACGAGCGCACAAAATGCGTCCGTTGTAACGAACGTCGTGACGACCGTTGTAGAAATAAACAAGAGAGGCGAATGCTACGCTTTCTTCTGGCTCCATTGCAGACAAAAAACTACGCACCGCATTCTGCAACTGTGTGGTGTCCTCAGCAACGTCCGTCATAAAGTACGTTTGTTGCAACGGATTATTTCGTGCGTTCGTGTGGTCCCAGTCAAAGACAACATCAATAACACTTGTAAGCATCTCTAGAAGATACCTTTGCTACATGTTTTGGCCTTCAATAAGGCCATCATCAGGCAATTAAATTAAACTTTTCGTTACTGAATTGCATGTTAAATATAAGTCGCAGTGCTAAACTTCCAAGTATATACAAGTAATATATAATACACAACAGGATGCATTCATTAACAAAAAAGAAGAATAAGGTTTGGCTATTGATAGATGCAGTAATACTCTCAGACAGGAATGTAATAAAAAAAAGCAGGCTCTAAATAAGAATTTCAGCACAGAATTTCAGCGAATGTAGAATATGAAACGCTTTGTCATTTTGGCGCTCATATGAACTAAAGGGCTAAAAAAACATATGGATGCAATACCAGGAAAGAACTCAAGAGGTTCTCTATAAGAACATCTGTACCGGAAACATTGCACTTAATGAGGAAAGTACTAGAACTTAAAAACTTGGTGCTGGGTTTCACCACTGCTTCAAGAACGGTAGTACCAGGAAAAGAACCCTATCATATGAGAAGATGACGATGATGATAATAATATTAATAATAACAATTAAATTCCTTCGAGTGCTTGCTAACAGAATGTAGGTTATAAGGAAGAGGTAAAGTTGTCCCTGTGATAAACTAATTAAGTACTACGCCATGAAGACGTATGGGGGAGTGGCTGTATAGATCCACGTTTCATTGACCTCGGCACTAATTGGAGGTGACTTCAGTTTCACGCTCCGACCGCTTTACCCCGGTATCCATTGGATAGGAGGCTGGGTGGGCCCCAGAACCAATATGGACGACGTAAAGAAGAGAAAATTCTTGATCTTATCGGGGCTTGAAGTCCGACCCCTCGGTCGTCCAGTCCGTAGGCAGCTACTATACCGATTGCGCTGTCCCCGCTCCCGTAAATAGGCTTGTAATAGGCTAAAATAATAATAATAACAACAACAAGGGCACTCTGCTTTCGCAAGCACACCCTTAATATACAGTGCAACGTGAAACCAAAGACATCGAAATACTTCTTGGACCATTACTGCTTCAGCGCATGTGTGACTACAGAAATGAAAAACGTGAATTGAATGCTAAAAGCTTCTCTTCCTCTGACACACGACAATTCGACTTAAATCGTCAGGGGAAAGAGCGATGAACATCCTCTGCACGTATCCTAAAATATTACACCTTACAGAGATGTCTGATGAACAGGCCGATATTAACCCCCTCCCCCCGGCCCTATTCTTCAACACTATTATCTGCTGCTACAATGGATGACGTAGGATCACGTGGTATCTTTTCTTCCCAGTTCTCACGCATATTACAGCCACTGGATAGCGGACTGCAGCATCCGTCCACGAGTCCGCGCGTGCCTGTCACTTTACACTGCCTAATCTCAAGTCAGCGCAATGAAGATTCGACATCTGAAATTTGCTCGCAGTTAGTGGCCAATGGAATGGACGGTCTAAAAACTAACTCCATGGAACTCAGCCTTTGAAGAGTCACCAGTCACTCAGGACGCGCCATAGCTCAAGCGGTTGGTCGCTGGCTTCCCACCGCGGCAGCTCCGGTTCGATCCCGGGTCTGATCAAGTGGGATTTGTGGCGGACAAAGTGGCGCTGGGGCGGGTTTTCTCCGAGTACTTCGGTTTCCCCTGCCAATCTTCATTCCACCAAATTCTCCATCTTCATAATTACCTGGGGCAGACTACAATAGGCCAATCAGTGGCCGCCGTGCCGAGTGGACCCAGCTGGACTCCACCCCCCATTAAACAAAATAAAAAAAAACAGTTGCTCAGCTACTCAAGAATTTTTCAATATTTCAGGGAACCCGAAGGTTTGTTACAGCGTTCTCCAGAGCCCGCCACTGGTCCGTATACTCAGCCAGATTAATTCGATCCACAGCACCCCATTTCTCTAGGATAAATTTTAATATTATCCTCCACTTAGGTCTAGGTCTTCCTGGTTGTCTCTTTCCTTCTGTCTCCCCCCACCAAAATCCTATATGTATTCTTCTTCTCCTCCCCAGGCGTGTTACATGCGATACCCATTTCATCCTCCTTGATTTTATCATTCTAATTATATTTGGCGAAAAGTACAAGTTATGAAGCTCCTCATTGTGCAGTTTTCTCCAACTTCCTGATACCTCATCTCTCTTCTTTCCAAATTCTCCTCAGCATCTAGAGATGCAAAATAATGCTGTGTGTTTCCGAGTCAACCAATAATATGAAACCTCTAGATAGTGAAATGTAAAATAAGTATGGTTTGTATTTAGCCTCCTAACTTAAAATTTGTCTCGCCATATGACGTACAAGCCTTGACAATTTATTAACCGGATCCATTCCTAAATTGAACTGCCCGGTATTTTTTGTCATATGCCACCTTATAAAGGTCCCTGCATTTATTTCCTGGTACTCGTACCAATACGATAACACCGTGTAACAACATTAACATGTTATGTTACGATGGCTCATGTGTACGTTTCGGAAAATTCTCGGCAGGGCTCTGGTCCCGTCGGATAGAACACATCTGCAGAGGGGCAAACGCACCGGCAGCGATAGAGGCCACCTATGGTGCATGAAGAGACCAACAGAGGGAACCGCGGTCACGGCCACCTATCTCACGTCATTCTCACATTCATAGTTGCTCCGAACGACTAAACAAACAACTTTTGTTGTCCTGTGTCAGCAACTTTTTCGTTATTAATTGATTCAGTCTTTTTTATTAACAATATTATAAACTTATACTTTCATATGATGCACCTAATAATACGGATGATAACACTAAGCTGTAAATATTGGGACGGTAGGAGGCTCAGCGGTTGTCAGCAGGACGTGTTGTTATTCAAATGCAAGACCAACGGGAAATCAAAAACATAGTATTGAGGAGGGCGTCACACAGAAATCCGAACTGTTAATTCCCAAACCGTATGCCAGAGCCGAATGAGCATTTTATTTTCCATACCGTTTTATACAGGGCCGGGATAGCTCAGTCGGTTAAGCAACTGGAAGGCCGAGTTTCGATTCCCGGAAGGGGAAATACATTTTTCTCTTGTGTCCAGACTGACTCTGAGACCCACCCAGTCACTTATCCAATGGGTACCGGGGATATTTCCCGGGTGTGGGGCGGTAATCGGCCAGAGTATGAAGCCGAAAGGTCGCGGGTTCAAGTCCCGATGAGGTCATTGGATTTTTTTCAGTTGACCTAATCCTTCCAGCCGCACTATGACCCTGGGGTCGACACAGCCTCTAACAGAAATGAGTACCAGGAATTAATTAAATAATTTTCCTGAGGAGTAAAGTGCGGCCGGCGCGTAAAGCTAACCTTACCACTATCTTTGAGCCGACTGTCTAGACTCTAGATCAGCTGTGTCAAACATGCGGCCCCCGTAGCCACAAAGTGCGACCCCTCAACTTTTAGAGCTAATTGATATTAAAATCAATATTAAAATTTTAGTAGAAATATTTTTTGTAAAGACAATTTTCCAACAGACCACAACACAAGAAGACTCACACAGACATAAATTAGCAGGCTGCAGGAAATTAATGTTTTGCTATTTCTAACATAATTTCTTGTGTAATCTCTCTTTTTACATATTGAAAAGCTGTTTGATACTTGTCAAAAATGGCGTTCTCGTGCTTCTTTAAACTGTAAGATGTGTGACTTTAGGTAATTATATTGAAATTATTCATAAATAATAAATAGAATTAAATTTCCTTGTATCAAAATCTAATGTATATTTCCATTTTGAAGTGCGGCCCTGGACTATTATTTATAGGGCTGAGGTGGCCCTCTGTACAAGGTGAGTTTGACATGCCTGCTCTAGATAATGTGGGACCCTCAACGTCTCACAACCCTATGGGCCTTCACGGCCTGTTACAGGGATAACTTTACTTACTTTTATGAAGCTGACCACTCACCTACATCTACGGCCGAGATCAAGAATAATGGAGCTACACCTCCACTCCCTCATGTGCCTTCATGGCGTGATAATTAATTACGCACAGGGACAGCTTTAAATTTTTTACACAGTTTTACGTTATAAATAAAATAAGTGTAGGATCAGCTGAACTAATTTTTTGCCTTTAAACCGGTTCACTGTATGAGAATGGCCCTACGCAGAATGCTCCATAAAATGAATGACGGACCTGAGGATGTTATCGAGTCATTTTGTGAGAAGAATATCATAACCATCACGAAACTAATGCTGTAAAGTGTGGAAACACAGGAAGATCGAGTGATAAATATTATAGATCTATTTCTATTCGGAATACAACGTAAATATTCGGAGATATTTTTGAAGCAACTCTGCCGTCACTATATCTACGTAATGACGCATGTTTATTTTGTGAGTTAACGATCCCGTGTAATTTCCATCGCTCCATAAGCTTATCCAGCCGCAAATGGAAAGATGAGTATGAAGAACCAAACTGGAAAGAAGCTGCAGCTAACATCCAATTCAGTATCTCTAGATCTGACCGCCTCTGTGGTCTAGTGGTCAGAGTTCCTAACTACAGATCCTGAGGTCCGGGGCCCGATTCTTGGCGCTACCAGATTTGTACTGAGAAGTAGTGGGTCTGGAACGGGGTCCCATCAGCCTCGTGATGATAATTGAGGAGCTATTTCAAAGAAATAGCGTCTCCGGTCTAGAAAACCGAAATTAACGACTGTGGGGATTCATTGCGCTAACCGCGTGACACCATATATCCGCTAAAAGTTGGCACTAACTTCGCCAACAAGCGGCGGTCGCTCGGTCGGTATAGTTCGCTTGTGGACTACAGGGAACGCAGTTTAATTTTTATCTTTTTATTTTCATCTCTGAATCTGTTTAGAGGAACTGGGGAGAACTACGGAAAACATCTCTACTAGGACACTCAAGCAGTAACCGAAACTGCAACGCCGTCATTAGAAGTAACTTCGTTAAGTTCGGCGGACTGGACTTATGTACCTCAGCGTAAGATCCAGTGATAGGCTTTTGTTATTTCTATTTTAAACGTAAATGTCAGAGCGCGCTGAGTGGGATGTCCGTTAACGCGAGCATAGCGAGCACACAGGTGGGCCCGAACCTTTGACTGACAGCTGTTCTTGTTGGCGAAGCTAGTAATGGATGATGCTCGCTAAGTGACAGCGCAAACACTCCGCTGGCGCGTGTTGTGACGAGTCCAGGAATGTCAGTTCCGTCGCTTCAGTGAACACACACTAGCTACGTTCTACTCAAGTCATTTATATGCTGATAAAAATACCTCTCATTTATTTTTTGAATATGTTACCTGCTCTGGAGTACTGTAAAGTGTTTAATAACTAAATGTAATACCAAGTGTCTTCAAAAATCAAAAAGTAAATATCGTATGAAAAACAAGAAGGGTAATTTAATGGTTTACTGAAAATATTAAGTCTTCTTTCTCAAAGGCATGTCTTTCTCTTGTTTCATGTCTTGGAGTTTAGCTGTGTGAGTAAAACGCCATTAGAATCAACCATCTAACTCCAGTTTAATTGTTCCTACTAACTTCCCATTTATTTTATAACACAGTGCGTGTGTCCGCATATGTAGACAATATGTATTCACTGACAATTCACAGGTCATAACATGCTTCGCAATAACGTCTAACACTGTACCGGATCACAGAAATATGTATTTAACATCACTGTCACCGGTATCAGTACTGCACTTCGTAACCATAACTTTGCATTAACGTCAGGACATTAGGGATGCTGTCTTATTCAGTATTTAGTATTCAGGGGGTGGGTTTCCCCATGCACCGCGACTGATAGTCTATTGTACGTCTCCATCCCCTACTGGTACTGGTGCTCGCTATCAGCCCCTTTCTGCCAGCGAGGTTTCTAGGCAGTGGTATCTAATAGTCCCTTTCTGTCAGTGAGGTCGTCCCTCTTCTGGCAGTGGTACCCAATACTTCCCCATCTACCGGAGGCATTGGAAACTACTTGGGCGGGAAATTTTTGGCCTAATTTAGCTCAGATGTCTCCTAGAGACATGAGGTTCTTTTACGTGCCGTAAATCTACGATACGGGACCGACGTAAAGTCCCTCCCGGAGGACTTGTTCCCTGAAATTTTCCGCCCTTAAAAATTCCAAGACCTCCGCCGGGTTTGAACCCGCGTACATTGAGTCATGAGGTGGGAACGTTACCCCTAGACTACGGAGGCCCCTAGGGATGCTGTCTTACATAGTACTTTTTACTTCTTCGTCTATGGAATACATATGAGGAAGTAGTACTGTAAGCGTGGAAGAAAGCGGTCTCGAGATTCTGGGGGACTTGCACGTTCTCAGAACCTATATTGATAGTTTTTGTAACGTTATCTAATTTTTTTTAATTGCTAGTGGGTGGGACTAAGTCCCTTGTACTGCAGCCACTTCTGGCCTATTGTACCAGCCCCAGATGATAGGTGAGGGTGATTGTGGAGCAATTTGTGGAATGAAGACTGGCAGTGGAAACCGAAGTACTCGGAGAAAACCTGCCCCAGCACCACTTTGTCCACCATAAATCCCACTTGACCAGACCCAGGATCGAACCCGGGCCGCCGTGATGGAAAGTAAGCGACTAACCGCTTGAGCTATGGCGCGAGGCTCGTTAACATCTGACCATTTCGACGGTTTGCATTCATATTCGATTATTATGAGTTAATTCATCATAGGTCAGAGGCCAACAAATATTAACATTCTACCTAGAAAAAACACATTCAAATAGGTCCCAGAAAACAAAATGTTGATTTCCTCGAAAATAGCTGCACCGATATTTACTAAATTTCACCAGTTAATGGACATCATAGTCCTAAATAAAACTGCATCGGGAGTGTCTTCAGAAAAGTAACGGTACTCGCGAGAGGGGTGCAATAATTTACAGAGAATCAATCGAGTTCGTTTCCGTGGTAACATAGTGAAGGTCAATTGTACGTGCACAGTCTTTGTATTGATTTCCCACTTTTCACATACTGTGACTAGTATGAAATGACGCCCGAAAGCTGGAATAGTGAAGGCAGAATAGATGCTCATTGCTAGGCAACGACTAGATAAACATATTCCCGCGGCAACGAATACGCAAATAACAATCGAATAATTTCCGTTGCTATACAACGGCGTGGTAAATACGCCTCATTAACAATAGGGGTTGGGTTTTCTGTGTGGTCCGTACCGAGAACTTATCTTGAACACGGCTGGCGCTACAGTTCAGTTGAGGGTTTAACTGTGGAGTGTTAAGCAGCGGATAACGGGAGCTGAAGACTCTCCATTACCATGATTCGCTACCATGAAACGTCTAGTGAAGACAGTCCAGAGGAACAGCCAGTGTGGACAGCGGTTACCAAGTAAAGACTAGTGGAAGCAGACTGAGAAGACTTAGAGTTGAGTGATTTGTACTGAGGAAATAAGCAATGGTGTTATAGTTATTTGTAGCTACGCCCTGTAAGTGGGCAATAAACCTATTCACCAATCCAAACCCCGTCTATAGTCACTAATACACAGTACATTACTGTCACATGATTTGCACTGATCCCTTACTGTGTCACATACTGTACTTATTACTACATTACAGTATTCTGATAGTGAAAACCCCGTATCAAGATCTTGACGGATTTACTCGTTTTTAGCGCCCTTAGATATGGAAAAGTGATTTCTGGAAAACCGTCGATCTGTGTGTGTGTGTGTGTATGTATGTATGTGTATATATATATATATACACACACACACACACATACATACAGAACAACGGCGATCTAGCCAAGTGCACATATTTTCATATATATATAAGGTAAAACAATCCCTGTAACAGGCCATGGAGGGCCATAGGGATTCTTCTTAATTGTACATTCGCTATATATCAGTTATAATTTAGCGGCTTGAGTGGATAATAATCTGAGTAGAGAATAAAGTAATTACTGATGAACATTACTGAAATTAAATTTAAAACTTTTAGGTTTTTAAAGATGCCCCATTAGACATACCTATGTTACTGCAGAAAAGTTGTTCCAGTTTCCGTTACGTGTATCAGAGTTTACTCTTGGCCTCATGACTGCCATATACCTGTGTCAGCAGATACGCATGGTTTAATGCGCACGCGTATTCGTTTCTTGATCGGATTATCGTACGCAACATCAAATAGATATTATTACATGAGTAGCATCTCTTTTCGTCAATAGAAATATCCACTTCTCTATGCCGATAAATTCGAAATTTCTACCTTATATTCCTATAAAATTCCTTTCTTGCAATACATGCGTATATTCTCTTACTTCCATGCTACCATCTATATAACTATTATTTAAAATGCAAATATCAAATTTTGAAATATATCCATTCTTTCTGGTACTTCCTATGTGCTCTTTGCAACACACACCACGTGAGCTACTCGCCTAGTCAACATACACGCACCTCTTCACGGCAATTAGCACGTGTCAATTTGCTTATACGTGTATCCTTATACAATTCGATATTTAAGGACATGTATTGTGAACAGTAGGATTATCACTAATTCTAGAAGGAACCCTCAAATCTGACGGATTATAACATATGATATGATATATATTGTCGTCGAAGTTAGTGCCAACTTTAGCGGATAGAATGTTTCATGTGGTCAGCGCAACGAATCCCACGGCCGTTAATCTCGGTTTTCTATACCGGCTCTTAAAGGAATAGGGTTTGAGGGTTCGGACTGGATTGATCTGGCACAGAATTTTAAGTAGTGGGGCGAGGTTCTTTCAAAATGTAAATGAACCTTACGATTTCATAAAGTGAGAAAATATTTTGACAAGCTGAACAACTATTAGTTTCTCAAGAAGGATTCTACCCCATGGAGTCAGTTCGTTAATTACTACAGCCAGGATAAATAATTACTAGCTTCACAACCACGAAGCCTACACAAACTGCCCGAGTGTTCGAAGAGGGAGGTCGGCTTCTGTGTTTACATGTCTACAGGTAAAAGATTTGGGAAAGTGTATTTGGACAATATTCACAACGTGTCGTAATACAGGAACGTTTTGATTTATGTTAGGGGAGAGCTTACTTTTGTAGACTGAATTTATGCGACTGAATTTAATTTAAACTAGAATAATTAAAAAAAAATATTGCGTTTACAAAGGGGTATTGTCTATGTTTTTAAATACTTCAATAATATTCATTTTAGCTCAAAAATGTGAAGCTATATACTTCATAACTTGTACTCTTCTCCGAGTACAATTAGAATGATCAACTCAAGGAGGATGAGGTGGGAAAGGCATGTAGCACGAATGGGGGAGAAGAAGAATGCATATAGGACATTGGTGGGAAATCCAGAAGAAAAGAGACAATTGGAAAGATGAGGGAGTAGTTGGGTGTACAATATTAAAAAGGATCTTAGAAATATAAGGTGGGATGGTATGGATTGGATTGATCTGGCTCAGGATAGGGACCAGTGGAGTGCTCTTGTGAACATATTAATGAACCTTCGGGTTCCATAAAATGCTGGGAAACTCCTGAGTAGCTGTATATTTGGCTTCTACTCAAGTAGGCTTCAGCTCCATATGTGAGTAAGTGAATACAGTATACATCAGTTAACAGCAGGCGTGAACTGCAGCGCAGATATGTCAGAAGGGTATTTAACGGCAAGCAAGTTTAATGAACTTCAAAGAACTGCCGGCCCAACAAATACGGCGCCTACTCAGAAAGACCTACCCCTCCTCCCGATGAAGATGAGACCCATTTTCAAAACATATAAATTGTCTTGGAACGAAAAAAAAAAATATTGTAATGGGTCCCGACGGGACTCTAAAACAAGAATAATTATGTAAGATCTGACGTTTTCACGGCGGTGACTATGAAGAAAGCAGTATTCTGGGATGTGGCGCCTTGTAGATATTGTGTTAACTGACGTTTCGGAGGAACGTATTGCCTCCATCTTCAGGGTAGAAGAAAAAAGAAGAAAATCCGCGAGCGGTTTTCTTCTTTTTTCTTCTACCCTGAAGATGGAGGCGATACGTTCCTCCGAAACGTCGGTTAACACAATATCTACACGGCGCCACATCCCAGAAGACTGCTTTCTTCAAGAATAGAGAACTCTACTGGTAAAGTTGTGAACTGTATTAGGAAGTATACCCTTCCCGATCTTTGTGATTCGTTTAAGAAGAGCAATGCGCTGCGGTACGGCAGCATAAAAATGCGATTAGCAGCAGCCGTACATCATTACGTCAACTTCGGGATCTCGTGTCGTATAATTAAGAGATTTGTTTATCGAAGCTTACACGGTACAGAAAATAATGGCCTCCCTGCACGAACACGTCATAAAGGGTTTCGCACGGCGAGGGCACATAAAACAGTTATGAAGAATAACATAGTGCTCGCCTTATGGTCATATGTTATTAAGGTCTTACAATCAAAATGAAAGGTATGCTAAATCTCCCGTCATCCTCGCTTAAGAATGCAGACCAATATGTTACGAGGTGGCTTATCCGGTTTAAATTTTTAGGTACGATAATAATGAAGACGAAGCTGGATCGATTTATTCACCGGGGACATAGCGGCTATGATATATTTTCCTGAATTTTAATCAGTACGCGAAGTAGCGAAATGGCTGCAATTACCACCATCTCGAGACACGGCATATGTCGTCTCACCATTCGCATTTATTTATGAAGAAATCTGACGGGACTCGTTCTCACACTCTTCGCCGTTCTACAGGCTCATCAATAACGGATTATTATTGTTATGAGGACACAGAAATCCCTCGCGAACAGCGGGTTTTCCACTTGCGTCCAGTTGTTCTAACAGGAGCATTTACTGAAGAATGCCGTCATCAGGGATGTGGCGCCGTGTAGATATTTTGTTAACTGATGTTTCGGAGGAACGTATCTCCTCAATCTTCAGGGCATAAGAAATCCGCGAGCGATGAACCAGCATGAGCAGACTGAGCAGAGTGAGTCTACAGACACCTGCTCACGCTGGTTTGTCTCCGTCACTAGGTCTAAGCATAAGGCCTAGCTTCACATAACGGAACCCCACAGAGTACAAATTGTTTATGTCGTTTCTGAGGGGAACGCGGCCAGCGTCTAATAAATCATACCAGCTTTTATCGAAACAGTGCAGTCTCTAAAGAAAACATCCCTATGAACAGAATAAATTGACTCCCATATCTTTCAAAAAATAACATCACACTTACACTTAACTTTTTCACATTGTGACTATATTGGTGTTTGTAATGTCATGTACACGTATTTCGGTAGAAGTTCACGCGTTACAATCCGAAACGTCGCACTCTTCATAAACTCAAAGGTCTGTACTCTCTCCAGTTTGTGCATGAAATTAATTTTCTGCGTTCGAACTTAACGCAGTAACAACGATAACGAAGAAATTTATACAAATGAATGAATGAACGTATAAGGAGTGGGCCTTCTCGGTCCTTACACCGCGACCTACAGTGGTCGATTGTGCTTTCCCTTTTGATTATTCCCTCAGCAATTTTATACGTGAGGGCGTCCAAATAGTCACTTGGTTCCATAAAGTATTGACCCAAGTGACGTAATTTTAAATAAGCTAAGGCCTCACATTCACACAGGATATGTGTGGCTGTTTCATTTTCTTTTTCACACCTCTCACAAGTTGGACTATTACTTAGTCCCAGTTTGAAGAGGTGTCCTTTAATGTGACAGTGTCCTCTAAGCAGTCCCACCACCCATCGTAGCTGGTTCCTGTTTAACTTCAACAGTTCCTTCGCTCTTTTAGCAGAGGGTCCTCGTATGAGTCCCTTTGCTTGCCTGAGTCCAGTCAAGGATCCCCAGTATTTCTTGTGTTTCATGTTTGTCCAGTCCCTGATTGCCTTTCTGGCAACTCCTATAGAGATGCCACAGGCTGGTTCAGGTCCTATGAACGGATGTTCAGCTCCAATTTTAGCCAGTTGAATGCATACAAAATTAAGATTGCAAATCCTGAAACGACGGGACAGCTTCGGAAACCCGGACGTATAATTTAGGATAATATTAAAGTGGAAAGAGCCACGAACGATTCCTTCCAAATTTTTAATGCAAGAATTATCCCACCATTTGACTCTAGACGTCTACAGTCCAGATATTGACAATGTCGCGAAATAACCCACATAAAGTATTATTCATGATACTGTCTTACTGGAGCCGGGATAGCGCAGTCGGTATAGCGACTGGCTACAGGTTGCATAATCTAGGAATCGAAATTCATATCCCGGTGGGAGCAAGAATTTTCATTTCTCCATGTCGTCCGGACCGGCTCTGGGGCCCGCCTAGGCTCCTATCCAATGGGTTACAAGGACATTTTCTCCGGGGATAAAGTGGCCGGGGCTTGGAGCTGACCACTCACCTCCAACTAGTGCCGACGTCAAGGAAACTTTGGTCTATAAACCCACTCCCCCACAGGTCTTCATGATGCAGTACTTAATTAATTAAGTAGAGGCACAAATTTACAATATATTTTTACTAAATTCATTTAAAAATATAGAAGGTCAAGCTACGTAATCAGTTATAACGGTCGTGTACGCGGCAGAACAGTTACCAGTAATTACTTCCGTGAACACAATCTGCAGACGCCAGTGTCTTGTACAAAAACGCTGCGATGGGAGAACAACGTAACGTTACACCCCATTCTTGTTTCCATAATGTAGGATCAAGCATGTCATCTTCCTCGCAGACCTGCATTTGTCACCGAGTAGCTAAGACAGGGGACATATAGCGGGCGTGAAGAACAGACGATAAAGACACAACACCAGGAAGTCGAGGCGGTGGTGTTACATCTAGGATGAACCAGGAGGAGCTACGGGGGTCGTCTTATATAAAAGAAGGCACACCTATGAGGTCACGATTTCTGTGCTATCTATAAGCGATCTCTCCCCACACAACACATCGAGCTATTTGATTCGGGTCATAAGGCACCGAACATGGGAGGGACCAACTCGAGCTCTCATTGTACGAAAGGTATCCATGGAGATGCCTACCTGGAGCAGCTTGTCTGCTTTCAAATAAACTGGGAGGGGTGAAACACTCGCACAAATGTGTGCCCAAGTATCAGAAAGTGACTGTCTACTCTCTTGTCACTACTCCAGTATGGAACTGTTCATCACACCGACCACAGTTCGCCCTAGTTTAATGATCTTCGCCTAGGAGAAAGAATATATTAATTACCCCACCATTCGACGCCGTACAGTCTGGGACACTAAAGTGTCGTTAAATATCTCGATAAATATAAATGCAATAAAAAGTTAAGGACGTCCCTGTACTTAATTAATTAAGCGCTATACCATGAAGAATTATGAGGGAGTGGAGGTATAGCTCGACAATTTTTGACCTCGGAATTGGAGGAGAGTGGTCAGCTTCACGACCCGGCCGCTTTACCCCCCTGTACCCACAAGATAGAAGGATGGGTGAGTCCCAGCGCCGGTCTGGAAATATAAATAATATATTCTGCATTGTAACTTCACAGATTATTGGCCAAATTACCACTTACACTGCGCGTTCAAGTAAATTTACGACATGATGCTGCCACACAGAACCACCTTCGGGTACATATGATAATTTGCGTGAATACACTGTACTGTAATATCATATAGGCCGTGAGTTCTGTACGCCCGAAGGCTATTATTTTAAGAAATTAAATTGTTCTCTGCTAAAAAATCGATATATAAATAATTTTTAGATTACGCTAAATGATGTATTGTGTCATACTGTTCTTTCTTGTGGGCTCTTTTGGCAGCGATGTGTATTGCGTGGGTGGTACCTTGGTTGCTTGTGCACTAGTGGCCAATGTGTGTGAACTACCCAGTGCAGATGCACTGAAAATTGCATTGCGAGCGCACACACACACAAACCATATGTTTTACTTTAGTATCCTGCTGCATTAGTTGACCAAGTGGTGTATCTCTCTAGTTATCTAAATTAGATAGATAGATAGATAGATAGATAGGTAGATAGATAGATAGATAGATAGATAGATAGATAGATAGATAGATAGATAGATAGATAGATAGATAGATAGATAGATAGATAGATAGATTTGGTCATCAACTAATGCAGCAGGATGCTAAAATACTATATTAGGAAAAATCTCTAAATAAATTACACGCAAATAAGTAAGCATAAGTTTTCACTAACAACATCCTTGAAACTGAACAAGAAGACAGGTTTGAATTTTAGTATTTAATAGTATATAAACACCATGCAATTACGGAGATCTCAAATTTACCATACTTCAACACATACGCAGGTCTTTACTGTAAAGGGAGGTAACACAATGAAAATGTGGAACGAAAGAACTAAACTTATTTAAGTACAGTTTCAGTGTTCCTCAATGAAAGATCTTTAGTGTTTATTTATACTTTAAAGTACACACAAGAAAACAAACTCCGTAGCTTGAGTCCACAAGAGAACTATACCGACTGAGCGCCAACTTTAGCAGATAGGGGGTGTCGCGTTGTCAGCGCAAAGAATCCCCAAGGCCTCTAATTTCGGTTTTCTATAACGGAGCCGCTATTTCCTTGAAATAGCTTCTCAGTTATCCTCACGAGGCTGAGTGGACCCCGTTCCAGACCCACTACTTCTCAGAAAATATGGTAGCGCTGGGAATCGAACCCGGACTTCTGAATCTTTAGCCAGGAACTCTGACAACTAGACCACAGACTTAAGTACACATAATTAACAAAAATCAACTTACTGAAAATATTTCAACGTCTTTATGTTCTCGGTGACAGAAGTCTATCCAACTTTCTCAAGAAGGACGACTCGATAAAAACACCAATACAACTCATCTTCCTCACTGAAAGACAGTTTCAGTGTTTACTGATAACGCGGTATGGGGCTCTCCACCAAACTAACGCTTCACAATCAAGGCTCGTAAAACTCACGTGTCGTGAAAGCAAAAAATTCCTTATCGCTTACAAGATGGAGACTGACGGATAATAAAAGCGTTTTCCTGCCATTTCGTCTTCCGAACACGTGAAGTCAACTTGTTATCTTCGGTTTCCCGTTACTTTAAAGTATGCCATCCAGGTTGTGTATCTTACATAACTTCCACAAACTGTTAAATGCAACTTCAACATTATTCAACCAAAAACATTTCCAGTTTGTATATTTCTTCACTTCAGTATCAGATGAGGTATTTAAACTAAAAAGCGAAGCGATAACACAGTTTTATGCCATTACAAATACAGTGCTACGAGGTTAACATCTTTGAGATACATGCGCCATTCGGTCTGACAGAAATCGCCGTCTTACAAGGAGGCTTATAATAGATACCGAGATCAAAAAGCACAAAAATAATATGTATTACCCTCCCGCTTCAGCTCACTTCTTACTTGTCTCTTGCTTTATAGATCGTATCGGTTACAAAGCGTCGAAAGAGAGACATCTGCGAAGGATGTAACCTAAAGAGGATGTAGAAAGAAGCGGTTCTATTCGTTTTAAAACAGTATTTGAGAATTTTGGGCAGATGCGGAGGAAACCTCTGACAATTCTGTCTTCTGGAAGAGAAATGAATCAGGGCCTATCAGATAAGAAAGAAAATCGACCCCACTAACCATAGAATATTGGAAACTTACAGTTTAGTGGTTGCACTCTGTCATGGCTGTTGCGGACAACAGCAAATGGCCTCTCACCTCGCACCCCGCCCAGCAATCTCTTTGTTAAAGAATCTTGAGAGTGTCGGAGAAAATGGGGCTAAGCAACTGACCTCACACATTTCTCACCAATCGGGCAGAGTTCAGACCTACACTTATGAGATATAGGGTGGAGATGGAAACATTAGAATGGATTTTCTCCGGATACTTCCTTTCCTCTGGCACCCATAATGTCATTTCCTGTTATTTTCCCTCTGATTTAATATCGTATCGGCTTATTCTTCGACCCCCAAAATGGTGGCGACATGTTCCTACGAAATGTCGGTTGACTTTCAGAGGATTACACGGCGTTATATCGCAGAATACAGGATCCCAGATCCCACATGTTACACTGTGTTCCAGTCGTAACTTAGCAGCGTATGTTTCCCTTCTCTTCTTGACGCTGTGGTCGGTCGTCAGGCATTTCTGTTACATATTTCCCGAATATAAACACACCAGCCGTGAACCTGCAGTTACAGTTTTCCTACGCAAGGCAATCTGTCCACAATTCCTTCCCTCAGAAAAAGGAACCGTGTATAATCTTTGATTCAATGTAATATCGTAGTCTGTGGAGATGAAAATGTTACGGATAATTTGTAATTAGGCTCATTTGAAATTTTTGTTTTGGAAAGCGCGGATAATTTTGTATGGAACAGGACAATAGGCTAAGCGACTGTAGCTTATAATTTCAAATGCTCGTTTCATGTCTATTCACACCACTAACACATTCATCCTCCTTTATACATATCACGGGTGAATTTGGAAAGTGACCTCTCTGAGTTTTGTTAGATTGTTTGTAGGTAACTAGAGCTTAAAATTTAAGGCGGAAACCTGTCACGTTACAGGTCACATTTCTTTCGTTTTCCCTTCTTTCCTTTGCGAAACCTGGTCAACAAAATCGCGATAATTTCATCTCGAAAGAAACTTCAGATTTCCATCACGTCATGATAAACAAAAAAATAAACAAACAAGAGCTTCATGAGAAAAGAAATATGTATATATGAAGTCTACAAAATCCTGACGACTTCACTTAGTGTTCCTACTTTATACTTTATACTTTAGAGTGACAAGCCTCTATTTAAACTTGACAGAGGATTTAAACTTACATTTATATCTCAAAATAAACTGATATTAATTGACTTTCAGATCCTGTAACCGGAGTGTCATCATAAATTATAGAATAGAAGATTTCTGTTAAAAATACGTAAAATACTATTGTGGTGAAATTCTAGCGATGGACGGATTAAGAATTCCACACAATCAACTTAATTCTACTAGCTAGTAAAGGAAAGTCCATTCGTTTACACTGTCGCGGTAAGCTTCAAAATTATCATTAAGTTTATCTCTTTAATTTATATAAGAAGGCAATTTCATATTATCATCATGTCCAAATGTCTGGTCCCGTCATAACCTTCGTACCAAGTGATGGATTATAGTGAGACTCGATATGAATATCATACAACAAAAGTCATAAAATGTTTGCGAATTTTTATTTCCTGTGGCCGTTCGAATGTCGCAGATAGGAACTACACTAAAGTCTCTATTAACCTACGAAAGTAGAGCCTTAAAATTTAGAAAATAATGAATATTTTGTAGGGAGGAACGCGGTAGCGTAGTTGATTGATGCACTGTGCTAGAATCCGGACGGTCGTGGGTTCGATTCCATATGGGGTCACTGAATTTCTTCAATTGACCAATTCTAGCCTGTCCAAGGAAACAGTTGCCATCAGCTTTCTGAAAGGTACACAAGGTCTGTTTAAACTTTTGGCTTCAATATTCACAAATACACCTCAGGTTTCATCACCTGTTACCTCGTACGATGTGACTGAGAAATTCATCACCATCTTCGTGGTATCGCTCTAAATATGAAAAAAGCAGGAGTCATTCTCCACGTTGTGTGTGCAGCCGTGAGCATTTTCGGAACCCATGTTGCGCAGCAGTTGTGATAGCTTAGCCCACCGTGATAATACCGTAGAGATTGTGGCAATTCACACGAAAGTTATGAATTTGTGAATCGTCGTCCAAAACATGATAACCACTCAGTACAGACGGCCGACCACTTCGCTTTTCCCCATGAACATTTGTTCGCCCATTTTTTAACATTCTACACCACTGTCTTATAGTTCCTTCATTCATTACGTTTTGGGCGTAAACCGCTCTAATTCACGATGGATTTCCGCGGCACTATGTTTTTAGCGTGAAGAAAGCGGATAACAACGCGAATTTCGCAGCTAGTGGATTATCAATCGCAGGACACGACATGCCTCACCCTGTAGAGACAAGAACAAACACTAGGTGGCCAGTTATGTGATGATTTACAAGGCAATGAGTCATGTGATGCTACCTCGCATGCGCGAGCTCCCCCCCCCCACCGCTCCTNCGCTCCTACATTAGTTGCCTAAAATAGAAGGAAGTCACTTTCCGAATAGCTCTCGTAGTGTAATTTCAGCACTTACAGCATACTATGTAGATCCGGCATAACAACCATATGAACCTTTTTCATTGTAGGCGTTAAATAAAACAAAAAGAAACCATAAACTAACGGGCAGCAATTCTGCAACTGTAGTTTAACTAAATTATAAGTGACTTTCACCTGAGATTCTTGACTTCATAAATAAATACTGACCTCTTGTATTGCCATGACCCCTTAATCGCCCTATTCTGCAATTAAGAGACAGGCGTTTCATATGTATGGTAACCTATGACCCTTTCTTCTAACAAGAGAAGTGTCCTCACGGCTTCTTTACGTTCAGTCACCTTGTGATTGTCAGTTGTACCGACTCATAAAAGAGCAGATCAAAGGTCCGATGACCCAGGTCGCACGAATATGTGCAACGCTGCTTCCACTGCTGACAGGGAAAGTTGGGGCGGTGTGAACTCAATACTGACAAATGCACAGAAATAAGGCATACTAAAAGTTAACACGAACAAGAAGACTATAAATGACATTCATTATCCCCACTGTCGCTGCTGAGTGACTAGTCATCCTGCTTTGTGCTCAGAAGGTGATAGACTCGAATCTCGTCCGGCGACTGGTTACACTGGCTCAGGTATCAGTTGTTTTCTTCGCTCTTTTAAGGCAAATTTTCAATAATGACCATCACTCCAACTTCGCATTCATCTTACAGTTTATTTCGTGGCCACATAACCAATGCAGTTAAAGAATGTCATTAAATAGACCAAAAATCAGTGAAACAATGGTTGTCATTAGGTCGACAAAGCTTCTTCAATCATTTTCTATTTTTAGGCAAACTATAGCAAGAATATAAGTTCAGCTCTCCGAATACGTGGTTAATTGCTACGTCAGAACGCCGATGTATCAACTGCATATGTTACAGATATTAAGTTATGTTCGAAGATTCCGTACAGTAGAATATCTTGAATGTGAATATGAGGCATGTTATCTGTCAATATTTTTTATTGCTAGTGGGGTGGGACTAAGTCCCTTGTACTGCGGCCACTTTTGACCTATTGCACCAGCCCCAGATGATAGGTGAGGGTGATGGTGGAGCAATTAGTGGAATGAAGATTGGCAGGGGAAACCGGAGAAAACCTGTCCCAGCGCCCCTGTGTCCACCACAAATCCCACTTGACCAGACCCGGGATCGAACCCGGGCCGCCGCGGTGGGAAGCCAGAGACTAACCACTTGAGATATGGCGCGGCCTTCTGTCAATGTTTGAGTTGCATCTACAAGAAATATGAAATTATATCATAACTACATGTATTAAGTTAAAATAAAAATATGCCTAAAATATTGTCATGTGTTTTAGTGACTATAGCCGGGACTTGGATTGGTGAATAGATTTACTGTCCACTTACAGGTCCTGAATACAAATAACTATTGCACTATTGCTGATTTCCGCACTATAAATCACTCCACACTAAAGTCTTCTCAGTATACTTTCACTAGTCTTTGCTTAGTAATAGCTCTCCATAATGGCAATTCTTCTGCAGTATCTTCAACAGATGTTTCCTGGTAATGAATCTTAGAGATGGAGATTCTTCCGTTGTCCGCTGGTTGACACTCCACAGCTGAACCCTCAACTGCACTGCATTCACTGGCTGAATAGAACACGGTCGGTCGAGTCATATAGCCTCGGAGCGGACCCACAAAGAACACCGTCTGCATCACCTCTTCTATTGTGTGACGTCGCAGCGCACGCGTATGCCGCGGGCGCTACATGTCAACGGCTGTAAGCGTCACGTATCGTGACACCTTCTCTATTGTTGCGTGCAGGCATTACCTAGCAACAGTTGATGTATATGGAGTCATCACTTAGCAACGGGTCTATACACCATAATATCTTCACATTCTCAACTGGACTACACCTTCGTTAACTGAATAATAACAAGTGGTTAGTAGGTAAGGAATTTGGAGATGGATGTGTCCTGACATTTTCCGGAAACACTGAAAACAATGAAAAGCTTGATTATTAAAGCCGGTAACGCGGTCGGAATTCGAACCACGTACTTCATGTTCCGAACATAAGCCTCTATCATTATCGCTATAGAAACCTCAATCTATATCGTTTTATTTAACAACCTGTATGATGAAAATATGTCATGATTGCTTTCTGAACTTTTGTTAATTATACGAAATTTGAGATACTGTAATTCCATACTCGTAAAAGTAAGGTCGGCTTATCAATGGATTCTGCTAACAGCTATATTGCAACAGAAGTCCTCAACATATAGCAAGCACCTTTTAATTGTTCACGTAAATGTATCTTCCACAGAAAGGTGTATTCTTTGGTTAATTTCATTTTGGTTTAAGATCCACCGGTTGAAATCTTCCGTTATAAAATAATTAACAGTTTGCTCTATTACAATTCTTTGAGATATCAATTTTCACTACAAATGAAACTATCTATGGTTCTACGGCCTTTTATTGAATCTTGACCACTTTTTCAGTTTCTTGATCTTTTTACACAGTCGGTAGAACAACTTGAACGGGGGATCAGCCCGTCGCAAGGCCCTTACGTGCACACAGGACAGCACAAGGATAGAATAAACGCACACAGACATCCATGCATCAAGTGGGATTCGAACCCACGATCCCGGCGTTCGAGCGGCCGAAGACAGTTCATGCCTCAGACCACGAGGACACTGTTTGGGTTAAATGAAACTACAACTAATCTGATACTGTCGTGTAGGATATAAAATAACCCTGAAAGACATATATTTGGCGTTATGCCTATTTGTTTTGGTTTGGTTACGGTAACCCGGACTGTGAGAACCAACTCCTTCTTACATTACCTTCCTCTGATTCCCGCACTCCAGCTGATAAAAAAAGAACCATCGGTAACAAAAGGGAAGAATCTAGAACGAAGAAAAAAGAAATTGGGATAGTAAATGGACGTAAAACCACAGTCAAAATTACCCGTAATTTCTGTGACAGTGCATTTTACTCTTATTTCCGCCATCTTTGTCTAGTTGAAATCATCATAATTTCTACATCTTCCCTTCTCTTTCTTTCATACAGATAACGTCTAAATTCAAAATTATAGAACACTGCATTGTACTTAATGTAGGAGAAAAAGAGATTGGAACTACATCCATCCTCTTCCGAGCGACTAAATGACATGGAATGTTGTACTGTACAGTATTAGTCAGATCGTATTAGGAGAGGTTTGTGATTTTGTTATGCATCCCCCACCCCATCCACCATACCGTTTTTACTTGTAATGGGCAATAAAAGTCAATGGTCAACGAAAGAAACATATAGGGTTACGGTCTATTATTTCGATAAGTCTGACCTTGTGTATACAGCACTGGCCATAAAATTGTTTGTAAGTAAATACCTGAAGCTGTGGAAAAATTTACTTCCAAATGAAACACGTGGATTTCTTCTTCTTCCTTTGAAACACTATTTTCATTTCAGAAATAATTCCGAAATTATCAACCTTAGAGGCAGTTGGTAGGTTTCCTCGGACTGGGGATCAATCCGTCGCAAGGCCGCTACCTACACAGGACAAACACAGAGATGCATGTACCTCGAGTGGGATTCAAACCCACGAACACAGTGTTCGAGCTGGCCAAGACATTTAGTTCCTTAGATCATGCGGCCACTCTGGTCGGCCACGCGGATTTTACTTGTGAATTATTTAAAGCCACTGTCATTGGCTCAGACTGTTCAGTGTCGAGTGACAGGAAGATAAGTGAATAATGAATTCGGAAGAATATGAAATGACGTAACCCCGACGTAAGTCTGGTGGAGCTGAAGAAACCCATGGAGCACAGCAGAGTTCCGTGCCGAAAATCGAATCCGGGACACTTCCAATCAGAAGCAGGGCTGCTACCGGCTCTACCGCGATATTCGGCGGGAAGAAATGTTACGTAACAATATCGCAATAGTGTGAGTATTCATCCCGACGTCAGGAGCGGGGTAGCATAGTTGCTATACTGGCTACGGGCTGGACGACCGAAGAGTCGGAGTTCGAGTCCCGGTAGGGTGAAGAATTTTCTCTCCTCCACGTCATCCAGACCGACTCTGGGGTCCACCCAACATTCTATTCAATGTGTACCTGGGGCTCTTTCCCTGAGGGTAAAGCTGCCGCGGCGTGAAGCTGACCATTCACCTGGAACTAGTGCCGAGGTCAAGAAAATGTGGATCTATACACCCACTCCCCCCTACGCCTTCATGGCGTAGTGCTTAATTAGATTAGCACAGAGGCAAGTTTATTCTGACTGGGGCCCGAAAGAAGACGGAGGTGAAGAACCGGAGAACGGCAATTCTTTCGGCACTGGATGAGACAGCCCTCACCGCTGGTAGGTAGAGTGGGGGACACCATCCGCATTTAGTGCTCAGTTAGAGAATGTATAGAGCCTATATATATATATATATACATGCACGTCAAAGCAAGTATCCCCCCCCCCACAGCACAACTGGAACTTTCATCCGGCTCTTTCAGATAACGGCTATCTAACTCTACCCCACAACCAGTTTTTCTGTCCTAGGAACTTTAGTGCAATCCTGAATAAAT
>NW_019729223.1:1690132-1744838 GCF_002891405.2 Cryptotermes secundus
TATACTGATTCAAATATGCACTTCCGATATGAATTAATTCATTAATTTCCATGCCATGAATACGTACGAGGGAGTGGAAGTATTGCTCCATCATTCTTAACTTCGGCACTAGATAAAGGTGAGCGGTCAGCTTCATGCCCCTGTCGATTTAACCACGGAAAAGAACCCTCAGTGCCCACTGAACAGAAGGCTGATGGCTCCAGAGCCAGGTAGGATACGGTAATGAGGAGAAAAATTTTTTGCTTCGGTCCGGAATCGAACTCCAATTCCTCAGCAGTCCAGCCTGTATCCCGTCTCTCACATCTTCCATAAAAAGGTAAATTTATCCCTGTAACAGGCGGTGGAGACTCATGGGGTTGTGAGACGTCGAGGCTCCCACATTTTCTAATAAAAAGGTAAAGCTATCCCTGTAACAGGCGGTGGAGGCTCATAGGGTTGTGAGATGTCGAGGCTCCCACATTTTCTAATAAAAAGGTAAAGCTATCCCTGTAACAGGCGGTGGAGGCTCATAGGGTTGTGAGATGTCGAGGCTCCCACATTTTCTAATAAAAAGATAAAGATATCCCTGTAGCAGATCGTGGAGGCCCATAGGGTTCTGAGACGTCGAGGCTCCCACCTTCTCTAGACAATCGACTCACAGACGATGGTGTGGTTGTCAGCCTTACGCGCCGGTCGCCCTTTACCCCCAGGAAGATTCCTGGTACTCATTTCTGTTAGAGTCTGAGTCGACCCCAGGGGCACACTGCGGCTGGAAGGATTAGGTTAATTGAAAAAATTCAATAATCTCATCGCGAATCGAACCCGCGACTGTATCATAGTGCCTCAATCAACTACACTACAGCGTGCCCCGCCCCTACATCTTCCATATGTATATTTAATGAGTCTGATAGCTATTCCTGTGCTTAATTAGGTACTATCTCATAACGACGCAACGTTCTCAATCAAGCAACACGACATGAAAGGGTACGGGAAGTGGAGGCATAACTCCTAGCAGTCCTAATTTTGGCACTAGATGGAGGTCAGTGGTCAGTCCAGCCGCTTAACCTCTTCCAATGGACAGAAGGCTCCAAATAGCCTATGAGGCCTGCAAGTATCACTGCGACCAGGTTAAAATCTTCACTGGGCGCTTCCAGACTTGAGTTGTAGCTCTCACCCCACACGAGCTACGTGGGTGCAAAGGAAGGATGGGCTGCCAAACCCGTAATTCTCTGCAGAATTCGTCACGGTACCTCCTCCAGCCGTCGAATAGCAAAATAATACGACGTTATATATAAATGAATAAGGTGAAACGGTGGATCGTTGCATTCTTCGCTTACAGAACTGTACCGCATCATCATTGTTGCTGTGTGTTTGTGCCTCTCTCGTGTCCAGTCATTATGTAACGCAGACGGACATCGGTGGACCAATACATCATGATGCTGCCCCTCCTGTAAGGGTCATTATCCTGTGCAACACACCCACTCAGGAGTTACGGGGCGACCAACGATATGTTTCAATTTAAATCATTTGTGAACGACAGGAATCGGTCAATTCGGTGCACGAGTGCTATTCTGAATGTTTCAGAACAGGAAATAATTTGAATGCAAAAAACATTCACCGACAGACCTGACCCTTTCTGTATCGCATTCTTGCAAAAGCGGAAAAAGTTTAAGTTGAGGGCATGTTCCAGTGGTAACCTGTTCGATCACGGACGGACTACTGGGTACACTGATGTAGAAAATTCAGGGTTTACCTCAGTCTCTCCAAGGGACTGTCAGGTAGAATTTGAAGTATGCCATGACCATCTCCTTCAAAAGTTTTAGTTACCAAAAATTAACGACATTTCAAATATTATTCATTTTGTAGCCTCTACAAGTGAAACAAAATCGTTAAATGAACAAATTAATATAAAATTTAAGCCACCATCTGACGTCACGGTACAGCACTGGACATTCTTCGGGAAACAATCTAAGCAACTGAGGATATTAAAAATATAAATAATATCAAAGAAGACTGAAAATAAAATAATATAAATGTTGGTAAGGAGCCGGGATAGCTAAGTTGATACAGCAACTGGCAACGAGCTGGACGACCGAGGAGTCGGAGTTCAAGCCCCGACAGGGCTAAGAATTTTCTCTTCTTCACGTCGTCCAGACCGGCACTGGGGTCCACCCGACCTCTTATCCAGATGGTACCCGGGGGCTCCTTCCCCCGGAGTAAAGCGGCCGGGGCGTGAAGCTGACCATTCGCCCCTCAGCTAGGGCCGAGGTCAAGAAAATATGGATCTATACATCCACTCCCCCATACGCCTTCATGTCGTATTGCTTAATTAGCTTAACTTTATCTTTTCTACCCTCTATAAATGTTGGCAGTGATACTTCCTGCGCCGTACATTCTTGTATAAGAAAGTGACGATACCGTTGGTCCTAAAATTGTTGTTACACCCATTCTTCTCTTGTGTGTACGAAGGAAAAGAACGAAATACCTTCCCCAGCACAGTACACTTCCAGAATCCTCTGTCCTGAAAAAAAGTAGCCACATTGTACTGAACTGGCGGATACCACCAACACAGCATAAAACCAATATACGTACATGGCCTTGCTAGGGTTTCCATGAGCCCGAGCACAGATAACGTAATGCACACCATTAAATGTCGAGTACTGTGCATGCAGGTGGATGCTTACACCACAGAAAAAAAAAACAGAAGAGGACCGAAGACGAGCGATGTAATTACAGCTGTTAAGATTCCTTGGAAGCAAACAAATTGGCCTCATACTTGCACGTCCATGCTGTTGGTACCGCCGGAGTCTAAACAGGACCTTGCTTTGTGTCGGAAAGCAAAACTTGTGAAGGCGATGTGGGTGGCTGTCATTAAATTAATAGATCAATGATGTCATGTTGTGTCATCGTGTTATTGGTACCTATTCGCAGAATTCTGTGATCAGCGATAACTCGATATATCCTGTATCAGATAGAGGACCTTGTAATTTGGGTGCACAGCTGAATTTTCATGCAGAGGGTCACCGATTCGAAACCATCTGCAATTGTGCATAGTCAGAATATTCCGTTATGGCTCTATTCCGTGCTAAGCTTCAGATTATCTCAGATAATTTTCAACATTCATCCCCTCACTGGGAGCAACGTAGAAATCTCTCTGTGTGGTTTTAGACTGTCGAATTTGTCTTTCAGGAATAAAATCTGTGTAAGTATAGATAAAGGAATCCATCGGGCTGCTGTAGTGCTAACAATCAAAATTCTGGGCACAGAGGAGCAGCAGTTTGCTGCTGGCTTTCCAGTCTGCACAGCAGTGTTCGGCTTCGAGCCCCGATGAGACTCATGATAATATTTTAATTATGTTGCTGGAATTTACAATTTAGGAATTCCGGCCTCCTCTTTAACAAGAAGAGAACTTTGTAACTGAAGGTACGTACCAGTTCTACTGCGATTTTCCTCAGTCTACTCATGAGAGCACTGGTAAAGCACTTTCAAATAAAGTAGGCCACTATTTTTTTTTTATCTAAACTACTGCAGATGGTTTATAGTGTGTCTGAGTTGTACGTCCGGTCTTCTGTTGGTTCTGGTGTCCGGAGAGAGGGCCTAGTTCTATCGATAGGTATTTTACATAAGGTCGAATGCAGAATTCTGTTTGTTTTAAATGAGAACGGATGGTTGGACGATGACTAGAAAGTCAACAATTGTAGTGTATGTCACAACCGACCCCCATCTGAATTCCTATATACTCTCCACCCATAATCATCTCATATGTCATTAAACAACAAAAGAGTTAATTAATTAAACATGGCATAAAGCTGGGATATAAATAAAATACTAGCCTATGAAAATACGGATTCCTGTTTATCATATTTAGTGAACTTTACTTTGGTCCAAGCCAGTTCTGCAATCAGCTTGACTTCAAGTGAGTGTTATGTTACTCTTGATTAATTCTTCTTTTTGTAGAGATCAAGTTCTTAAACAGAAAAAATTATGACATTAATTTCATTCTTCGAGTGATTCTGTCTTCAGTTCTTTTCCCAATCGTCTTAAGCCAAAAATAATTTCAGTTCAAAGTCAAACAACATTTGCTTGACAACAAGGCGTGTTCTGATGAAAATTGTTTCTAAAAACAAACAACCAGAAAATCAATCGTGTTCAAGGTATAGTTTACTGTTATATAAATTCATAACAAGCTCTGCTGCAATTCATAAAACTTTCATAATTACAAATAAACTATAACACTGGTTCAATTAGTCTAGTATGTCAAGAGCTCGGCAGGTAATGAATGAATAGAAAGTTCGAGGAAACGTGTCTGACTTCTACGTCAAGATACAGCGTCCATTTTGCCTTTGGTACAGGCAAATGGTGGGATAGCCGCTGCTTCAGCATCATGAAATTCTACGGCTCAAATATGCTACAGAATGACAGGCTTAAGAGTTCGTTAGTTCTTTGTACGGCCGTCCCAATAACTTAAGAACCGACCTTAAAGAAACTCTACCAAGCAAATGCAAATGAAAAAAAAAAAATTCATTTATCTCAAAATTATGAGGAGAGTGAAACACAGTTCTTAATAAATGTAAACGCAGGATAGTAAACTTTCTTGTTATAATCTAAAATTTAATTTCTTTGAAAAAAAAAACGAACTCCTTAAGATCAAGTAGAAATTCTATAAAGAGTGTCAACGAAATTATCCAGTAGTAACCTGTATTTTTCTAAAAGCCTACATGTTTCGATCCTACTACTGAGTCATTGTAAGGTAGTACAAGGCCGCGCCATAGTTCAAGCGGTTAGTCGCTGGCTTCCCACCGCCGCGGCCCGGGTTCGATCCTGGGTCTGGTCAAATGGGATTTGTGGTGGACAAAGTGGCGCTGGGGTAGGTTTTCTCCGAGTACTTCGGTTTCCCCTGCCAATCTTCATTCCACCAACTGCTCCACAATCATCCTCGCCTGTCATCTGGGGCTGGTACAATAGGCCAGAAGTGGCCGCAGTACAAGGGACTTAGTCCCATCCCACTAGTAATAAAAAAAAGGTAGTACAACAATTACGACATCAATAAATAAATTTACTTGTCATAAGCCTAACTGAATATGCTTCCCCTGTTAATAAGTTTTGCATTACAGCTACTATGCAGTTATATAACTATCGCACGGTTAAATCGAAAAATTTTAAATACAAATATAGCAGTGCTGAAACAGGTAGTGGTTTAACATAAAACTGGTTAATTCTAAATCGTTTGCCTTTTTGAGGTGGGTTGGAATACCTCCACCTTATCACTGCGAGTGGTAGAAAAAGACGAAAAAGGAACCCGGTGCCTGGTGATAAAACTGGGTCACCCTGTCACAGGGGCACGTAAACACAGAGACCTGGTCCTCCAGGTTGCGGGTGGGACGCAAGGCTGAAGATATTGCTGCGTGAAATAATTTTTTTTCCCTTGGCACTACAGCCCCAGTGGGCCTAGGCCTACCTCCATGAACTTCTCCGTTCACTTCGGTTTTTCTAGATCTTAGACATTCGGTAGGACTCCTTGGGCGGGTGATCAGCTCGTCGCAAGGCCTCTACCTGTACACAAACACAGAAAAACGCACACACAAAAACTGAACATTCATGCCCTAAGTGGGATTCGAACCCACGTTCCCGGTTTCCAAGCGAGCGAAGACAGTACGTGCCTTATATCGCTCGGCTACCGGGACCGGCTGCGTGAAAGGATTACTATTACGAAATCCAAAGAAGTGACAACCCGATTGTCTGATTCAAGAAAGACCTGGCAGAATTTTCTACGAAATATGGCTGTGTTGACGACGATAATGATGATGACTGTAGGAAGGTAAGGTTTGAAGTAAAGATACAAAAGGTAAAGTTGTCCACTGCTCCTAACTACGTAATTAAACAGTACGCCATGAATACGTATAGGGGAGTGGATGTAGAGACTCGTGTTTTCTTTACCTCAGCACTAGTGGGTGGTGAGTAGTCAGCTTCACGCCCCGGCCGTTTTACCCCCGGTACCCATTGTATAAGATGTTAGGTGGACCCCAGAGCCGGTCTGAATGAAATACAATAGTTTGAAAGAAACGGGATTACTTCAAATATTATTTATTATTTACAACTTTTCAAAATTCCAATACAAAGTCGCAGCACAAAACTATTAAAATTATTTAAAATGGACTATGCTTTATAAGCAATATTTACTGCAAATTTGTGGTAAGTTTTACGCATCTGCGGATATGGACTAACATATACATTTGTACTGGCAGAAATGTGTGAATGTTAAGACCGGACACTAATACTTATTTATTGCAAACGTTTGGTTAATATTTGGAATTTTCATCGATATTAAGGCAGAAGTCTCCTCACGCCCCTCCTATTTCTCTGGAAAGCTGACAGTGAGTATCAACCACAGATATTCTTGTGTGAGAGTGAAGTCGTCTGTGGGAACATCGAAGTTAGCGATGGCAGATTGGCGCCATTATATAAGAAAGAACAGTTTTATGGTACAGGCATTTTATTACTTTTCTCGCGTACAAAGGAAGGAAACCGGAAGAGGGGTGGAGTTGTGCAGGACCGTGGTCCGTTCTCCATGATATATTAACCCGGAATTTACTTCACTTTAACTTATTATTTAATGGGATTTGTTGCTGTTTCCATTCTAGCACACCGCAAAAGAAAACATTATACTTGCAGATATCTGTTTTCTATGAAAAACGTGGAGTAACTGACTAGTGACATATGAAGTGAGTCGACCTCTTGTAATGCTCAACATCACATGCCGCACCAGCGACAGCAACAAGAGCAAGACCGTACATTAGACGAGATAACTTGCTTCTACTGAGACGTTTCCTATAAAACAGGGGTGGGTAAACTTCAGATTCACACGACTCCAAGATTCGCGCGGTAAACAAAATATGATGAGTCTCACGGGACTCAGAACCCAGAATGACTGTGCTGGCGAGGATCAGCAGCAATTTACCCGACCAAACGATTACCAGACATGAACTCGCAAACACGATACAGGAAACTGACTACCTCTCAGCAACAATTATTTAGCAACCGAATAAGTATGATTCCTAACAATTGACAGAATATTATAAAATATTTTAGGCACAGTAGTTAGTTATTGGAGAGGTTGGGTTTCCCCATGCACTTAGGCCAGTATTGGTCCATTGTGCTTCGCTCTATGATATTCTACCAGTCTCTGTACCCTACCGATACTGATGCGTACCATCAGTCCCGACCGAACCAGCGAGTTCGGCCTCTACTGGCTTAGCGATATCTATAATGCTTCCCCCATCCATCAGAGGCGTTAGAGACTACTGTTGGGCGGAAAATGTCCTGAATTTTGCTCCGTGGCCTCCTTTGGAGACATGAGGTTCTTTTACGTGCCGTAAAGCTACGACACGGGACCCACGGCTTAAAGTCCCTCCCGGAGGACTTGTTCCCTGAATTTTTCCGCCCTTAAAAATTCCACGACCTCCGCCGGGTTTGAACCCGCGTACCTTGAGTCACGAGGTGGGAACGTTACCCCTAGATTACGGAGGCCGCTTTTAGGCACAGTAAAATAATATAAATATGTCTAGAATTAGCGAGGTATGGGTTAGTATGAACGCTTAAATTGACACACATCGAGTTCAAAATGTTTTGGTCATGTTGTGTCTATAATTCGGCCTCTAGCTCCCATTATTGGATTTGATTGTATAACATACAAGAAAAAATATATTCAAGTGAAAATAAACACGCAGAATTAATAAGATTTAATGATAAAAACATGTATGAGAAAAATAAACGTTCTTTAATCTAATTCGAACCTGAGAAGTAATTTTCCATATAATATCCTGCAGGCCTTCATAAAATATTTTCAAACATCCAGACATTTCTCAATGCAAGTACACGATACAGTGTTTGCTATATAATATAATAATAAATAAAATATTACATTAAACAAGCTCCGCAAGATATTATCGACCACGGAAAGCTGCTCCAGATGAAGTAACTATTGCCAATGTAATTCATCACGATGTAATGAAGTACGTTCCCATGTACATATTACAACTACGCTAAGATTTTCTTAAACCTATGATAAAATGTGAGAGTGTCGGCAGTAGTGTAGTTGGTTCACGCACTATTCTACAAGCTGGAAGGTCGTGGGTTTGATTCCCGATGAGGTTACTGGATTTCTTAATTTACCTCATGCTTCCAGCCCTGGGGTCCACTAATAAACATGAGTACCAGGAATCTTTCTGGGGGTAAGGAGCGGCCGGTGCGTAAGGCTGACATCACCACCATCTGTGAGTTGACTGTCTAGAAAATGTGGGTGCCTCGACGTCTCACAAACCTTATGGCCCTCCACGGCCTCTAACAGGGATAGCTTTACCTTTTTCTTATGGCAAACTGTGACACTGAGAGAGTGGTATGGGGCGATAGAGGCATAAGGCGAATACAAGAGTCAGAAATGAGGACTTCAGAAACTTCGTTGGATATAGAGGATTAGACAGAACCGGATACACAAAGTACCCGAGAAGCTTAAGATACGCCACTGTGATCGGCACTAATATATTCAGTGAATGGCAAAACAGACGATTACAAGGAAGAGTAGTTAATCCACTTCAACAAAATTCACGACAGACTTCCAAAGTTGTGTTGGGTGTTAGGTCCTCATGGCGCTGATTCTGAACTGTAATATCTTCCGTATACGAGTCCATGTAGTCTGATTAAGTTTACCGATATTTCGGAGGAACATACTGCCTCCATCTTCAGGATCAAATAGTAAGCTAAGCAACCAGCAAGTAGAGATAGGATATCCCAGACAAAAGTACACTATACATAGAAGTTATTGTTATTTTAGGCGTATGTAACGCATGAGAATCCAAGAGCACATATATATAAGAATCATCGTCTTTACAAAAATAACTTGGATAGAACTGGACACAAGATTTCAAACACTTTCGCTGTTCCAGGAAGGAGCAATATAATGTGTCAAGATCGAATTGATTTAGGCTATTGCTAACAGTTTGCATAAAATTCCGTTCAATTCTACTGGAAAGAAAACTCGGAGGTTATGAACCCTGGAGTAAATTTGTCATCGATTTTACAACTCAGCTAAGCTTATCATCGATTACAGTCTTTGATTTATCACAGTCTTGAGTTGAAAGTTATTTTGCCTTAGAACGTATAGAGGACACTCTACCCTGTTGCATGTTTCGTTACAATTTGATCACACTCGTATGAATCCAGACTCTCTAACATGCTTAAGAATGCAAACCTTGTGGAATGCGAGAGCTTGTATGAATAAGATGTTACGAGATTTTGCATTGCATTAGCTTCAGAGCTGAACGAGGAAATGCATACCTACCCCTCAGAATAAAGTCGGTATAGCGTCTGGCTACGAGCTAGACGACCGAGCAGGCCGGAGTTCCTGTCCCGGTAGAGTCAAGAATTTTTTTCTCTTCTCCACATCATCCAGACCGGCTCTGGTGTTCACACAAACTCCTATCTAATGTGTATCTGGGGCTCTTTCCCTGGGCGTGAAGCTGACCACTCACCTCCAGCTAATGTCGAGGTCAAAAAATTGTGGATGCTGAGGAGAATATTTGGACCGAAGAGAAGGAAGAAAGTGAAGGAAGGTTGGAGAAAACTGCATAATGAGGAGCTTCATAACTTGTACTCTTCTTCAAGTATAATTAGAATGATCAAGTCAAGGAGGATGATGTAGCAGGAATGGGGGAGAAGAATGCATATAGGATATTGGTGAGAAAGCCGGAAGGAAAAAGAGACCACTGAGAAGACCAAGGCGAAGGTGAGTGGACATTACAAAAATGGATCTTAGAGAGATAGGATGGGATACTATGGATTAGATTGATCTGGCTCAGGATAGGGACCAGTGGAGGGCTCTTGTGAACACGGCAATGAACCTTCGGGTTCCATAAAATGCTGAGAAATTCTTATTTCATTCTCCTCAAGAAGGGTTCAGCTCCATAAGTAAGCAAGCATACATCCTCTTCCACATACGCCTTTTTGGCGAAGTGCTTAGTTAGTTAAGGACAGGGACAAATTTACTCCTCAGAGAAAGAAGTAAACCCTATAGGAATGAAAAATTTCTGTAACACTAAACACGCTTCAGTGGCGAACGCGGTGAAACAAGACCTCTGAGATTAACCCGAATTATATGGGTAGACCTGCGTGACCTCTGCTATAAACTGGATCGGCAGACGGATGAGCAATATATATATTTCGTTAATTTTGTTCTTACTTATTTATTCTCGGATCATTTAACGGCACTTTAAATGGATCAAATTATGTAGCGTCAAATGAAAGAAAACTATCAGGCAGTAATTTGATCTACCATTCCGGCATCTGCCTCGAGGTAATCATGAAACCCTCAGTCACGATACACGATTCCGGACCGATATTTGAAGTAGGGACTTGGCGAATATAAGGCACTGTAACAATAAAATTCATATGTAGAATTACTGGGTTTTCGGTCCAGTTATTGATATTAGCTCTTTTCTAGGGGCCCAACTGAGTATGTGTCTTCCTTCCTCACTTGAAGACGGAAACAGATCCAGTTTCCGAAACGTCGTGTTTTCTATGTCACAGAATTCCGGACGATGGAAAAAGACCAAAAACCCAGTAATTCTGTGTATTATCCACCAGCGTTAGAACCCTTTAGAACAAGATTCGTACGTATGGGCCATGCATTTCGAAATTTAATATGTAACAAGAATAATGTCCGAAACACAAAAATATAGGCCTAAGAATTATCGTAAACTTATGTGAGTTTCTTGCACGAAGTAAACAGAATGGATGCATAATTGGTAGGTCATGTTTCACTGTCCATAAAAAAAAAGTTTAATTTTCAATATCATTCAGCCGATTTCGACGAAATTTGGTACTGAAGGTCTCAACAAAAATCGTCTGGGTAAATCTTACGTACGTATCGTTCCAATGTAACCCCTGTAAAACTGAGCGTTAGAAGTATTGAAAATATAGTACCTAAACACAAGGACATGAAGGTGTGTAAGAGGGGTGGAGGTAGAAACACATGCATTCCGGTCTCGGAATTAGAAAGGGAAGTGAGTGGTCAGGTACAGCTCCAACCATTTACTATGGGGGGAAAAGCCTTGCCCCCCCCCCCATACAGTAAGAAACTGAATGGACTGACGTCGCAACCTTTAAGAAAACCGCAGTGAGGATACATATCGTGACGCCTCTACCGACAAACAGGCCCAGATTTTCTAGACACTTAACGTACTGAGCTATCAGATTTAGTATTAGAATAACGTTCTAATTTAAAATATCTTATCCAATGTAATCTCTTCTTGTTTCTCCCATCAGAAAGGCCATTTAGTTTCTCAATTGGCTCATTTACAACTGTTTCTTTACTTATTTATATAAACAAAACAAACGAAATAAACTCCGTGGTTTTAGTCTGCAAGCGACCTATACCGACCGAACGACAGCCTCTTGTCGGCGAAGTTATTGCCAACTTTAGCGGATAGAGGGTGTCGCGTGGTCAGTGAAACGAATCCCCACGGCCGTTAATTTCGGTTTTTTAGACCGGAGCCGCTATTTCCTTGAAATAGCTCCGCAATTATCACTGAGTCTGAGTCTCATTTTATGACCGACGGTTATCGGCCAGTCCGTCTTGGCATAAAGCACCCAACTGGGGCTTGCGACCATATCTTTATTACTGTTTGGCAGTTACGGTCTTATCCATAATGTGTATATATTTACCGTCTTGTAGTGCATACAATTTCACTTGTAACTTCACACTACATGTTTCGGCAACATTCTGCCATCCTCAGGTGTATCATTCACGTTAAACCACTGCACTGCCTGCCATCAAGTGTCCATTAATGAAATGATATAAAATGTGTGTTCTTCGTTGTTCAATAATAAATTTATATATTAAAACTTGTTAAGATCTATCATCTTACATATCGTATATCAAACTCGTGTGTAACGCCATTCATCCGCTATGGGAGTCTTTCTTATGTTTTAATTGTGTATATGCTGTGTCTTATGGTGTGTCTTTCTTATGTGGCTGCATGCGTTGTATGGCTGGACGTATGTGTGTGTGTGTGTGTGTGTGTGTGTGCTTTCTTCGTTTTGGTTGAGGTATTTCATTACTGAACAACGACAAACACACATTTTATATCATTTTATAAATGGACATTTGATGGCAGGCAGTGCAACGGTTTAACGTGAATGATACACCTGAGGATGGCAGAATGATGCCGAAACATGTAGTGTGAAGTGACAAGTGAAACTGTATGCACTAAAAGACGGTAAATATATACACATTATGGATACGAATCAGTGCAACAGGACGCTAAAATACAACAACGTTTCGGTCTTGTTTTTGTTTATTTATATACTTACGATATATTTAACGACACTGTCAGTATCTCGGGTTATAATGCGTCGAATGATAGTTTGATTATTGAATAATAGATAGGAAGAGTGTGGAAGGAAATGGCCGCTATCTAATTGTGGTAATATCCACTACTTGCCTGCACTGAGTAAAGCGTCAGTAAATGGGTCACAAATGGAAGTAGAGCAGCTGTAATGAACGGAATATGTTTTCTCTATGTATCACTAGGTAGCAGCACAGTCCATTTTCATGACAGTCTAGGTAGCAGACGTGCATGCACATGTTCAGAGGCTGGTTTCAGTAGTCAAAATGGCGACCGTGCTTGAGGAGTGTACTGCCGAAGAGCAGCGTTAGGTTGTGCGTTTTATTTGTGGGCAAAAGGACTCAACGCAAAAGAATATTTATAAAGAAATGTTTCCTGCTTACAGTGCGACGCGTTTGTCGTGTAAGGCGGTTAATAACTGAGCCGACAAAAGTGGCAACGACTTCGCTGATGGAGAAGACGTTGAAAAATGACTGAGACAAGAATGAAAAGATTTATATTCCGCTGCTTTCGACGCTCTGGTAAAGAGATGGGACAACTTATCAGTGTCGGTGGAGGATACGTCGAGAAATAAATGCTTTCATTTTCCAGTTTCGAATATCACACGTTTTACGATTTATATTCATTTGTGACTTATTCACTGACTTTCCTTAGAATATCAAAGGCTCCTCTGCCGAGATTGGAGTCTGGGACCTACCGAACGTTAATCAAAAGGGCTAACTATTCAAGGGCGACACAGTTAAAATAAAAATGGATCACAACAAATTTGTCTAAATTTAAACGTGCATATAGCAAACGGACAACATAAAAATATTGTTTATTACTGTTTCAAGTCACCATCGGGCTTTAAGTTTATACGAAGATCCATGCAACAACGAGTTATCACGAGGTGAAATGGCTTTTCATGAACTATTACATACGTGTATATATATATATATATGCATATACACATAATTAAATTAACTAACATTCATGTCAGATTAAGGGGATCTGAACATGTGACTGTTCCATAGCCACGCCTCGCCCGTATAAACACTTCTTTGCATGGAAAGCGTGTGCCCCTACTCCTGGCCACTGCTGCCCGTGTCCAGTGCTTAATACTATTTGTGTGTCTCTACACATGACTTCACTGGTCCATCATGACAGCATTTGTGTACTAGTTATTTAAATAGTGAGAAAATTGGAGTAAAGAGTTTAACTCTTCAGAAGTATGAGGTCATATAACCCCTCAGATCCAATAAGAAATAGCAAGTAGGAAGTGATTTCTCTTGCTGCCCGTTTCACAACGGTTTCTTTTTGGATTACTGTTCAACAATGAAGATGATGGCGAGATTTTCATTTCCTTAAAATGACATACACATTTCTTGTTCACTTTATTTGAACATTCACATTTTTGCATGGTCACATATTATGTAATACATAGTCTTATATAGTTACAATAAGCCGGAAGGTCTCGGATTCAAGATCCGATGAGGTCATTGGATTTTTTCAATTGACCTAATCCTTCCAGCCCCACTATGGCCCTGGGGTTGACTCGGCCTCTAACAGAAATGAGTACTAGGAATTAATTAAATAATTTTCCTGGGGAGTAAAGTGCGGCCGGCGCGTAAGACTGACAACCTTACCGTCATCTTTGAGCTGATTGTCTAGACAATGTGGGAGCCTCAACGTCTCACAACCCTATGGGCCTTCACGGCCTGGTACAGGGATAGCTTTACTTTTTTCATATAGTTTCAATATAACTGATGCCGGTTTCGTATCATGCGCATATTTAAATGTATCAATATTTACTTCTAGACTAATTTCTTTACTGGAACATAGGAGAATTTCCATGCCAATCATTATTGTCTGTCTATTTCTATTCTCCCAAACAAATTGTCGCCATCACAGTAAACCTAATTTGTATCATTCAACTGATGAACATCTTAAAACCAAGTAGCTTTGAAATGAAGTTAACGTCAAGATTGTACTGATCAGATTCAAAAATCTGTGAAACATTTGGAAAGTGCCCATAAAGCAACTTGTGGCCAGAGCATTGCTAGATGGGGCTACTGTGGAGCCTGTTCATACTCTTCCCTGCTTCAAGTCACTAGTTGCTCTACAAGTTGTGATACTTGATATTAAATATAAGTTATTCAGACACTTAGCGACAAACGACACGGCTCGCGAGTTCTAGACCGGTAAATCATCATGAAGCTTCCAGGGCTACACGTCTACCACAAACCGGTTGCATGTAATTTCTTGGATTATAGACATTTCATATGAAGGTACAAAACCCTTTATAGGAAAGTGACTCCTGACTGAATGTTCTCTATTGAAGTTCTAAGAGCAAGTGGATATAAAATAATTGATGACATATAATGCTAGATTTATTCTAAATAATATATAAAAATACACCGAAGAGAGGTGAAGTGACAGGAGGTTGGAGAAAACTGCATAATGAGGAGCTTCATAACTTGTACTCTTCTCCAAGTATAATTAGAATGATCAAGTCAAGGAGTATGAGGTGGGCAGGGCATGTAGCACGAATGGGGGGAGAAGAGGAATGCAAATAGGATAGTGGTGGGAAAGACAGAAGGAAAGAGCCCACTGGGAAGAGCAAGGTGTAGGTGGGTGAACAATATTATAATGGATCTTCGAAAGATAGGACGGGATGGTGTGGATTGGATTCTTGTGGCTCAGGATAGGGATCAGTGGAGTCCTCTTGTGAACCCGGTAATGAATCTTCGGGTATTATAAAATGCTCGGAAATTCTTGAGTAGCTGCAGAATTGGCGGTTGCTCAAGAAGGGCTCAACTCCATGAGTAAACACATTACATCTCCAGTACAGAGACAAGCCGGTTAATGCTGTTTAAGGAAACAGTCGCTGTTTAGTGTGAGAACCATATGGAAACACACACACGTACACTCTGCCAAAATAACGTAGAGATTTATTATATTAAAGAAGGCGGTGCCACTGGACTTCAAAGGGTTAATATGGTAGTTGCTCAGCTAGTCAAGAAAGTTCCTGCCTTGTATAAAACGCAAGCTTCATCAGCGTTTTCCAAAAATAACAGCACTGGAACCTATCCGAGATCATGAATTTAGTTCACACCCTTCTTTCCATAAATTATTTTAATATTATACTCCCATTTACGCTTAGGTCATCCTAGTGGTTTCTTCCCTTCAAGCGGTCAGACAAATATTCCCCAATTCCAAGAGCCATGCTCTGGGATGAAGTAGCTACCTGTTTCATTCTGGTTTCTTGTTGGCTTACTGTTGTATCCTGAAGATGGAGGCCACACGATCTTCCGAAACGTTTGTGAAATTCCACTGAACTACACGACGTTATATCGCAGAAGACAGAACTCTTCATAACGACCGGTGTGAAAGCCTCAAATCATACATTCGCTCTTTCCTTGTAGCTTATTTAACGAAGGTGCCAGAAACTCGGTCGTACAGCGTCATTTGAGAGTGAATAATGAATTGGAATGGATGTGGAAGGAAGCGGTAACGGCTTTATTTAAGATTCTATAGCGGAATGTGTCTGCAGGAGGTAGCGCAAGTTTCAGTCAAGAGAATGGGTTCCCCGTATCTCCCCAGTACCAGTCAAAAGCGTTGCTGTTTGGGCCACCTTTTCGCTTAGTGGGGTGTGGAGTCCAACTGGATCCACTCGGCATGACGGCCACTGATTGGCCTATTGTATTTGCCCCGGGTGATTATGACGATGGAGAATTTGGTGGAATGAAAACTGGTAGGGGAAACCGAAGTACTCGGAGAAAACCAGCCCCAGCGCCACTTTGCCCACCAAAAATCGAACTTGACCAGACCCGGGGTGGAACCCGGGCCGCCGCGGTGGGAAGTCAGCGACTATCGGCTTGAGCTATGGGGCGGCCTTTCGGGCCACCTTCCTCTGCGAGCTTTCTTTCTTTTCCTGCTCATTTAACGTCTTCAGTATCGAGGCCATATTGCGTCAGGTTTGTTTTCTGAAATTGTAAATAAATTACGATCAGTTTATTTGCTACACACACTTAAATCGTGTGTTAATTTAACGGATAATATTATAGGATATTTAACAGTATAATTTGACCTTAACCAGAGTTACGTGGCATCAAGGTTGGCAGTGCTTAAATGAAACGCTTCCTCGCCGCTCTTCCTTAACACTCTGTTCCATCGCGTTCGGAGGGAAACTGGCCATTCTGATTGTTAGTGTAACACAACATGGCGCCTACTTCTTGGGAAACATCACGGATTGTAATACGTATTGCAAAGAAATAATGTCTGGACAGTGAGTAAGCTTAAATAACGCCAGGAACAAACTTGGGGAGCTATAAGACAGCCACAGAGGTGGGAGAGGAATATTGTTATTTCCGTGAGATCTTCCACTGCTTGTAATTAGTTGGTAAGAAACGAAGCCTATAATACGTGAGCTCAGTACAGTATCCGTTGTACTGTCTATCTTTACCATCGCTAACAATACGATACTTGTGCACTTGCAGGAAAATAACCCTGATCAGTAGGCCACCCAACTTACTTGAATTCAATTCCCCCCACCCCCCACGGTTAGTCTCGCTATGCTCACTATTTTTTTTTTGTTAGGAACATTTGTACTCATTTACCATTATTTCAATGGTAAATAAATGGAGATAACAATGGACAAACATTTAAATCGGAGATGGGGCTAAACGCGCTGTATATGTTTAATTTAAGAGATATCAAGTTATCGTGAATGGATTTACATACTATTAAATGGGCATATTGAAATTTGAATTTATGATCCAAATAACTGCTGAAACACAGTCTGACTTGAATATAAGTTTTGTCGTATTTTAGTATACTGTGAGATATCGACCCATTGCTAGACAACGACTCAGTATGCACATTCCTGCGAAAACGCATGCTACAACGCGTTGCTAGCTAACACGACAATACTCGACAAGAGAAGAATAAAGAATATAGTTTGAGAGAGAAAAATACGAATCGATTGACGTACAAAATTACAAGCAAGATATCTCTCGAAAAGACGATATTTCTCAAACCATGGTAACTGCTTAATAACAGAGGCAGTAAGGAAGAAACAAGAAATACCATTATGTGAAGTATGCAATACTCTTATAATAGCAGTACCATAAAATATTGTCACCAAGATCATGTACAGACCTCCCTCTATTGATGATTTATATTTAAAATATTAAGTCCTTATTCGTTCTTCTTATACTAATATTATACTCAATTGTACGGTCTTTCGGGTTTAACACCGCGTAGTTAGGAGACGGCCCAACGTTTTGGATGAATATATCACCACCATCTATAGTCTACCACTGTTCTGCTGTCTAATGCCTACTGTAGTACTGGAAATGACAGCGACACACATCGGTGTTTCCTGCGAGGTACGAACAAAGTACTTAAATCTGACCACAAAACATTAAAGAGTCACTGGAAGACTTGCACGGCTCCGTCGTGAGTACCAAGGGACGTGGAACCAAGAATCACTGTGCTGAGGAGGACCAGCAGCAAATTATCAGATAGGCAGGCAGACAAGAGCCATTCTCCATTCCTGAGCCTCGTGGACGTATCCAGTGATAAGAAGATCCCCACCGAAGGCTATCCCTGAGAAGACACTGAGACCCTGCTCTCAGAAATATTTATCAACTAACAAATGACAGAAAGTAGGATGAATATAAAAGAACATGAAAATGTGGCGCGAGCTGACGTTTATTTACAATACTTTGGCAATGAAAAAAAGTCTCATGAATTAATTCTCATTCATCCCTCCCAGAGTCACCCTCAAGCTCTTATACTCCCCACTACTGCCCACTTCCTGTTCTGCTGGTTTCTTGCTTGGCATACTGTTCCACACTGAAAATGGAAGCGAATTGTTCCTCCGGATGTCTCTCTTAGAATTGCACGGTGTTACAACCCAGAGGACCACATATTTCATAGATATTGCCGTGAGAACTGCAGGTCCAACACAGTATTATACCACTCGTAAGGGTTTTAAGGGAAGGTAGGCTGCAGTCCATTCCTTTGGAAATAGCAAGAACATCTTGAACTGACGAGCCCACGCCTTAACGATCTGACCTTAAAAGTGCATGACGATGATGAAGGTGATTCAATTTCAAGTATTTACTTTTATGTGCTGAATTAACAGCTACAGTATCCGGTTACAGAGTTAGCACAATCAAAGAAATTAAGAGTAAAACAGAAGTGCACACACATGTAGAATTGTATAAGATATGTTTCAGCATTGTAGATTCAGGACACGCATAATTATAACACTGAATGTCACAAAATACGGCAAACACAGATTAATCAGAGGAAACAAATAATTCAGTTCAGATCTTTATTATTTTTTGTGCCGAGTCAACAACTATAGAAAGTGAATTAACTGTGATCATAACGAATTGATTCATCTCCCATCTACCAAACTGATTAGTCCTACATTTGTGGTCCTACTTAGCCCTAAATATGGCAGCGCCATAGCTCAAGCGGTTAGTCGCTGGCTTCCCACCGCGGCGGCCCGGGTTCGATCCTGGGTCTGGTCAAGTGGGATTTGTGGTGGACAAAGTGACGTTGGGGCAGGTTTTCTCCGACTACTTCGGTTTCTCCTGCCAATCTTCATTCCACCAAAATTCTCCATCATCATAATCACCCGGGGCAGGTACAATAGGCCAATCAGTGTCCACCGTGGCCAGTGGACCCAGTGGGACTCCACCCCCCACTAAGCGAATAACCCTAAATAATTTTGGGACAATATATACATCTCGTTGTGACGGTCTACATATAAGTATAGTAAAAAGATTTCAACCCTTTTGTGAAGAACAAGACAATTTCAAAGAGTACACCTTCATTGCCAATGCATAAATTTAATTCTCTGTGTGAGGTTTGCGTGACTCTTAACAGACCTTGAGACATTATATTTCTTTAGTTTTCATAATTTCTTCCATTACGACAAATGTTCTGCCATTATTAAAACATCTGAAGTTTAATCCAACTGAACTTTAAGTTGTTACAATGTTTGTTACGCTTCAACAGCAGGCGCCTCGCATGCTAATTACCGACGTTAGTTCTTGCACACCTGCTCTACTACAAGTTCCTTATCCTATGTTGGCAATCAGCCGTCAGATTCGGGAGTGCACTTCAGAGTAACCAGTTACATGGCCCAACGGCAAATATAATTTGTCAGTTACACATGTTGTCTGTTAACTCATCTACAACGACAGAATAATTCGTGAAGAGAAAGAAACTTGTCTCTTTTTGCAGACTTGAGAAGATTAAATTTAGATTTAATTAAAGAAATTTGTCAAAGTATTGATATAATCCATAAAGCATCATTTAGAGTCAAGGTACAAATGTCAACAGCGGTGACCCAAATTACGGAACAAAACAACGAAAGGAAATGGAACGAAGGAGGATAAATACGAATATATTCGATAAACAGACACCGATAGTAGACAAGGGATGGTCCTCTGAGAGAATCTTTGTGAGATTCTTTCACAAGCCCTCCCCGTAGAACCAGAATGTCACTAGATGTTACACAGAACTCCAACATGAATAAATTTCATTTACTAATAGATCTTAGAGAATGAGATAATTAATTTCTCAGGAAGAACTCTATGCACCTATCGGAAAAGATATAGAATAGTCCCATAATAACAGCTGCTACCATTTATTGGGAGCGAATCAAAACAATATAACTAAAATAAATAGAGTGAAGACTTAGTGCAGTACCAGTTAAACTATTCACGCAGAACAAATTGAGATTCAAATTTATAAATGGAAGAGGGGATGTTTCTGTTACCTGACAATTTTTTGAATATTTTAATAAATCACAGATTTACTGTACTCATGTATTAAGGGCTGGACTTCAATAATTATAAGTGTCCAGTTAAGTGTCCTTCAGCTTGTCTTAATTTTGGCTCATCTACGACATGACACAAAGGTGAGAATGATCTTAATTGTTTACTTCACTCCTTAACAAAGCCGTATTAACTTAGAAGGTTACTTAACATTAACCCTTTGAGGCTTGAAGAAGATACAGAAAAGAAAGTGAAGGGGAAATAGTGAGACACACAACATTACATAGGAAAATGGAAGAACGTCATTAGCCCTGAAGGTTCCCACGCAGTGTCCCCTCATCTTTCTTATAAAACAGGTTTCAGAAGGGGTATAGTTTTGGGAACGAATAAGGTAAAGAGATGGGAAGTGGACTTTGTTTATTATGTAGCAGAAGAACGGCGATGAGCAGGGTCTTTACTGCATCCGGCAGAATTCTTATGTTAACATAAGAAGAGCTGCATTATGGCGGAGTTTGATAAGTATTATGGCATACAGAACCGTTGCTAGACAACGACCGCGGAATAAGCAAATATACAGCAGCCGTTAATGAGTAACGGCTTCACAAACATACATGTTCCCACGGCAACAGTTGAACTACAAAAATGAGGAGCGGTATTTTCTACGCGGTCCATGCCGAGGCTTTATAACCGAGCACAAAGACGTAAAGTAAGTCAGCTGATGCTAACGCCAAACACATAAATCTTCCCCATTAATTATTGGTTAGACGTTTTATATAAGTAAGTAAGTTATTGCTTAGTTCTGAAGCTCCAGATCACTTGAGAAGTTACTGACCCATACACCTCTTAAAAATCTATGGCTATCGTATTATTCTTAGAATAAACAGCGATTATTTGCCTAAATGGCGTTAACCGGCTGCTCTGAGCAATGGAAACGCAGTGTTTTCTATTAGAGAGAAACTGGTATTTAAATATTACATACACGAACTTCACGATTCAAATGATTATTGTGTAAACAATTTTACCTGCAGATTTTATTTATGGGTCTTATAGGATTGTCAGAAGAAACAACGATTATTCCCTAAACACCATCAACCAATTATAAAAATTGAGACAATGCTTTTTGAGATGTAGGGACTGAATTTTTAGGTATTTTTCGTTGGAGTTTCAGCTTCACGAAATTAATCCGAAATGTTTTCTGAACCTTACCTTCTGCAAGAAGTTCGTTTCTACGTTATTTTAAATGCAGCAGATTAAAGTAAAGAAGGCTCGCCACTGGTCCCTATCCTGAACTACAAGAATCCAGCCTACATCTCCCAAAATATCTCTTTAAGAATCGTTATAATATTAACCATCCAACTAGCTAACTCCATGGAGAGGCGAGTCCTTCTTCAGAAGCCACCAGTTGTTTAGCCACTCACATTCCCACTAGTTTACGGAACCCAAAGGGTCATTACGGTATATAAAAGAGGCCGCCACTGGTCCTTCTCCTGAGCCAGATCAATCCAGCCCATACTTCCATTCCGTTCTCTAAGATAATTAATATTACCCTCCCATCTATGTATAGGTCTTCATATTGGACTCTTTCCATCAGATCTTCCTACCAAAACCATATATGTACTCCATCCATCTACGGTTAGATATCCCTAGTGGTATGTTCTATTCAGAGTTTTTAAAATAAAATTTATGCCTCGTATGCGTCCTTCACATTCCCCCATCTCAGCACCCTTGACGTGATCGCCCTGATTATGGAATAATAAATATGAATTAGACATCGAAAATTCACTGTCGTTAAGGGCGTAGTTAAACATTTTACAAGACCAGCAAGGTCACTCTGAGTAGGATACCGTGTACGTATGGTTCGCATAGCATCTTGAGTAGTAAACTTCATGTGCATATCCCGATAAAACAAAACACAAATAAGAACTGACCCCACCATATGTTGTTGGCCTTCAAATAGTTTACATGTGAATAATTGTATTGCCAGCTCCTTAAAGCAAAACACGAGTTTTAATATGAAAATAAAACATTAAGTAGACACCGGACTGAAACAAGCCTACAAGGAGAATATACTCTATTATTGAGAACCTCCCACGCATAACGTACTTATTATTCTCACGAATGTGTTTTTCTTTCGGGGAGCGTCAAAATATTTTGATAGCGTGAACTTGTATTAAATATATTTAAGATAGCGGAGAAATAACAACAGACTACCAGTTTAGTACGAGATGTCCCAAGCCAATACTTCCTGCTGCAAATGGCTTCGCACGCACTTCTAAATTAAAATTAAGATAACTCAAGGCCACGCCATAGCTGAAGCGGGTAGTCGCTGGCTTCCCAAGGCGGTGGCCCCGGTTCGAGCCCGGGACTGGACAAATGGGTTTTGTGGTGGACAAAGTGGCGCTGGGGCGGGTTTTCTCCGAGTACTTCGGTTTCCCTTGCCATTCTTCATTCCACCAAATTCTCCATCATCATAATCACCCAGGGCAGGTACAATAGGCCAATCAGTGGTTAACGTATCGAATGGACCCAACTGGACTCCACCCCCCATTATGAGAATTAAAAAAACAGCTAATTCAATATACATGTATATTTTTTTTTTGTTAAAGAGTTGCTTTTATTATTATACATTACAGAAGTATCTGAATCCTTGATGATTCGATAGCCCATTAATATAGTTATATGAGGGCTATACAGACACTTCGCACTAACAGTAGTACATCGATCTTCAAACATAAAGAGTAGCCCAACTACTAGTACAAGAAATTCGTGCACCATTCTATTTGGACCTGTAGCTTTCCCCCCAAAACAGTTCCCATAGCAATCTGTTCCCCCCAATCTTAATATATGTTTCCATCTTCTGCATGTCTCATCTTTCTTCTTATCCTCGCTCTTCCTCCTTGTGGTGAGAAGCGCTAAAATTTCAGCAATATTTCGGTCACATTATCTCAACTCGCTGTTTTCTAGGTTACTTCCTCATTGATGATCCATTATTACGACAGGACATCAAATGGGATTGCATTCCCTTAACACGACGAAGAAGAGCTCTGGAACAAAACCCAGACTCACATCCAAGTACAGCATACTTAGGGTATTAAGAGTGAAAAGCGCCCGGAACATGAAATTAGTCATTAATCCCAGCCCAACGCGAAGTATAGAAGTTAGTATAGTACGAAGTTTCCTGTTCAAATCTCAACCCTGAAGCCAGTTGCATACTTGAGGTTTCTCACAGTTGTCAGTCTCTGGGATAATACTTAAAAATAGGCCACAACTGGTCTTTCGTATTTATCATTCATAAACCACTCTCTCATTACACACTATACAATATATGCAGATAAGAAAGTGCCCTAAAAAACAAAACAATATCTTACCTTCATACGCAGTGGGAAAAATATTCGTGACTGGAGTTCCTTTACTCTTCATGCAAGGCTAATCTGCCACCCATTTTCCTGATACAGAAAGTGATTTCACAGCAGGTTATATGAAATTAGATTATAATATTATAACATTTCAGAAGAACTAGAAATTGAATTAATGGCAGATTGTGTCCACTCAGCTTCGTGAGAATCATTGAGGAGCTATTTCAATGAAATAGCGGCTCCGGTCTAGAAAACCGAAATTAAAGGCCGTGAGGATCTGGTGCGCTACCACGTGACACTCTATATCCGCAAAAGTTGACAATAACTTCATCGAAAAGGGGGTGTCGCTCGGTAGGTCTAGGTCGCTTGCGGCCTACAGGCTACGGAATTTTCTTCATGTTAAACATTTAATGCAATTACCCAGGCTAAGTCAGCTGCCTCCATTCCGGCTGAACTCAGAGCAGTAACACGGTAATCTTGCATGGGTACTTCTTCGGTGTCCCATAAAATGACTGCAAGCACCTCAGAGTCGTGAGGAAATGCAGTCGGGAGACACGTTAATAAAGATAGCGATAGCTTACCACAAAATCTACAGAAGTTACCAATAAAACTGGGGAATACATGTAGACAGAATGAACGCCAACAGGTTCACAAAAGCAATCTTACTATAACGACCTAATGGATGACGATAAATAGAACGTCCACTGAAGATGTGGAAAGAAAACTCAAGAGAGTAACGGGCCTAAAGGAATGAATAAGAAAAATATGAAGAGGAGATGATATCGTTTAAAATTACAACGCCTGTTTAATTAGAAACGATAATAGGGTATATTTCCTAACAGGAACATGTAGGTCTATCCTCTTGCATGGTAAGTCCATGATAGAAAAAACATATGTGGGGATGCAGGTAAAAACCGCGTATTTCTAATCTCAGTTCTAGATGGAGGTGAGTAGTATATTTGATAAACTACATAAAATTTAACGTGTTAACTAGTCCAAGAAACAGCTGCTTTATTTCTTAAACTTTCAGAAGACTTTAGTGTCTCTGGTTCAACTTTCAGGCACTAAGATCTCTAATTTCTTCCAATTCAATCCATTTAGACGTTTGGATGAGGAATAGATCCATCGCAATACCGAAATTGAAACACTGATTATTCTAATTATCCGATGAGGAAACAAATAGACACACAGAGCACTGCACGTCATATCGACTAGCTCAGATGTCCGTTTCATCAGAAACAAAAGAATACTTTAAATAAAGGGGACACATAGGTAAAACAGAGCGCAGGTAGTGGCTTCCAGCAGTTCGGCTTGATCGAGTTAGGATAAACCAACAAAAATCACGGAACAATTGTTACTATGGTTTCGACAAGCACGTGCAAGTACTTGCTTCAATGGAACTTCTTCACGATAGTCAGCACTCAGCCTCATTTCGCCCCCTTTAAAGAGTTTAGTTGCCCAAGCACACGATAACAGGGGAGACTCACTGGTTTCTGTATTGAAATTGCACGCTCACTATAGAAAGCGATTTCAGCACACAGCCGGACTTGATTTCGCAAGATCCTTCGATCGAATGGATTCTGCTACGAGAGTTTCTCAATCTTTAAAAGCTCGTACCAAATTCACTTGAGTTATTATTGACATAGCCTAAATCCGTCTGTTCTGTAAGTGCACCTCCATGAATCTTAAGGCGTATTTTGAAAAAGTAACATTTCTACACTAATTTATTCCTAACCAGGCCTAACGAAGGGGTAAACCTAGATATGTAAGGTAAGGTAAAGTTTCCCCTGTGCTTAACTAAGTAAGCACTACGCCATGAAGGCGTATGGGGGAGTGGATGTATAGATCCACGTTTTCTTGACCCCGGCACTAGTTGGTGGTGAGTGCTCAGCTTCACGCCCGGGTCGCTTTACCCCCGGGAAAGAGCCCACCGGTACCCATTATATAGGAGGTTGAGTGGATCCCAGAGCCGTTCTGGACAACATGGAGAAGAGAAAATTCTTGAAGCTACCGAGACTCGAACTCCGACCTCCCGGTCGTCCAGCCCATAGCCAGTCGCTATCCCGACTGCGCTATCCCGACTTTAATACGACTATATTGCGAGTTCACATATCGAATCAGATATCTTCGAGTTTATCTCCCCCCCCCCTTTTTTTTCTTTTTTCTTTTTTGCATTTCTAGTATGGAAATGTGTAGTACAAGGCGTCTTTGTTTCTAACTCTCCAGTGTCCTCTTCTCCACCAACAACTTCTGAGCTAATTATCGAGGTGTAACAAAATTTGTTATTATGCTATTCAAGGGAAAAGTCAAGCCGTGCTACATTCAGAAAAGAACTTCAATCACTTGTAGCTTCCTATAAAATGCATTCCGACTTGTCTCCCTCTTGAACGAAGGTAGCCAAAGTGTGAAACTGTACACACATTTCAGTCTGTTTCGATGTTGTTCATGGACGAAATATTAAGTCTCTGGCTTGACATGCAGTAATGCTATAAGTAAAATGTTCAGGAAATGGTGTACTTTTTCCCAGTCTTCAGACAAATGTTTTACCTTAACCAGTGTTCAGGCAAATGTTGTACATTCATTGAAGAAAAATGGTGCATTTTTATCAGTGTTAAGGAAAATTCTATACACGTATCAGTGTTCAGGTCAATGGTTTACCCCAAGCAATGCTCAGGCAAACGATAAACATTCATCATTACTTAGGTAAAAGGTGTACTTTCTCCATTGTTCAGGCAAATGATATACATTTATTAGTGTTCAGGTCAATGGTTTACAATGTAAACTTTACATTAATTAGTGTCCAGGCAAATAGCGTATTTACATTGTTATTGATTTAGTTTATTTCTCGTAGATGATTACTTCCTAGCCAACCACCGCTCGGCAGTAAAAGATGAATGACCCTAAGAACCTATCATACAAATTAATTCCTGTATAAATTTTATTCCCATATCGGATCAGCAATTCCTCTATGATTAGCAAAGAGAATAATAATTTGAACACTTATCGTATACAAAAACATGTGTACAAACGCGAGTTCTAGACCTACATTAAGGTTCCTTTACGCCTGCGTGCATGTCAACGAGGCAGTAATAACGGGTTTCCCCTGACCAGTGGCGGGGCTGCCCCAAGGCGTGTTCATGTGTCTCTCCCATTATCCTATTGTAACAGCAGCCATGTGAAAGTGCTACGATCTTACTCTTCGTGGGAAATAGACATAACAGGTGCATAGTAGCCTTATCGCTACAGCACTGGTCTCTTCTCTATCTGATAGCCTTTTGGCCCCTAATTTGTTCCCAACCTTTTAGGTTGGGAACAAATACTTAAGCCTAATGATTCATGAAAATTGTATTTACTCTAACACAGTGAGGATTAAATCGATCAGCGAAAATCAGGCTTTGCTATCTGTTGGGTCCGATCATTTGTACATTATTTTAATATTATTATTATTAGTTTTGTTAATCTCTCCACCGCTTAAAATATACAGAACTATAACTTCATCTGATTTCAGGAGGCTTTTTGGTTAACTGTTAATGTTAATTCAGTTCTTGAGTGGTTACACGGTGGTACACTGTTACCTAAGTTTCAGAGGGGCATGCTGTCTCTGTTTTCAGGTCGAAATGTGCAAGGACTGTATTTGGGCCTAAGAAGCAGGAAGTGAAAGAGTAATAGAGAAAATTACAAAATGAGCTTCATCATTTGTATTCTTCGTCCAATATTAGTAGGTATGCTGAGCCCGGCTGAAGTGTAATTCACACGAGGCAGATGAGAAATGCATACAAAATTTCAAACGGAAAACCTCACTATGGAAAATTAACATATACAGAGGACGTTAATATCAAATTTATTCTTGGAGAAATAGATAGTGACGGTGTTGACTGAATTCAACTGGCTCATGATAGGGTTCAAAGGTTGAGTTTTATGAGCATGATGAACAACCTTCGAGTCCCGCACAGTAGAGTGTTTCTTGACTGGGTGAGCAAGAATAACTTTTCAGAAAAAAAACATTAGAGCACGGTGTTAGTCCCACTTCACACAATACTGGTTTAAGAAGCAATGAATACTTCCCAGTTCACAGTTTTCAGACATACCCAGCAGGTATTCTCTTTGTGAAGGTATAATGGCATATCCGTCCGTTTTCCCGCTTTCATGAAATCAGTGGATTTATTATACTATTGTCACGTGTCGGAGTTAAACTTGGGCCATTTCTCTCCGGTTCAATCTTATGCATCTTAACTTACATCCATTTTAATATTATTCTTCGACCTATCTTCTTGTGGAGGTTTCCAATCTAAGCTTATTACATTTTCCCATTGCCTGCATGCGTGTAACATGTCCGACCAATCTTATATCCTTTTATTTGCTCACTATAACATCAGATGAAAAGTACAGGACACTAAGTTCCTCGCTATGTAATTTTCTCAAGTAGGTAGCTCTTCATTTTTACCATCTCCTTGACCACTTTGTTCTGAAACACGTTCAACGTATGCTCTAACTTCAGAGTAACAGATCAAGTTTCACGTCCTCAAAAGACAAAAATTTTATACAATATATAAATTTAATATTAGTATAATCTTTAGGTATTCATGCTGAACGCAGGAAAGAGTCCAGTAGTAAACATTCCCAAAACAATCTGTTCTTAATTTTGTTATGAATACCAATTTGATTTGTTATTCATGCTTATGTAAAACAAATTATAGTAAAAATAAATCTTTGTAATTTATTACACTTTTCAAGTATCACTTCTTCTATCTGCCTTGTTTATTTCTTGTCTCTAGGGTAGGTGAGTGCTATTATGGTATAAAGATCAATTTTAAAATGTTTCAATATTTTCTCATGCCACTGGTCTGGAGGAGGGTTCACACACAGGAAATGTGTGCGGACGGTTTATTGCATATTTTCTCGTATATGGGATGTATAATTGCCTATCCATCATTATCGCCATAAATACTTGATACATATATTTTGAATTATGTTAAAGGATGTGACAAAATGACAATAAACTCCTGAATGTGATGTCCTTATGGCAGGAAATCTGTTCTGTATTGTCAGGAATTTTAGGAAAATAACAATATCGAGTATACAGATATAAATTTCTGTGTCTAAACACACAACGCGGCAGGAGAAGACACTCAGCACCACGAAAAACATAAATGTATAATGGGGCGACGCATCCTACATATGAAGAAAGAGCGCAAGCACAGCATTATCCACAGAACAGTGTTTATGACCTGATGATGACCAGTGACTATCGAAACATGTAGTGGACAATGTGGTTTGTAAAGAAGTTTAAAAAAAGCATTATGTAAAGGTAGTAACTTTTAAACAAATTAAAAAAAAGGTTACATGTAAGACGGAACATTAACAGACATTTGTTAATTAATATTCTTGTATCTTCCACAGTGGATAATATTCACAAATTCGGAAAGCTCTACGTCCCAAGATTCGATTGATGAATATATCGTAAGCTCTTGGAAAAAGTTTCGACTAAAACCCACTGCTCTGAACTGATGAACAGAATTTTCACACGATATAGCATGATATGTTATCCCTTGAGGTGATAAAACAAATCAGGTGTAAGGAAACTAATTTATTATCTTAAAAAGACAGAATTAAATCATTAAAACACCTCACTCACATAACCCAAGGGGTCCTTGTTCAAGCAGTCATGTACAACATGATTCAAAAGGCGAAAAAATAAACGTCAGAGAGATGAGGAAAATTCAACATGCATCACAGGTAAATATAGAGTAGCTGTGATACCTCACTGAAAGAAAGAGAGAAGCTACATCACAAAAAAAATCTATAACTCTACTTTAGTATACAAAATAAAAAAACAAAGACGAACGAATAGCAATCTCGTTTATTTTTCGTCCCTACAAAAGCCGTAATATCAGTGCCGCCGCCAGGCGGATAATGCCATTACTAATTAATTATTCTGCCGCTCATTACGATAATCACGACGCTTTTGTTACGGAATTACAGGCATATTTCATGTTTGCTTTATGACCTGCGAGTGCTCAATAGTTCTCCTTAAAATATAAAGCGGTCGGCTGCTATTAATATCAAGTGTTCCGGCTAAGGTGTTGCCAGGAGCAACCGCAAGTGTGTACAAACCGTACCACGGCCATTACAATTAAGATGCATTTATGTGACGCTCACAGAGCGTTACTTTCCGACATTACCAAACGCTTATTGCGAAAAATTAACAGGGTGTAAAGAACATAACTGGATTCAAACGGCTCAAAAGGAGGGTTTTTTTTAACTTGGTGATGAACATTCAGATTTCATAAAAAGGGAGATATTTCTTGAACGGCTGAGTGCACGCCTGGAAGGGCTGAGAAATGTACGCAAAATGTTTATGACCTCAGATCTGATTTCTTACAAGATATTTTTTAAATTAAACCTAATTCGGTTATCCCGGTCTTAAGACTTCACAGCTCTACATTGTATCAACATGGGAAAAAATGTAGTACTTATCACGTTTTCCTTGTTAGGAACAGGGAAAAATAATTATGACATTTTGCTCTATGACGGAAAATGAATTACATATAAAAGTAGTTATATTTTATAATTCAAATTCCAAAACTTCAAAAATTATTACAGTAAGCACACATGTACATTCAGATATAAGCGAACAAGGAACTCTAAGAACAATATGTAATTTCATGGCTTGTACTGTTTTATGAAAGACCATTAAAAGTGATTTGTACTTTTAGCTCATAGCAAATCAGACATTCACGTAAGTACATTCTGTTCTTATATAATTTGCTTCAATCGATGTTCATATTGATTATGGTGCTGATTATCATCATAATCAATTATCTTGATTATAAGAAAGGGTCATTAATGCGAATTACGGCTGGAAATAACCCAACAAATGCATCACAGCTGAACTGGTGTTTCTGCTTTCCCACGGTTAACTCAATAGGTTCAATAAGCCGCCTTCGTAACGAAGTTCATATTTCCATTTTCAGCTCTGCACCTAGAGTTTATGTCGGCTCTGAGTGAAATCATATACGAGCAACTCCATGTGGTCTATAATTGTAAGGAGACCAGATGAACTGTAAGGGCGAAAAGGAAAACAATGAGAAGCTGTTGTAACCCATACGTCTTTTCAGGCAACAATTCATCTCTTTGATAAAGTACATGGCCTGACAGGCATTTCAACGAAAGTACATCGATAGAAATATAAGGTTTGTTTTCTTGTTTTATTTGTAACTTGCGCCTCCCGTTACGATCTTTGATAATTCCGGTCTCAGTCCGGCTAGCAAAAGTGATAGCAGAAATTCTGGATTTAAATTTTGTTTCAGTGCCCAATTTTGACCCATCTGGGTACAGAAATTCAAAGTTTGCGCATAACTTTACAGAGTATAGAATTTACACTTTGACTATATTGTAATATTTTAAGACTGTAAATTTAAATTTTGCCCCAAAATACAGAGAAAACGGGGTTCCATTTAACCCTTTTGGGGAGAAGAAATTCACATTTTTGTATAGAATATGCAGAGAACGGATTTTAGCTCCTTTTCCATTCTTGACAGAGGAAATTAACATTTCACACCTAAATGCGTGTACATACAGAAAGGGGATTCGATCTCGTTCCTCCCCCTCAGAAATACGACAGTGACGGACGGTAGAACGGACCGGCATCTTAAAGTGGAAAACAAAAACAACTGGAGCGTGGTAGAGCTCATGATCAAAAATGTCTAACGCTGACATAAATGTTGAAGGAAATTGTAGACATACTTAAATATACGTGTTGCATCGCACCTGAAACCTTTCACGTAGACGACCATTAACTTACCCCTCTACAAATGCAGATAAGATGGAATAATTTCACCGAAATCATTAGGAATAATTTGTCGCAACGAATATGAAACAGCTAGGCCGGAAATAAGAGTCTATTTTCATTACATCATAAATAATATATTTTAGTAAGGGTTTCAACTTATATATCTTCAATTATCTCGGAAAATAAAAAAGCTGACCTCCTTTAGTTATTGAATCAGAAGTTAAGTCCCATTTAAACAATTATTCTTCTTGTATGAGTGCCGTGGTTGTTCATATTCGTGTTATAAACACATACACACTCACGGCATGCATACAAAAACATCATACACGAGACTAATATTAATTTATAATATGTAGTTGCATATTTATTGGTTCTGGGCTAAAATAATTGTCATCAGGTCGGTCATCTGTCGGACGCTTGTGTCAGCATGTGGTATAACTTGCAGATATTCTGTTAAGATATATTTTAAATTAAATGTATCTTTTGAAATACTTCGCCACTTTTTACAATCACGCACACATATACAGTATGTATGAATATATACATAATTTTATACAGAACTGTAAGGTTTCTTATTTTGGACTCTATCCATCGTCTGGTATATAGAAGACAAGAAACCACAACGTTTCGGAGACTGGATCTGTCTCCGTCCTGAATCACCTGTGATTGAGACTAGCTCTTTCTAACGGGCCCAACTTAATAGGTCTATCTTGCCCCATCCACCTGAGGACGGAGATAGATCCAGTCTCCGAAACGTTGTGGGGGTTTGTCTTATATATACCAGACGATGGATAGAGTCCAAAATAAGATACCTTACAGTTCACTACAGCATACACCATCGTCAGAATCCTTCCAAGTCTACATAATTTTATACTTGTTTCTGGTCTTATGAAAAATCAAGCAGCCCTTTTTAACAGCCTACAACACAAACTCGAAACTGTAACTCAACAAATCCCATGCCAGATCGCTATGGCAAATAACGTTAAGAGCACGCATACATCCTGAGTTCTAAATTTTGTCAAAAGTGTATCCAAGCGCAGACTTAAGAGACATTTGGGTTATTATCCGTACTGGTCCCTGTTGTTTAGAAGGGTCCGGGCCAGATATGTGAAGACATGTTGAAAATAATTTAACATAAAATTCCAGACCTGTGTCTGGATTGGCAGTCGATTTATTGGATAACTACCAGTCGTAACTACAGAGAATTATAACACTCCAAATTATTACTGGAACAATAATAAACAAAGTGAAGTCTTCAACACGTCAATTCTAATCTTCGTTTGTAGCCTCAGGGACTCTGCTATTGGATTCCGTCTGTAAGTCCGTTATCTTCGCTACTCTTGTAATCTTCTCTTGAACCGTGTAGAAGTCACAACCGCACTGCACTCCGCACTAGTCTCTCAATACAACTGCTGAACTACTGGTGTTATTCTGTAAACCTCGTTATACGGTCTCCGCATGGACCACACAGAAAACATGGCCTCTACTGTTGACGAAACTTATTACTGCTCGTTGCCTAAGAGCAGACGTCTGATTAAATTGTAACGCACCCAGCTGAAGTTTGTTTACAGGTCTGTTGCCTGGCAATTGGAAGCCCTTTTTCTACTGTTGGCGAAGATTTCTTTTCTTTGTGGGAACATGTTTACCTAGCCGTTCCCTAGCAACGGATATACATGTTACATTATGTATTAAATTAGATATTCATTACAAATGTCACACCTTTTTACTGAAGAGTACAGGACATCATGTGACATTGTATGACGAATGATCTGAAATATTTAGGAAGACAGGTTTAAAAAGAACGTCGTGTGCAGTTAACATCCGTGTCATCACATTCACTAATGGAGTAATTCCCGAGGCTTAGTTTCTTAGTTAGTCGAATACTGTGTTAAACACATAAATCGTTTGCAAACTACACGTGTGCATAAACATTAGATTAAAGTCGTCTTTCGCTATAGCAGTCTCAAGAATAAACCAATAAAAATAGACCTACTTTCGTTACATAATTTCGCAATGTAAGACAAAATTAGTTTCGTTCCATTAACGGGACCACAGAGCACATACGGTACGATGTTACACAACGGTGCATTCGGAAGTAGGTTAGCTTGCACCTCATGACATGCCTCGCCAACTAAAACCGGCAAAAGTGACATGACAGTAACGATGCACTCCTTCTTGCTCTTAAACGTACATGAACAATACAGCTGGCTTGTAGCATATTCATCGTGGCTTATATTCACTATTACATAAGAAAAGGAAAGAATCAGTAACAAAAGGAAATAAAGAATCCTTCATAAAGAAAACGCAACCGTGAGAATGAAAGAAAGGAGAAAGGTAAAGAATAAAGAAAGAACTGAAGAAAGTGAGGGAGAAAGATAAAGGCAAAATTAATCTTGTACTTAATCATATTGTGGCGTACAGACCCGTTGCTTGGCAGAGTCTTCGAGACGGAGGTGTACAGCCGTTGCTATGCAATAGACGGATAAAAAACACCCGTTTATAAGCAACAGCCGATTGGTACTTCGCGCGGAAACGATATCCAGTCCATCACTAGGCAAACGCCATGACAAAAATAAAACAATTTTTTGAAGGTGATGTTTTCTGTTGAGTCCGCCCCTGGGATATATAACGAGGACACCAGCCAAGCTGCAGCCATTTGGTGTGAGCGCTGGAATATCAAAATTAATGATAAGACTCAGGAGATCTATTTCTGTCGCAGTCGTCGTCCGCCTGTATCTCATCTTACACGGAATGAAAGAAATATTCCATTTATAAACAGTGTAAAATATCTCAGCAAAATCTTCGATAGGAGGGTTACATGGAGATCGAAGCCAAAGCCTTAGGAACATTTATTAGATTGTATTAATTACTCAAAAGTGAGCGATTAAGCGTTAACATAAAATTGACCCTCCACAAAGCCCTTATTAGATCTGTAATGACATAAGCTAGTCCCACCTGAGAATTCGCGGCAGGTACCCGTCTAGCGAAATTGCAGCGCCTACAAAGCAAGGTTCTCCGCACCATTGGCAATTATCAAAGGCGCAGCCCGGTTCAAGATTTACACATGGCTTCCAAAATTCCGTGCGTTTATGATTATATAACAAAACTATGCAGGAAACAAGCAGAAGGTATACAAAACCATGATAACGAAAATGTTCGAATTTTGGAAAAGGCGAAGCCCGACATAGAAAGTATAAGAGTCTTAAACTTGGTGGCGGTCAAGCATACGACCGTTCAAGTGACTAGACTGCCATTGTAGCGGAAGCTACTGGAAATAGGGCATAATCTGTTGTACTGAGCCTGGACTAACAGAGGCCAGGCATATACGTTTAAGTATATTTATTAGCATGTTTAACGTGTAAAATTTAAATATCCTTTAATTATTGCAAATAACTTACTACTGCAGACAATGACTCTGACAAAAGACAGACCCGTCCTCTCGTCAGAGAGGGTGCCCCACAATAACAAGACCGTAACTATCAAACAGTAATAAATATCTGGTCATGAGCGCCAGATGGGTCTCGACGCCAAGACTGGCTGGATGACTGACCGTCAGTCGCAATGTGACTTTGACTCTCACTTGCTGCAGTTAGTTGCCGGCAGTTCAGTTGAGTGAAGTGACGTGAAGTAGCTGGTTAGTGAATGAGAGGGTTCAGTTGTCAGTTGAAAGCCTGTGAAGACAAGATTAGGAGGGTGGTGTGAAATAGCCTCCAGCCTAGGACCCAGTTAGCTGAGTTGTCAGTTGAGAGGCACTTCTGAACGGGCGGCTGTGACAAGATGTCCTGAGTGCGGGAAGTTGTAGGATCTCCCTCGGTAGAAGCAGTTGCCAGGAAACGGTTAGTGGAGACTGTAATAGATTCAAGAAACTAGTCTGTGTGTGTCAGTGATCTGTAAAATGTAGTTTTGAGCGATGTACGTGTATACATGTGGTCAATAAATCCAATTTACCAATTTATACCCCGTCTATAGTCACACCCTTAAATCGTAGCAATATAATTAAGCACTGTATAATGAAGACATATTGGGGAATGGAAGTATAGCTCCGGCATGCTCATCCTCGACACTAGATGGCGATAAGTGGTCACTTTTGAGCCCTGGGCTTCTGATCCCAGAGGATAGATCCATCGGTAGCCTTTGGATAGGAAGATTGGTGGACAGCAGAGCCGGTGCCGGCGGAAGGAAGTAGAGAAAGCTCTTGCCTCTACCGGGATTCTAAGCCCGGTAGGCCATCTCGTAGCCAAATCGCCATATCGGTCCCCGGGGGTAAGGAAATACAAAAACAAACTCCGTGGTTGTACTCCGCAAACGAACTACACCGACCAAGCGATCGCCGCTTGTCGGCGAAGTTAGTGCCAACTTTAGCGGATAGAGGGTTTCGCGTGGTCAGCGCAACGAATCCTAAGGCCGTTAATTTCGGTTTTCTAGACCGGAGCCGCTATTTCCTTGAAATAGCTCCTCAATTATCCTCACGGGGCTTAGTGGATCCCGTTCAGGACGCACTACATCTCAGAAAATCTGGTAGCGCCGGGAATCGAACCCGGACCTCTCGTCCTGTAGCCAGGAACTTGTGATCGCTGGACCACATAGGAGTTCGGGGAAAGGAAATAAATGAGTTAATTTTTCGAGTCATTTCTGCCACACAAAATTGCCCACAGATCGTACGAAAAATATTTCGGTTAATTTTTGAACGTTGTTGCTCACATTATGAGTAAGCTGCTAGTAGTAAAGATAATCTGACAACTGAATTACGACAATTTGACATTTAAAAACAAAATAAACATAGGCCTATAATAATGTGCAGCATCAAATCAATTATCTTAGACCTTTGAATTGTGTTGTTTTTGTTCTCAATACAGGTTGGCGCAACACGCACCGAAAGCACATGTTTAGAAACGTCCATAATGATTAACGGTGATTTAGTACCATGCTCCACGTTGCGATGTTGTAGGCCTACGTGCTATGGAGCTAGGAAATCTGTATCAAACCTATTACTTTTTTTCTATTGCTAGTGGGGTGGGACTAAGTCCCTTGTACTGCGGCCACTTCTGGCCTATTGTGCCAGCCCCAAATGATAGGTGAGGGTGAATGTGGAGCAATTGGTGGAATGAAAATTGGCAGGGGAAACCGAAGTACTCGGAGAAAACCTGCCCCAGCGCCACTTGGCCACCACAAATCCCACTTGACCAGACACGGGATAGAACCCGGGCCGCCGCGGTGGGAAGCCAGCGACTAACCGCTTGAACTATGGCGCTGCCCGTATCAAACCTAACAAACGGAAGTACTATTTTCTACTATAAGTGAGCAAATTTAGCTAATGGGTTGAGCTCGAATTCTTCATTTATGTATCTCTTTTGAAACTAGGTCGATGGGTCGGTTATCAGAATGTTTCACAGTTACTTCGTGACCCTTCAGGAGGACGTCGCGACGCACGTCTATATGATACACGACCACTTTCTTCCAGATGTTTCCTTCTGAACATTCACATCTCTATTCAGTATTACACAGAATAACAGATTCATCTCGAAATTAGCTCGACAAGTCTTAAGTTCACTGTGAAAGGATACAGTTCATAGGATCTAGAACCCAAACCACTCCCTAACAAAAGCAACTTATTCAATTCTGACTCTGTTTCTATAAACCAGATCCAGGTCTTTGTGAGGTATAGAAAATGCAGACATTAAAATTAATTAAATCTATTGGTAATAGAATAAACTGAAAGTAATAAAAGCCATTCAACAGACTCGATGTTATTATCAGAGGGCCACGAACCGCGTGGCAACAGAATATAATGACGATGATACTGCATTTGACAAGAATGGGCAGATGCAGATTTGGCGGGGATATTAACAAGGCGCATTTAATTCAAGAGAGACGGCCGGCGGTTTTCTAATTATTTGCAATGCGTGATAGACTGAGCAAATGTTAGGCAATATCGGGAATATTATATACAACATTTTCAACAGCGAGTAATTCGTGTTTTGGCCGCTCCATAGCTCAAGCTGTTAGTCACTGGCTTCCCACCGCGGCGGCCCGGGTTTGATCCCGGGTCTGGTCAAGTGAGATTTGTAGTGGACAAAGTGGCGCTGGGACAGGTTTTCTCCGAGTACTTCGGTTTCCCCTGCCAATCTTCAATCCACCAATTGCTCCACAATCACCCTCACCTATCATCTGGGGCTGGTACAGTAGGCCAGAAGTGGCCGCAGTACAAGGGACTTAGTCCCACCCCACTAGCAATAAAGAAATCCTGTTTTGGTCTAATTCAGTGAACTCTGTGCTTATATATGACTTTGAGCTTTCACGATGACTAAATGTAGTAAGATCCTCTCGGATTAGGAGCCGCCTCAATTCGAAACAGAAGTCCGAAGTTTCGGAGACCTGCTCTGTTTCTGATGATGCAAATATAGCAGGTTTCCGGGATATCAGAGTTCTGTTCCCGATGAAGGTTGTAGCCAGAGATGATCTTGCCGTGTATGCTTTATGTAAGGACTACCCATGACTATGACCGCAAAGATTCAGTTGCAAAAATAGCTCTGGTAGTGATCTTCAGGGGGCTTGGCGTCAAGATGAACTGATTGGCTGTAAATCGCCAGTCGTAAAGTAACTCTGACTTTGACTATGGCTCAGTCTTTAAAGGACTAATCAAGTAATCTCCTGGTGCAACATTCTTTCAATAGTAACTCAGCCGGTCAAGAAATTTCCAGCTTCTTATCAATTTTAAAGTTTACTGCCGTAGCCACAGAAGTCCCTTACTCTGCACTACCCTAATCCAGTCCCATACAACCCTCATATTCACAACCTATGTTTCAAGAATACATTCTAATACCAATGTTCCAATTATACGTAGATCATTAACGCGATTTCTCCCATTCAGGTCCACCAACCAAATTGTTGTCGAATTTCTCATTTCCCTTATGCTTGCTGTACATTTTGTCCATTTCGTTCTTCACCTTTTTGTTTCCTTGGCACTACAGCCTCAGTAGGCCTAGGCCTACCTCCATGAACTTCTCCGTTCACTTCGGTTTTTCTAGATCTTATACATTCGGTAGGAATCCTTGGGCGTGATCAGCTCGTCGCAAGGCCTCTACCTGTACACAAACACAGAAAAACGCACACACACAAACTAAACATCCATGCCCTGAGTGGGATTCGAACCCACGATCCCGGTTTCCAAGCGAGCGAAGACAGTATATACCTTAGACTGCTGGGCTACCGTGACCGGCCGTTCTTCTTTTTAGTAACTAGAAAGGTAAAATTATCCATGAGCTTAACTAATTAAGCACAGACACATGAAAACGTATGGGGAGTGGAGTTACAGCTCATAACATCTGCAGTAAATGGAGGTGAATGGTTTGTTTCAGGCCCCGGCCTCCTTACTCCCGGGGAAAGAGACCCCTGTTTCAATTGTATAAGAGACTGGGTGGGCCTCGGAGCCGGTCTTGACGCTCTAGAGTAGGTAAAACATTACCTCTGACGGGAATCGAACCCCGGCCATTCATCGCTCAAGCCGTCCCTTTACTGACTAAGCTATCCCGATGCCCTTCTCTTTGGTAAACAATATTAGATGTAAGTAGAAATTATGAAGCGTATGACTAGAGAACATGATTCATTTACTCGTATTGCACTCTATTCCGTGAGATGTTCATTGTTACCTTGACAGGAAACTAAAACCAAAAGGCAGGCAGGAATTTTATGTATCTCTGATAATTCACATATAAATGATGGGAACTGTATTTGGGCACATATGTCCGAGGGTATTCCTTGAGGATGAGGGCGTTAGCACCATAATGACGGGAGATACTGTGTGAAGCCGGTGGAAGATCAAATGCTCTCGGGATGAGAAAGCAGACAGTTCTAATTGCATTTAATATTTACGTATTTCACTTTTTGCTAGGCAACGTCCTATGTGGATATAGTCCCTTCTTCAGGCTTGGTGTCAGACTGAATAGCTTTATTATAATTGTACAAAGAGACGAGGAGTCCAGTGGCAGGCAGGTTGAAAGTAAATACGGCCTTGGACCGTTCAAACACTGTGACCATGAGTTCGAATCCTGGTCGGAGATCGAATGTCTGCCAGTTGTTCTCTGTTGTGTTGTCCTGTCTGGGTAGAGACCTTGTGATGAACTGGCTTTCTGCCCAAAATCGTGTTAAATGTATAAACGATGCAATTGTTTCGGAACTGATCCCAATAATAACGGGCCAGTATATTTAATCATAAGGGGCAATTGCAAACACGGATCGAAAATTGAAAAGGGCGCTTTTCAGTAAAAAAAAAAAGGACCTGGTAGCGTGCGTAAAAATTAAACAAATTTGACTCTTCTGGGTTGCAACAACATGGAGTCTTGTAGTTGTATACATACATTTCGGCTTGAACTGTTGCCTCTATTTTACGGTTCGAAGTAAATAGGACCAGGAAATGGTTGGTCTATATAACCAGGCTGAAGTAAGACAATCACTGGTTTTCGACCCCAAAGACGGAAGTAGACCGTTCTTCCGAATATTGATACCCACTACAAGAATATACGGTGTTACAGCTCAAAAGACCACAATCTGAACCATGTCCCCTGAAACATTCAGAATATATTGTGCCATGTAGACCCGTTGCTAGGCAACGACCGCGAAAAAACGGCTCCGTCAACAAACACGAAAGCAACAATTCAACCGCAACAAGAGAATACTACAAAAATTGGAGACGGAGTTTTCTTTGCGGTCTGTGTCCAGATGTTAAAAGAAGGACAAATTAGGAGCTGGACTTAATGAAGAGCTGGTTGACGAGTGAGTCAGTCGGTTGGATAACGGCTGGGGTTCAGTTGTTGTCAGATGTTGCTGTTAGAAGCTGGAAGTTGAGACCGGGGACATTTCGGGAACCCAGAGGAAGGAAACGTCCGCCTTTGCAAGCCGCTACCAAGCAACGACAGGGAAGACGTGATTGTGGATACTAGTGTGTGTGTGTGTGTGTAATAGTGAACTATAAAATGCATTCACGCACTGTATCAAAGTGTGCAATAAATCCAGTCATCAATCCAAAACTCGTCTATGAGTATAATCACTCTAACATCGTGACAATATTATGTAAATAGTTCTAGTTTATGGGGCTCAGGTATATATCTTGTGGATACCTATTCCAGATATCTTTCTCTCATATAAACATTTTCCCAGACCAATCAGAAAATGTATTCAGATATCAAGCAATGAATTCAATCCAACTTACCCTATGTATTAGGCTCATAATATTAGTGTAAAATAAGATCAGAAGACAATGATCAATTTGCTGGACATTACCCAATGTTCAAATTTTTAGTTGAAATGACGTTTCGGAGACGGATGTCTATCTTCATCCTTAGGTAAAAGAGAACCTACTCTGTTGGTCCCAATTGGTAAAGCGAATTCGTGTCACCCTGTTCAGAAATATGGACTAGCAGGTAAAACACCTGCTCCATTTGACCCAGTCGGTTTATTAGTCTTTTTATGATTATTCTAAATTCTTGTCGGGATTTCCGTGGCCTAAATTTTTCAAACCGAAAAAATAAAATAAAACTGCTTAAGGAATATGAAAATGTACTCAAAAAGTTTTATTTGATAATGCAGTATTAATTCTGTAAGTAATAAAATATTTGAATTACACTTTCATCTTCCTTAATTAATTTTATTTTGTTGTTTCCAGTTTGAAAATTAGACCACGGGAACCACGACTATAATTTAGAATCACCCTGTATAAACTTCGTACCTCACATAAAGTTATTACATAATATATGAAACAAATTCATCTCAAAATTAAACCCACAGCTCTCAAGTTCATTGTGGATGGACACGCTTCATTACATCTACCTCCTTATCCAGAGAGAGGGAGTAGCTCTATCGATTGTGCCCAACAGAGGAAGTTTCTTACCTGAAGACGGAGGCAGAGCATGGACTCCGAAGAGCTGTTCCAAATAAAATTAGGACGCTCAATAATGCCCATAAAATTCATCACCCATTAAATACTATCGTCACAAATATTTAGACTAAATTAAACGAGCATTACGCAGGAATTGTGATATTTACAAATGAGAATTTGGATGCATAGTTGTTTGGATTCGTGGCGGGAACATTGTGGCTACAAGGGAAGCTCACATCAGAATTATACAGTCTACAAGGGCTTCCCGAAGAAGCAACAGATCTGTTGACAGACACAATTCAATTGTACCTACTTGTAGTAACTGTCCTCTGTAACTGAGCGCAACCTCCCTTATCATTAAAGAGACCGCACTCTTTTATCACCCCTGACGCAGGGTGTAATGAAAGCCGTGGATAATATACATTACGCAGATGAAATGAAACCTAATTGTCCAAGCTTCAAATGGCCGACAGCTATATGGAGCAAGCAAGCAGTAACTGACAGGGCGGACCAGCCCATGACGAGCTCAACGCACGCTGCTCTGGGGCCCGGCTAGTTTGTTTTGCTGTGAGGATAGCAGAAGTAATGCTCAGTCTTTTATCCTGTTAAGGTGGTGCTCCGAGATCCTCATTATTAAGTCGTATGGTTTCTTGTTTAAACGCAAAGATATCAATTTAAAAAAAAAATTGGTATTGAACGAAAATCTTGTGGTCTGAGGTTACTCAGTGTCTCAAAACAGTAGAAGAAACAGCAGGAAATTGCCGGCATACACAAGATGAAGTAATTGGAAATATTTTTTCCAAATAAATCTTATACGCTTTTGCATACACCAAGGTCACTGGTGTTCTTAAAACATATACAACTGTATTGTAGCACATATGAAATATAAGAATATTATCCACATCCTGGAGGGGCACGTGGTAGCGTAGATGGTTGAGGCGTTATGCTATAAGCCGGAAGGTCGCGGGTTCGATTACCGATGAGATCATTCCATTTTTCAATTGATCTAATCCTTCTAGTCGCACTATGACCATGGGGTGGACTAAGCCTCTTAATGAAGCCGCGCTATAGCTCAAGCGGTTAGTCGCTGGCTTCCCACCGCAACGGTCCGGGTTCGATCCCGGGTCTGGTCAAGTGGGATTTGTGGTGGACAAAGTGGGGCTGGGGCAGGTTTTCTCCGAGTACTTCGGTTTCCCCTGCCAATCTTCATTCCACCAATTGCTCCACAATCACCCTCACCTATCATCTGGGGCTGGTACAATAGGCCAGAAGTGGCCGCAGTACAAGGGACTTAGTCCCACCCCACTAGCAATAAAAAAAGGCCTCTTAATATAGAAGAGTATCATGAATCTTCCTGGGGGTAAAGGACGGCCTACGCGTAAGGGTGACAACCTCACCGCCATCTGTGAGCCCATTATCTACAAAATGTGGAAGCCTCGACGTCTCACAAGCCTATGGCCCTCCACGGCCCTGTTACATGGATACTTTCACATTTTACCTTCTTAACCACACTATGCAAACACACAACATAGTCATAAATTATTTTTCATCTGGCTTTCTGTAGAATAAAATTCTAAGTACGCTGCGTGAGATTTTGGTAACACCGTGAGCCAGTAGGGCGCTACACGAGGTGCTCGGAGGTAAATACTAATTTTGACTTTAGATGAATCTGCCAATAATAGTCTCTCTCATCATCTGTCGTCATAAAATGTTATTATTAAATGTTAAAAAAATACAACATTTACGTTTCAGAAGCACTTCTGATTAGCCTAAATATTGTAACGTGTTTGGAATCCAGAAGAGTTACTTCCAAGGAAACGCTAGAACAGGCCGTTGCCTACTTCCTAATATTACGACCGGATTATGAGAAAGAGAAACAGGCCCCATAATATTTAATTAAGCGGGTACCAGACCGAAAAATATTTCAAATTCAAAATGTCCGTCGATATTGATAAAACAGGGCCTATACTTATCATGTTTCGCACGACGAATCTTTCTCTTTTTTGAGAAGCGATGAAATAAAGTTAGATGTGATATTCATATAAATGAATTATTCCACCAAGCCGATAAAGAAGAAATTAAAATTTATCTGACAAATTAACGCGTAGATTTGTGTTCTCCCTCTCTGCCATTTGCTCCAACTTTGTAACATAGGGCATCCATGAAAGACTGTTTCACTTCAGGTTCTTAATATTAAGACAGTTGGTAGGACTCCTTGAATGGGGGATCAACCCATCGCTAGGCCTCTACCAACATAAACACAGAATAAATGCAGACAGACATACACGTTTTGAGTGGGATTCGAACCAACGACCAGAGTGTTCGAATGAGCGAAGACAGTTCATGCCTTAAACTGATCTGTCATTGTGATTGGCGTAAACTGACATTGCTAAGTGCTAATTAATTCTACACTCTTATGTGCAACAATTTATTAAAACTCATTAAAAAGTGGTCACTTTAGATGCAGCTGGAATGAAGACAAGGAACATAATACAGCAAGCAGGAATACACACATATGCATTAAGGGAACTATACAACAACGTAGAAAGGCAGTAAATTCCTCGTCCAAAACTGTCAACACCTGATGATGACTACTTTCGTCGAAACATGTAGTAGAAAACTTTTAAGTGACTAGATATTAATAAGTTTCAATAAACTGTTGCACATAAGGCTATAGAACCAATTAACGCTAAGTGAAAAATGCAACAGGATGCTACAATATAATATTATGACATTACTAAATTTCATAAAAATCCGTCGAGTAGAAGCAGCGATAAGATATGCCAACAGATAGACAATATACACTTATTCATACATTTTGTAAAAACATAGCGTAAGACGTTAAACTTTGAAATATCTTAGCATTCGAGAAGTCTGGAAAGACAAGTGGGCGCATGAAGAACCCATTTCGGATGCTATCAGTGTGCGAGCAAGTGCCCCATTGCTGTGAGTGAATGGATCTTCATTAGCCCCAGACCGCCACCTTACACGCCATAAAACAATGGTAAGTTAACAAGAATGGGCCACAATGAGCCGTGATTAATGAGGCCATGGAGTGCCACCCAGCCAGAACTTTGCATATTCGAGGAGGCGCAATTAATTTGCTTAATTGCATCCAGATTTCTAACACGCTCGGAATCAGTACACAACTCACATAGTGGAATTTGTTAGCAAAACATTGGTTCATGTTACTTAGCACCTAATTTCCTGTCATATCCTACTGATACGAAGTAAACATATTATACACGTAAAAATTCCTTTCCCATTTCATAGCAAAATACTCAAAGAACAGGACATCACAATTCTCACTGTGCCGTTATTTCCGTTTTACGTACTATTCCCAAATTTTGTTAAGGTGATTTGACTGAATATATTTCGCTTCTAATCACTTAATATTTTTTTTCATCCTTAATGTGTATCGCGTCACATTTCTAACAAGAAACCCCAACGCTGTTTCCATTTTTATCAGGTTTGGAGAAGAGTTAGTGTAACTCCGGGCCGCGCCATAGCTCAAACGGTTAATCGCTGGCTTCCCACTGCGGCGGCCCGGGTTTGATCCCGGGTCTACTCAAGTGGGATTTGTGATGGAAAAAGTGGAGCTGGGGCAGGTTTCCTAAGAGTACTTCGGTTTCCCCTGCCAATCTTCATTCCACCAATTGCTCCACAATCACCCTCACCTATCATCTGGGGCTGGTACAATAGGCCAGAAGTGGCCGCAGTACAAGGGACTTAGTCCCACCCCACTAGCAATAAAAAAATAATGGTGTAACTCGACTGTACCCCTGCGAGTCTTAGAAGACGATGAAAAGGAACCCCGGTGCCTGGGGGCATAATTGGGCCACACTGCCACTGGGAGATATAAATACAGAGACCTGATCATCCAGGTTGGGAGTTGGACGTAAGGCCGAAGATATTGCTCAGCAAAAATATATATTTTTTGCGAAACCCAAAGAAGTGAACACCGAAGGGTCTCATTCAAGACAAATCTGGCAGAATTTCCTAAGGAAGATTATGGCTCAAAGAGGGCTGTTTTGCCAATGATTATGATGGTGATGGTGATGATGATGATGATGATGGAGTTAATCTTTTTGTCTCTGCCTTACCTTCAATATCCATGTTATTTTGCATAGTCAATGAAAGGAAATTGTATTTTTCTTCAGGAAACAAAGTCTAAGTGCCCCAGGTTCTCGAAGCGATTAAAAAAAGATTAATCTATCCCTGTAAGAGATCTTGGAAATCCATAGGGTTGTGAAACGTCGAGGCTCTAACATGTTCTAGACAATCGACTCACCGGGGCTATAGTGCGGCTAGAATCTTGCTAAATATGAAAATTTTTCCCCCTTGGCACTACAGCCCCAGTGGTCCTAGGCCTACGTCCATGAACTTCTCCGAAATATGAAATGTTAATCCCTCTTAATACGGATGAAAGTAGAAAAATCCGGAAGCAGTGGTCACACAGCTGTTCCTTTTAAATTAATCGTAACCTATAGGTAAGTCCGTTCTTGTTGCATTTCTTGTGCTACTTTCTGGCAGTGTGGTTTTGAATCATTAACTTTTATGATAGGCTGCCCCATTACCAAACAAGGAACGATTTTATTAAGATAAAATTGAATCTGAAATAGTGGACAATCGGCGCCAGACTTTCTGATCTATGAAAATAGCGCCAATATAACCGGACTTTCCGGTTTAACGTAATTATTTGCTGCATTTGATACTTGTCCAGAGAAAAGCTTTGCTGTCTACACGAATATTCATCTTAAATTTGGTGTACAAATCCCACTACCGCCTACAATACACAAGAATAATTACATCTCAAAAATATTTTACATCTATAAGGAACATGTCTCAGCTTATATTTGCCTTCATATTTCGGTACATATGAGAAGCTTTGGATGTGAGACAGACATTCTTACGAGAATATATGTTGGCTAAAATTAAAAATTATAAACATCTAGTGCATGTTTCTATCGTCTTCTAATTACTGTGGACATCCTGTAGCTTCAAACCAGACCTTAGTTTCGCTGTTAAGAAGATCTCCTAGCTATTCTCCTTTAAGGCAAATGAGAGGACATACATTATGCAGTTCACGTTGTCAATGTTCCATCCATTTCCCATCAGTCCCATCCTCTTGTTATCTCACGCTACTAGGACGATAGGTGACTGTTGGAGAATACAAGGGAACATACAAAGCCACAGGTAGTTCCATAATTTGCATTATCATTGTAATTTGGATATAAGATAATATGTAAATCTGTGCTGATCACAGTGCCTACGCGGTCAAAGCAAGAGATACCTTTGCTTTCTCGAACACTGGAACCGCTCATCCGAATTCCCCTCGAGGCATGAATATACGAGTATGTTTGCGTTTTTAGCTTACTTTCCATATTTTCAAAAAAAAAAAAGTAGGTTTATGAGATCACCATGCTGTCTTTGTGTCTGTGTATCCACCTCACAAACTTTTGAATGCCTGAATCAGTACGTGTATATCATGGCACCTGAGTCAATCCCAAAGGCGTACTTCATAAAGCCCTCCCATCAGCCTGAGTGTCTGTATGTGTAACCCCCTAACGTAGCTAAGCAACGCCTCGGTAAAAACGTTATTGTGGCAATGAATACACATGCAACAGTAGATGGACTGATGGACTCGTAGTTTTCTCTGCTGTCCTTGTAGTATCAAAAGAAAGCAAGCGATTAGTTCTTCCCACAGTTCCTTGTTTCTGTGTTTGTATTGTCCGGTGTAGGCAGCGGCCTTCCAATGGGCTGATTCCCCATAGAGAGTCCTACCAGCTCCTTGTGGGATTCATAATATCAGATTAATTCTGAAAAGGGAACAGGCCGGACAGTCCATTCCGTCAAAGGAAGAAGAAGATATATCAATCAATTTTATAATCAGTCATTATTGTTCCTCTGTAATAATTTGTACGTGTATCAAATAACGGACTCTGCCTCAATCCACTACTGGAACCTCACACGGTTCTTGATATGTCTGTAAAATGGTAAAATGTAGACTTCAATTTGCCCACTTGTGACTAAGCAACGTGTCTTCTACGAAATTAAGGGCTCATAAACACCGGAACTAGAATGTGAGGCCCAGACGTCCAGAATCTTCCGGGAAGGAGGTCTCTGAGCAGTGGTATTGCAGGGTTCTTGTTCCCATCCTCCAGAAACGAAAAGCTGTTGTTCAAACCATGGTCTGGAGAACGGATAAAACAGCTGCAGTTTAGGGGGAGATTTAAGATTGTATGAAATTATTTGTTCAATGAACTTTCAATATTTTCATACTTAAGCCAGAAGAGACATGATGAGGAGCTTCGAAACCAGTACTCTTCTCCAAGTATAATTAGAATGATCACGTCAAGAAGAATGAGGTTGGCAGGACGTGTAGCACGAATGGGGGAGAAGAGGAATGCATATAGGATATTGGTGAAAAATCTAGGGAAATAGAGACCACTGAGAAGATCAAGGCGTAGGTGGGTGGACAATATTAAAATGGATCACGGAGAGATAGGATGGCATGGTATGGATTATTGATCTGGCTCAGGATAGGGACCAGTGGAGGGCTTTTGTGAAAACGGTAATGAACCTTCTGGTTCCATAAAATGCTGGGAAATTATTGAGTGTCTGCAGATTTGCCTTCTCCTCAAGAAAGGCTCAGCTCCATAAGTAGGTACACAAGTAAGCCAGAAGAGTATTCGCTGCCTATCTGCATTAACGTTTCAGTGGCGAATTCCTTTCTAGTGTAAAACTGTATGAACCACCCTATACAACAATGAACTCTACGTCGGTATTAATAATAATTACTGCTGGGGGCAAGATGTGTAGGAATTGAATCAAGTACATCCGAACAGAGCAGACGCAAGGAGATCTTTTTCTTGTGTGTGTGTTTCTTTTCCAATAATCAATCTTCAGTAAAAACGTGGGACAGGAAACAAGTGGCTTTGTACCTTGTACCTCAACAAGGAAGAAGTTACTGTGGGGACCGGTTATAAAATAACTGTAACCATTATACATAATGTGAAACAAATGCAAATTGAGGTACGTAGTTACAGATGATTCAGAAGATCCTTTGTTGACAGCGGCGTGTGAACTCAAGATGGCTACCCTGAGTTCTCCAATGGAATGACCCGCTCTTTACGTTTTGTTTGGTTTCAAATTCTGGCTCTTTACTTTGTGCATACGAAACTCCCAGATGTAATCTGTGTTCAGTCATTTACTTAATTTGGTCGGTATACAACATGGCGTGCTCTGTCAATTTGTCTTTCGTCTGTTTTTACTCTAACAAATTTTGAATGAAATGGCAGCTCTTCATGGAGCTGTACTATAGCTGTAGTATAGTATGGCGGAAGTCAACAGTCACATATACATATTACAAAGTGAACTTACATTATAAAACCAAGATTNCTCTTTCCCCAGGGGTAAAGCGGCAGGGGCGTGAAGCTGACCACTCGCCTCCAGCTAATGCCGAGGTCAAGAATACATGGATCTATACATCCACTCCTTTATGCGCCCTCATGGCATAGTGCTTAATTAGTTAAGCACAGGGACAGCTTTACCTTTACATTATTATTATTATTATCATCATCATCATCATTATCACTACTTAAATCTGTATCCCAAAGAAACGGGGGAGGGGGTGAACTGAATTAAGTTGGTTCAGGACAGAGACCAATGGTGGGCTCTTGTCAACGCTGTTACGAACCATCAAGTTCCATTCTGAACATCTGACCTAATGCGAATATTAATTTTAGGAATCATTCTGTCCCACGGAGTTAGTTATGTGCTTAGTTAGTTATTACTGTTATGATACTGTTACGCGACCCGAACTTGGGCGGAAGCGGACGTGGGTGCCCCCCCCCCCGACGGCTTCTTCTAAATTGTTCTCGGTCCGTCCAGCCCGCGTTTGCGACCAGATTTTTCCAGAATGACTACGAGTATACCTGACTAAGGCGCTGCTGAGTTTGCAAATTACGCAGTTCAGTTGTCTGATTGTGAGCTCAGAAGCGGCGTACGGAGTTCATAAGAGTGCGTAGGGTGGTGAGACGGTAAATTAGTTCGGTGCTGGCAGCGATAAGACAAAACATAAGGAGAGAAAAGTGAAGTACTTACACAGTGAAATAATAGTGGATTAGACAAGCCGACACCAAGATCTTATGTGGCTACTGACAATCACACGTTAACCGTTTCAAAACACAATAAATTTACAGTATTAAAAAAAATTTGAATAGAAATGGAACTGATAAGAGAATATTAAGATGGATCTTAGGGAGACAGTTTATGGGGAGGAACCTTAACTGGAACTGACTCAATATCGTATCCAGAGGAGGACTTTAAATAGCGGTGCTGAACTTGTGGGCTCTGCTGCAACTGTGTTTCTCCGATTACTATTTTTGTTTGACATATTTAAAATATTTTGTTGCAGTTCTTCATTAAGCATCGCTAAATAACATGTTCAAATAAATAAACAAGAAAGTAATTAAATAGGAGAACAATCCGTTTGTTGGTTTTCTTCTTGTCATTCATCAGTCTTCTCGAATTTCAGCCTTAAACGGATGACTGTAATTGCAAAATTTGCCGGTTGCGGTGCCGGGATCATGGGTTCGAATCCCTCACAGGGCATGGATCTTTGGTATGTATATGTGTTTATTCTGTGTTTGTGTTGTCCTGTATTTAGGCAGAGGCTTTGCGACTAGCTGATCAGTCGTCCAAGGAGTCCTACCGTCTGTAAAATAATCACGAAACCGAAAATCAGAGACCAGGGCCAGAGCGGGGCTGTAGGGCCAGTGGAAAAAAAAATTAAATTTAAAAAATAAATCTGACTCCTGCAATTCAGCAACCTAGCAACGCCACTGTCGTACAAAGTTGAAGCCCACCTAATTAATGCATTATGCATCATGCTGAATATATTATTATTATTATGGCAAGAAGTAGACTAAACATCAGATCTTATCATTTCTTTAAAAACTGCATGTGGCAATTACGCAAATAAGGCCCCTTGAGGGTATGTGTGCATCTGCATTTCGAAATGCGAACTCAAGATCCGCTACTTGACAAAGTTACTTCGACAAGTCAAACGAGCTTACTGTTTGTCGAAAACTGGTATAATATCATCTCGGTCCAGAAGACATGGACATTTTATGAAGTTTATATATCTCGTTAGTACCACAATGCACATTATTTTACGATGCAACTCAGAGAGCAAGAATTCTCTGAAACGGTGTTATTAACGCTACGCTGAACGTAACTAGCTGAAATGTATAGGTCTACTCATATTTCAGCATGTTAAGTCCATTTTAATTCGGTACAGATCTCCACACTGACCAGAAAGCCAAATCATATAATGATATGACCAAATTAACGGCTCCCATGAAGAGAAGCGAGCCGAAATAACCGGTGTACCTATAGAACAACTTTTCTGTCGTCAATTCCGCGCCGATTTTGCAGGACCGCCCAGGCACATGTCCAGTGGGTATCTCCAGCTCTTTCTGCGGGAATAAAGCGGCAGGAATATGAATCCGGGAGAGTTCAGTCAGTATAGCAACTGGGTACAATATCGAAGACTGAGAGGCAAGAGTTCGAGTTCTGGTGTGGGCAACACTTTTTTTGTAAGATTTGAGGCTTTCACGGCGGTGACTATGAAGAAAGNCTTTTTTTGTTCTTAACGTAGCCCAGACAGGTTCTACGACCTACCCAGTCTCCTGTCCAATGGGTAACAAGGGATTTCCCCCCGGGGGTAAAGCGGCCAGGGCGTTAAGCTGATCATTTTCCTCCAACTAGTGCCGAAGTCAAGAGCACAAAAATCTATACATCCACTCTTATATACGTCTTCATGGTGTAGTGCTTAATTAGTTTAGCACAAATTATAAAACACTCTGTCCAATGTGACATGTAAGTTTTTTACTACATAAAAACTTAACACCCTTACATGTTTCGGTCTCTGTGGACCATCTTCAGAGGGTAAACATCACTACAAATAGGAAACCACTATCACATAATTTGTTTACACGCAAAGTACGTACACTTATGTTACAGCACACAGTACACAGAATAGAACATTTCACAAACACAGCAGTTTCTTGGGTATGTAAGTTTTTAAAAAATTGTATAAAATTCCTTGATGCTAATTAAAAGTTTTTTAGATTGTCAATAGTTTAGCACAGGGACAAACTTAACTCATCTTACAACTCAGCTACATCTAAAATCGACATTAAGAATATGTGGGACCCTACTTTAACTCTACTTATGTATCTTTTTGATGTCGCATACATAGGCACAGAAGCCACTTTACCACGAACATAATCTAGTCTTGTACGATACAATGCTACATAGCATGTCTGATATATAAAAAACAAAAAACAAACTCCATGGCCTGTAGTCCTCAAGCGACCTATACCGACCGAGCGACCGCCGCTTGTCGGCGAAGTTAGTGCCAACTTTTGCTGATAGTGGGTGTCGCGTGGTCAGCTCAACGGATCCCACGGCCGTTAATTTCGGTTTTCTAGACCGGAGCTGCTATTTTTCTATTTAAGTAGCTCCTCAATTATCCTCACGAGGCTGAGCGGACCCCGTTCCAGACCCACTACTTCTCAGAAAATCTGGTAGAGCCGGAAATCGAACCCGGGACCCCTGGATCTGTAGCCAGAAACTCTGACCACTAGACCACAGAGGCGGTTTATGTATGCCTGATATATATGGGGATAAAACACGACGGAGTTCTGGTTACAAGATAGCGTTCACTGATGTTGATTCTGCTCCTGCATGTTCGCACTGTGTAGGTACAGGCAACGTTATAGATGTCTCGAAGACAAATGTTGCTTCCATCATCAGGATCAAAGTGATAGGATGAGTATGAATTTACTCACTTCAGCTAGCCAACTTGAGTGTTCACACAGTCATTCGCACCACTACATTCGACCCTGAAGAAGGAGGCAACGTGTTCCCACAAGACGTCAGTAACGCTGCCAGAATCAACGAGGTGCAAGAATCCAATGTCGGAACAAACATCAACACTGAAATCAGTAAATAGAGGATTTACCCACAGGACTGTACAGTCTAAGACGAAATTTTCACCTGTCAATACTCGGCAGTGTCGACATGCGCAGTGGTGAATTGACGTGGATGACTTCTTTATGTAATTATTCTACAGGTCAAATCTCTCGAATCCTGCATTCCATGGTCCGGCAAGAATATTTCAATTATATTTATAAGACTGTTATTTGGAAAGTAACCGCGGTTTATTTTTGGCAACTACGAATTTAGAAATGCATGCGAGGTAGCGTCACATGAATCATTGCTTGTAAAACATTACATAACTGGTCACATAAGATTCGTTCTTGCCTTTACAGAATGAGATATGATGTGTCCTGCGACCGATATTCCCGCCAACTGCGAAATTCGCGCTGTTATCCGCTTTCTGCGCGCCAAAAGCATGAGTGCTGAGGAAATCCATCGTGACTTATGAGCGGTGGTTTACGGCCAAAACGTAATGAGTGAAGAAACTGTAAGCCAATGGTGTAGAATGTTTAAAGATTGGCGAGTTGTTCACGATGAAGAGTGTGAAGTTCTCGGCCACAAGCAACGAGTGATGATCTTGTTCAAAGTGTTGACTAAACAATTTGTAAAAGACAGTGCTTCAAATTTCAGAATTTTGGTGTAAATATCCACAATCTCTACGAGATTATCACAGTTAGGCTAGGCTGTCACAAGTTTTGCTCAAGACGGGTTCCGAAAATTTTCACGGGTACGCACAAAACGCAGAGAATGGCTTCGGCTTTGACTTTTTAGAACGGCACCATAAAGATGGTGTAATAGATAATTAAACCTGGGTTTCATTTGTGAATGTTGAAACCATAGAACAGTCAAAGTGGTGGATGCAAACACATTCACCAAACAAGTCGAAAATTTTAAACGAACGTTGTCTGCCTACCAGAAAGCTGATGGCAACTGTTGTCTGGAACAGGAAAGGAGTAGTGATGGTGAGCTTATTGCCACAAGAAACCACAAGGTTACTAATGTATTGCGAAAGGCTAAAATACAAAAGGCGTGGAATGCTGACATACGGTGTAGTGCTCTTCAATGCCAATGTGCGTCCGCATAGAGCTGCTCGCACTCGAGCACTGCTGGAGCATTTCACCCCTCATCTTCCTTCAAGGCGACTACCACCAGAAGATCGGTTGTAATCACAGAGCTTCAACAAAATTAGGCTTTGATGGAATGTGTCAAAACGTGGCTGAGCTCACAGGCGGCAGACTGCTTTGGCACAGGCCTACGAAAAGATTCCACGATACGACAAGTGTTTCAATTCGAGCGGTGACTATGTTGAGAAGTAGCTTAAGCCTGTATGAATTTTTTGTATATAAGAATTTCTTTCTCATTGTTTGTTTTGTTACCAGCTCACCGAAGGTTACTTTCCGAATAGACGTAGTGCAATAAATTTTAATCTTCTCCCTTAGAAAAGTACAAGAATAACAACATTAAAGATCTCATCAATGAGCACATAAAACCAAACTTGGATGAACAGTTTGTTCAAATACTATAAAACTCAAGTGCAACAGCAGTTCAGAGTGAAGAATAGGGAGGTCCTTTCGGACATAACAGGACATACTAATTATTCTGTAAACATTACAATTTGTGTCTATTAACATGTGCGTTTTATTTAGACTAATTAGAACCAAAAGACAAACGAGTCAACCAGTGTTGACAACTGGTTCTCACGACAGGCAAATTCAGTACGTGAGAAACAGAACTCTGTGAAAACAAGCTGATCTGGGAAGGGCCCGACCTTATGTAGAACGTTCGGCCTTTACTCTGGGATACAATAAAAATACAACTATATTAATATTTTATCTTAAATGACAATCCTTTTCTTGGTAAAAACCAAAGGAAGAGAATAGATTTCTTAATAGTGCCAAGCACAGAGCACTCTGAAGAAAATATCAAGAAATTTCCGACGTATTTAACGAATAAAACCCCTTAGAAGAATCCTACTAAATGCATATTTTCCGATCTCATTAGCATCGCCATACTGAGGCTGGTTCCAACAGTTTCTGTCACGAGGATGCGGGTCGGAACGCACTATAATCGTGAAGCATGTCAATTGGAGGTGTGTTTACTGAACATTATTCTTGTACCTAATGCACATTAGAGACATATGTTTGTACTGCATGCAGTAAATAATAGAGGGGTGTCCAAAACTAAGACTATAATCTTATTTGTACTTACATTCTTCGGTTTGTTGCTGTTTTTTATATTCTTTGTGTTAATTACTGCAACTTTCGTAATTTCTAGAACACTCACCTGTAACAAAAACAACACAAACATATTTATATAGCCTCAAACCCCTTGCTGCATAGATAAAATACTATATATATATATATATAAGCTTCATAACTTGAACTCTTCTTCAAGTATAATTACAATGATCAAGTCAAGGACGATGAGGTGGGCAGGACTTTAGTAAGAATAGGCGAGAAGAGGAATGCATATAGGATATCGGTGGGAAAGCCAGAAGGAAAGAACCACTGAGAAGA